>NC_133662.1:50104242-50471150 GCF_037893015.1 Macrotis lagotis
TATATCTATAAGTTTTAATAACAGACTCCTTTACTCTCAGCTCTTTGGTAATGGAAAAATACTAAAATGGAGCTCATCTGAGTTCCATCAATCCTGTTTGAATGATGATGACCAAACCTGCTCCCAAATGACCATAAAAAAAAAAAAAAGAACAAGAGATTGTTCATGACGGAAAGCCACACTGCTTTCCACTTTCTCCTTGGTATCTGACTGATCATTTCCATCTGGATTTGTTCATTTCTATTTTTATTTGGAAAACCACAGACTTTGGAGATCAAACTTGGAGAGCCTCTCTCCCCCCAAAATAAATAATAATTTCTGGATGTACTAGAAAGCCAGTGGAAAAATGTTCACACTGAGAAGAAAAGGTTATTTCAGGAAATAAACAACCCTGGGCACAAGAGTAGGTAAGCTTGATTGGGTGGGGGTACAATTGCCATTGGGGAATTGTGTGGAAGGAAAGATAGCTTCTGTATTGATGGCACAGCCCTCCTTCAATGGTACTGTGCTTCCCTGCATGCTGATGAGGAGGTGCAGCAGATGCTGTTGCAATGAGGAGTGGGGCAAAAAAAGCCACATGGGTTACCCTATGGAATAACTCCAGTCAGTGTGTCCCATGGGGCATCCAAGTTACTGGCAAGATAGATGGCATGGAGGACCATCTGTTAAGAAGAGTGGCTCTTCCCATAATTCTGGAGTCAGTCTTCTGAAATATGGTTGCTACATCCAGAATTGTTTTCAAGATAGTTGTCCACAGGCTCCTGTGAAATGAGAAGGGGGTGGCTGAGTCCTTATAGACCAACATCTAGTTCCAGCTGAGGTTGAGTCAACCTTTAGTCTAGTTCCTGTGGTGTGTACACATTCATATTCTGCAGTCTCTACCTTCAGCCTCTCTTTCTGGAGCCAGTTCTTGAACTGTTAGTAGCTAAGCCCCATTGACTTTTCCATCTGGCAACCCCTTTCTGGGCTAATATATCTGGATACTACAAAGTTGTTTCTGAGCAATCACAATTGCTTCTGAGAGAATGACATTCTGTTCTTGGGATTCTTAGCCTGGCTCTGAGCCATGGGGTTACTCAAGAATCCTGGGATGTCTTGAATAAGCAGATGTATGTATTAAGGAGCAAGGAGAAAAGGCTGGCCTTTCTTGGAAAGCAGCAGAAGAGTATTTGTTGGCTTCTGCAGGTGGTGGGGGACAGGAGTTAGGAAAGGTTTCCCCTTCAGCTCCTGGGGACCCACAGTCTGTCGGAAAAAGGCCCTGGAGTCAGACTAGATGGGGGGGGGGGTTGAATGACAAAGCTACACTAAGAAGTGCTCTACCCAGATTCTTCTAAATCGCTACTGATCAGAGAAATCTAAATTAAAACAACTGTGAGGTACAACTTTACTTCTATCAGATAGGTTACATTGATTAAAAAAGGTAAATAATAAACATGAGAGGAGATGTGGGAAAAACTAGGCAGTAATGCATTGTTGATGGAGTGATCTGATTCAACCATTCCTGGATAAAAATTTTGGAATTATACCCAAAGTGTAATAAAATTGTATACCCTTTGATCAATATATACCATTCTAGCTATATATACTGAGTAAACTGAGGTATGTGAATTTATTTGTCTGTTAGAGTCATGAGCAGGTGGATTTCAAAAAAACCTGAAAAGACTTATGTGAGCTGATGCTAAGTGAAGTAAATAGAACCAGGAGAACTCACTATTGACAGGAAATATTTGGTTTGGAACAATTCTGAGATACTACTTTACACCTAAGGACTGAAAGAGAAAGTGGTAAATGTTGGAGGGGAGATATTAATGAACTGCTGGAGGAGTTGTGAAAGGATTCAACAATTCTACACAGAAATTTGTAAATAAGCCCAAAGGGCTATTAAACCATGCCTACGCTTTGACCCAGTAATGTTACTACCAGGTCTATATTCCAAAAGAAATGAAAAATGGTGAAGGAAAAATGTATGTATATGGATATTATCGCAACTCTTTTCTTTTGGGAGAGAGCTGGTCACTGAGGAGGTGCTTATCGGTTGGGGAATTGTTGAAAAAATTGTGATATGTGATTATGATGGAATACCATTCTGTTATAAGAAAAGAAGAAGGATGCTGTCAGTAAAAGATGGAGACATGAGTAGATACAATGGGAAATGTACTCTATACAAATTAGTAGCAATATGGTAGGACGATCAGCTTTGAATGATTTCCCTTTTCTCAGCAACAATGTGACCCAAGAGGATTCTGAATATCTTATGATAAAGAGTACTATTTATTCCAAAGACAAAGCTGATAGTATCTGAATACAGATTGAAGCATCTTTTTTTTGTAAATTTTATTTTTCTTGAAGTTCATGGTTTGTTTGTGGGGATGGGATGGGGTTATGATAACTTTTACAACATGAGTATTGTGGTAATGATTTTCATGAATTCACAGTTTTAATCTATATCAAATGATTGGCTTTCTCAGAGGGGATTGGGTGTGATAGGAAGGGAGAGAATTCTGAATTCAAGGTTTTAAAAAAGTAAAAACTGAAACTTGCTTTTGCATATAACCAGATAAAAATAAAATAAAACAAAATACAAAAAATTATAAGAAAAAAAGTAATTGTAGGCAACATACAATACTTGCGAAACTACCTCCCAAGATAAACCCAGAAACTATATGAACAAAATTAGGAAATAATTTCCCACAAATAAAGTCATATCTAAACAACTGGAAAAATGACAATTGCTCATGATCATGTCAAATTAATATAATATAAAGGACAATTCTAGCTAAATTAAATTAGTTATTCAATAATGTCATACCAACCAAACAGGAGAAAAAAAACCGTTTTTTACAGAACTTTTTTTTTTTTTACAGACTGCACAGATTAACAGAGGAGGAAATAAATTACTAAAATAAACCCAACACACACACACACACACACACACACACACACACACACACACACACACACACACAAACACACACAAATGTGAATAAGCCATCAATAAATTCCCTGAGAAAAAATCTCCAGGTTCTGATGGATCTACAAGTGAAATCTGCCAAACATATAAGGAACAATGAATTCCTTGTCCACATGAACTACATTAAAAAATAGGAGTAAAAAGAGTTTTACCAAAGCGATTTTATGACATCAAAAAGGGTGCTGATTCTGAAAACAGAAAGAACAAAACCAGATAAAGAAAATTATAGACCCATTTCCCTGATGAATATTGTTCCAAAAATCTTAAAAAAAATTTTAGCCATGAGACTATAGCAAGTTATTACCAGGATAATACATATGAACAGATAGAATTTATACTAGGTAGAGAAGGATAGTTCAATAGGAAACTATCAAAACAATTGGAAACTATTGAAACAATAGGAAAAAACACAACCTAATTAAGCATATCAATAGGAATTCCAACAGAAATCATATGATTATCTCAATAGTTGCTAAAAGTGACTTTAATAAATTGCAGCATCTATTCTTATTAAAACATAAAAAGTTTAGGAATAAAAGGAGTTTTTCTTAGAATAATTAATAATATCTAACTAAAACCATCAACAAATATTATATGTAATAGGAATAATCTTGGAGTATTTCCAATAAAATCAAGGGTGAAACAAGGATGCCCATTATCACCATTACTCTTCAATATGGTATTAAAAATGCTAGCAGTAGCAATAAGAGAAGAAAAAGAAATTGAAAGAATGAAGAAGCAAAACTTTTATTCTTTATGGATGATATGATGTTATACCTGGAGAACCCCAGAAAATCATCTTTAAGAACTCCTTGAAGTAGTATACCTGTCACATCTATGGAAAGGGTAACAGTTTATGACCAAAGAAGAGAGAGAAAACATCATTCAAAACAAACAAGATAATTTTGATTATATCACATTAAAAAGCTTTTGCACAGAAAAAAGCACTGTAATCAAGATCAAAAGAAATGTAGTAAATTGGGAAACAATCTTTACAACTAATGTCTCTGAGAAAGGACTCATTTCTAAATTATAGAGAACTGAGTCAAATTTTCAAAAAAACCAAGCCATTCCCCAATTGACAAATGGTCAAAGGATATGCAAAGGCAATTTACAGCTGAGGAAATCAAAGCAATCCATAGTCATATGAAAAATTGCTCCAAATCATTACTTATTAGAGAAATGCAAAGTAAAGCATCTCTGAGATACCACCACACCCCTCAGACTGGCCAATATGAACAGAAAGGAGAATGATCAATGTTGGAAGGGATGCAGGAAATCTAGGACACTAATGCAGTGTTGCTGGAGCAGTAAACTCATCCAATCTTTCTGGAGAGCAATTTGGGATTATGCCCAAATCATTGCCTGGGGTCACAATCTAAATGATACATTACTACCCATAGCTTTTCCCAGCCCTGCTCATTATACTGATCAAAAAGAATAGCTACCTCCTTGAGCATGAACAAAGGAAAAGTTTGATGAGCCCAGGTGACTTAGAACTAGGTGGGGCACAACAGGCCTAATCTCAGTTTTTGATCAGCCTGAGGCTAAATATTTTGACTTTAACTTGGTACCTGCCCATAGGCGACTATATAGGCAGAACCCAGTCTTTATAATGCAAACTAACAATTCTCCCTTAACTTTATTGTGGAATTCAAATATCCCCATAATCCTCACACTTAGATCTAGCTAATATAATTAAAATGTCAATTCTACCCAAGTTAAATTACTTATTCATGCATACCAATAAAACTACCAAGTAGCAATTTTATTGAGTTAGTAAAAATAGTAACAAAATTCATCTGGAGCAATAAAAGGGCAAGAATACCCAGGGATCTGCTGGGAAAAAAATGTGAGGAAGGTGGGGCCAAGCTCTACCAGATTTAAAATTATACTATAATGTGGCAGTCATCAAAATTGCCTAATACTAGTTAAGAAATAGAGTAATGGATCATGGATTAGGGTAGATTCAAAAGAAGTCACCATAACTATAGCAATCTACTGTTCGACAAACCAATGACATTAATTTCTGGGATAAGAACTCACTATTATAAGAACTAACTATTTGATAAAAAATTGTTGGGAAATTGGAAAATCGTATAGCAAAAACTAGGCGTAGACCCACATCTCATACCCTACACCAAAATAAGATTAAAATAGGTAGAGGATTTAGACATAAAGAGTGATGCCATTGATAAATTAATAGAACAAAAAATTCTCTATCAGATCTATGGAAAGGGGATAAATTTATGACCAACAAGACCTAGAGAACATTTTAAACTACAAAATGAATGAATTTGATTATATTGAATTAAAAAAAATTTGTAGTAATAAAGTCAATGCTGACAAAACTAGAGGGAAAGCAGAAAGCTGGAAAACAATCTCCACATCTAGAAGTTCTTATAAAGATATCATTTACAAAATATAAAAAGAATTGCAGGGCAGCTAGGTGGATAGAGTGGATAGAGCACTGGCCCTGGAGTCAGGAGTACCTGAGTTTACATCTGGCCTCAGACACTTAATAATTACCTACCTGTATGGCCTTGGGCAAGTCACTTAACCCCATTTGCCTTGCAAAAACCTAAAAAAAAAAAGAATTGCATTAAATGTATAAAGTCACAAGTAATTCCCCAATTAATAAATGATCAAAGGATATGAATAGACAGTTTTCAAATGAAGAAATTAAAGCTATATAAAATCACATGAAAAATGATCTGAATAATTATTGATTAGAGAAATGCAAATTAAAACAAGAAGAACATAAGGTATAAACTCACACCTATCACATTGACTAAGACGAGAAAAAGAGAAAATGATCAATGTTAAAGAGGTTGTGGAGGATCAGGACCTTGATGAATCTGATGAACACATTATAAAAATTATCTGTTATGTTTCTCCTTCCCTTAATTCTAATTTTCCATATTCAAAATGACTAATCAGTAAACATGTTTATCCACAGCTGGTGGAGCTGTGAATGTATTTAATCTTTCTGGAGAGCATTATGTAACTATGCCCTAAGAGCAATAAAACTACTCATAGCTTTTGACCCATCAATTCCAATTCTAGGTCATTATCCAGAAGAAATTGCTAAAAAAGGGCAAAAGTCCTAAATGTTCCAAAATATTCATAGTAGCTCTCTAAGTAGTGAGAAAGAATTGGAAATTGAAGGGATGTCCATAATTTGAGAAATGGCTAAACAAGCAAGTTATGGTACAAGAGTACTATGAAATACGGTTGTTCTATAAGAAACTGCTAATCATGGGACTCTAGATGAACATGGAATGAAATACAGGATCTGATGCTGAGAGAAGGTAGTAGAAACAGGAGGACAATGTACATATGAACAACAATATTGTGAAATGAACAACTTTGTTGGAAACAGCTCCCCTTAACAGTCTAGATTGCTAGCACAACTGTATTAGACTGGCACTGGAATAAATTGGCTCCATCCAGAGGAAAAATCAAAATAAAACAAAACATACACACACTCACAAATCCCTTCAGAATCTGATGAACACATTATAATAATTATCTCTTATGTTTTTCCTTCCCTTAATTCTAATTCCTAATACTCAAAATGACTAATCAGTAACCATGTTTATCAAAATATGTATGAACATTGCTTTCCTGACTGTTCACTGCTGAGGAGAAAGGGGAGGCAATGGAAGGTGGAAGGTTATTTTGAAACTTAAAACTATTGTTGTGCTAATGGATGGAAATAAATAATTTTTAAAAATAAAGAACTGGTTGAGCTATGACACCTTCCTTACATTTTTTTCATCAGTTCCCTTGTTATCTTTACCATTTGTTGTTTTAGATGAATTTTTTTTTACTATTTTTTCTTGGTAATGAATGTAGTTATTTGGTATGACAGTGAATATGTAATTTAATTTGGGCAGAATTCTCATTTTTCTTAAATTCACTCAGTCTAACCATGAGCATTTGACATTTTCCCAATTTTTTAGGACTTATTTTATTTGGGTAAGAAGTGCTTTATAATTGTGTTCATAAAATTTCTGGGTTTGCATTAGATAGTGTTTTTCCCAAGTATTTAATGTTGTCTATAGTTATTTAAAATAGAATTTTCTTTTCTATCTCTTGCTCTTGAGTTTTTTATTTGTATATAGTAATGATGATGATGATTTATTTAGGCTTATTTTATATCCTGCTACATTATTGTATTTGTTAATTGTTTCAAGGATATTTTTAGATGATTTTCTTGGGTTCTCTAGGTATGCCATCTTATCATCTACAAAGAGTGAAACTTTTGCTTTCTCTATGTTAATTCTGATTCCTTCAATTTCTTTTTCTTCTCTTCTTGCTAATGCTAGCATTTCCGATACTATATTAAGTAGTAATGGTGATAATGGCCATCCTTGTTTCACCTCTAATTTTATTGGAAATGGTCTGAGTTTATTCCTATTACATATGTGTTGATGTTTTAGACAGATACTAATTATTATTTTAAGGAAAATGTCATTTATTCCCAAATATTCTAGTGTTTTTTAATAGGAATGGATGCTTAATCAAAGTCTTTTTTCAGTATCTATTGAGATAGTCATATGATTTCTTTTGGTGTTGCTATTGATGTGTTTAATTATGTCGAGTGTTTTCCTAATGTAGAATCATTTCTGACTAATAACTTGCTGTAGTCTCATTGCTAAAATTTTATTTAATATTTTTGCATACATATTCATTAGGTAGATTTGTCTATATTTTCTTTCTGTTTATTGATGGTTCCTTCAATTTCTTTTCCTTAAATGGATTTAAGTAATTTATTTCCTCTTCTGTTAATCTGGGGCAGTTTGTATTTTTGTAAATATTTATCCATTTCACTCAGGTTATTCAATTTATTGGCATACAGTTCAGTAAAGTAGCTCCAAATTTTCTCTTAAATTTCCTCCTCATTGGTGTTTAATTTACCGTTTTCATTGTTGATGCTAGTAGTTTGGTTATCTTCATTTTTAAAAATCAGATTAACCAAAGGTTTGTCTACTTTATTGACTTTTTCATGCAACCAACTCTTACTATTATTTATAAAATCAGTGTTTTTTCTTGATTTCAATTATATTAATATCTCTCCCTTGACTTTTAGAACGTCTAATTTGATATTTAATTGACAATCTTTAATTTGTTCTTTTTTCTAGCTTTTTTAGTTGCATACCTAATTCATTGATCACTTCTTTCTCTCTTTGATTCAAATATATGTTTAGAGACATAGTTTCCCCTCAAAACTGCCTTTGTTTCATTCCATAAATTTTGGTATGTTATCTTATTATCATCATTTTCTTGGGCCTAATTATTGATTATTTCTATTATTTGTTATTTGATCACACTAATTATTTAAGATTCAATTATTTAATTTCCAAATAGTTCTTTCAATTAGACCCTTTATTACATGTAATTTTTATGGCATCATGGACTATGAAGTATGTATTAATTTTTTCTGCTATTCTGCATTTGATTTTGAGGTTTCTGGACCCTAGTACATGGTCAATTTTAGTTTGAGTGTCATGTACTGCTGAGAATAAGGTATATTATTTTCTAATCCCAACAAGTTTTCTTGGTGGTCTATCATATCTAAGTTTTCTAAGATTTCATTCACCTTCTTTACTTCCTTCTTGTTTATTTTGTTGGATTTATCTAATTTGGGGAGAGAGAGAGAGAGAGAGAGAGAGAGAGAGAGAGAGAGAGAGAGAGAGAGACTGTGGTCTCCCATTATAAATGTTTTGCTATTTATGTTTCCTTGTAATTCACTCATATTTTCCTATAGGTATTTGAATACTATTACACTAGATACAAACATGATAAGTAAGTTTCATTTTGAATGGTGCCAAGATGTTGCCTATTCAGTTCAGACCCTGCCTTTGCAAAGTTTTTTTTTTTTTTTTTTATGTCGAGGTTTTGACTTAAAACTGGTTTGCTCCTGACCCACTCTTTTCGTTTACTCCAATGTTCTTAGGGTTCAGACTTGTTTGGGGTTGTAGTTCTCCCTGCTAGCTTGCTAGCTTGCTGCTGGGATCTCTGCTGTCGTTATGTTGTAAGGACCTGGATTGCACAGTGGATACAAGTCTCCTGCTGGTTTTCCTGCTCTCCAGCCTCCTGGACATTTCTTCCCTTTTTACCCAAAGAGAGACCTTCACTTAAAATCCTCCACAATGTCTACATTTGAAAACTTTTTTGAATTTTTTCTTTTTCTTGGTTTGATTTGTAGTTTGATTGTCAGAGTAGAGATTTCAATTATCTTTTCTAGGGAAAAGCTCCAGGAGTATGTTAGCTTCATGCTGTTATCCTAAAGGTTTCATTTCTAAAGTATATAGAGAATTGGATCAAATTTATAAGATTTCAAGTCATTCCCAATTGAGTAATGATCGAAGGATAAGAATAGACAGTTTTCAAATGAAGAGATTAAAACTATCTATCTATATATATATATGTATATATATATATATATACATATATATAATCATATGAAAAAATGCTCCAAATCATTATTGACTAGAGAAATAAAAATTAAAACATCATTGAGGTATCACCTCACAGCTATCAGATTTACCATGATGAGAAAAAGAGAAAATTATTAATGTTGGAGAGGTTGTAGGAGGATCAGGACCTTGATTTATTGCTGGTGTAGCTATGAATGGATTAAGTCCTTCTGGAGAATGCTATAGAACTATACCCAAATAGCAATAAAAATATTCAGTCACTTTGACCCAGAAATTCCAATTCCAGAGAAAAAAAATTAGAAATTGGAAAAAATCCCATATGTTACAAAATTATCAAACAAGTTCTTTTTATAGTATAAAAGAATTGCAAATGGAGGGAATGCCCATCAAATGGAGAATGGCTAAACAAATATGATGGTTCATGAATACTATGAATCATTATTGTTTGGATTCTAGAGACACATGAAATGTCTTACAGTATCTGATGCTCAGCAGAGCTAGAAGAACAATATTGTGTGATGATCCACTATAATGGAAACAGTTCCTCTCAGCAGTTCAGAAAGCTGGAACAGCCATATTAGACTGGATATGGAAAATGGTATCTAAAGTACATATGAACAATACTAACCTATTTTTTTTTTTGCCACTGAAGAAAGTGGGGTGGGATGGGAGGATGGAAGGAAATTTTGTATCTTAAAAATATACATAGGTTGGGGTGGCTAGGTGGAATAGTGGATAGAGTACCAGCCCTGGAGTCAGGACTACCTGAGTTCAAATCCGGCCTCAAGCACTTAATAATTACCTAGCTCTCTTTCTCTCTCTCTCTCTCTCTCTCTCTCTCTCTCTCGAGAGAGAGAGAGAGAGAGAGAGAGAGAGAGAGATAGATAGACATAGCCATATGGATAAAAATAATGTTTTTATAAGAAGTGAATAAAATATGACATAATACCATGAAACCTTCTTATAACCATTTAAGTTGTGATAAGTGCTTGCATAAATCAACACTTTATACATTATATCATTTGGACTTCATAACATTTTATATAGATGTTATTATTGTATCCCATTTTGCAGAAAAGATAATTGGGACTGGAAGAGAAAATAGGACTTTTCCAAGATTATAAAGCTGGCAAATATCTCAATCAGGATTCAAACTCAGGTTTTCCTTATTTTCCCTTCAGCTCTCTTTCCACTATAGCATTTAGGATACCTTTAATAAAAACAAGAAGAAAACAATTTGAGTCTAAATAGCATGAATCATAGTTATTTTCTAATAAGACAAATAAAGTGTTCACTAGTTTGTCTTGATGTATATGCAAAAACAAAAGGAAATATCATTTTAAGTGGCATTTGATCACCCTTTATTACCCTTAAAAAACAATTTACAAAAATATCCATATTGAAATATCTGGGGAAGGTGTAGATATGGTGTAGGCATCAACATCTGTTGCAGAAAATACAGAGTTAGCAAAAAAAGTTTATGAATACATCAAGGTTATCCATATTAAATCATAATAATTGCAAATGCATGGTTGCTTCAGTGCAATGGTTGTAAGGATAGTCAAAATCTTTTGAATATCTGAATTAAATGAATAAAGTACTTTGTAAATCTTAAAGTTTTATACATTATAATAATAATAAGGAATAAGACATAGTACCTATGCATCATGAGAAGTTTTTAAAAATAAAAATAAGAAAAACCAACTGGCCCAGTCTTAAAAAACTTGAATAACCATTGTTTGTAGTTTAATAGCTAGGATTTTGCCCATTTTACTAAAACATGTTTTAGTCTACTGTTCATAATGAGAGAAATAATTTCTTAGAGTAAAGATAAAAGTTATTACAACAGTAGAATTTAAAGAAAATAATATATAGTGGGACAAGGCCAAGATAGTAAAGTCAGGATATTCCCTAAGTCCTCTGTTACTCCTTAAGTAAATATTAATCAAGGCTCTAAACAGATTCTGGAATGATAAAATTCACAAAAGGAAAGACTGGAGCATTTTCTTGTTTTAAGATATCTGTAAAAGTATTCAGAAAAGGTTCATCCACTAGGGTAAAGAAGAAGCATGACTCAATGAAAGGAATGAAGTTCTGTACAAGGAAATGAGACTAGCACATGTAGGGTGCAGAGGAGATCAACTTGAGGCACTCAACCACAGCAGAGATCTATAGTAGAAACTCCTGGATCCTGATACAGCAGGCCAGCAGCACAGCAGGTGGGTTGGGAAGGCTCAAGCGTGAGTACTATATAATCCTTGCTTAGCTGGCATGACTGGCATGTGAGTAAATCACTACCATTACCAATTTATAAGATATGCAAGCTGGAATAAGAATCTTGGGAGAACAAATCCCATAATAATTAAGAAAAGTCAGAGAAAAGCCATGCTGATAGCTAACTTGAAGATAGGGAAAGACAAAAATATCAGCTCAGAAGATAACAACAGAAAAAATTACTATAGATGAAGCCAATAGAGAAATATAAATGGGTGTGTAGCTCTGCAAGATGTCAGAAAATATTTTTAATAATGAAGTCAAAAAATTGGAATAAGAAATGTAAGATAAATTCCACATTTTCCAAAGGAAGCAAAAAAAATCCTTTAAAAACACAATTGAGTAATCTGTCAAAGAGAACTTGTTAAAAAAATAGAATTGACCAAATATAAAAAGAGATGGGACTTAGCCAAGATAGAAGAGAGAAGCCAAGTTCTTGTTTAAGTTTTCTTGACTTTCCCTCAGAAATAACTTGAACCAAGTCTCTTAATAGATTTTGGAACCACAGAACACAGAGAAGAAGCAAGGAGAACAACATCTACCAACAAGATCTGTATCAGAGGAATGTGGGCAACCTGGAGAAGAGAGCAGAGATGACCTCAGGGGTCATAGGGTGAGGCCTGCGGCCTAACCCAAGAACAGATACTGAAGCCTTTTACTGTATGCACGGAGGGTGGGAGAGCTCCAGTTAGGCAGTTAGAGATCTATTACATTGGCTTGTTCAGAGGACCAGGCCTTAAGTCCCCATGTTTTCAGAGGAGTTCTCCATTGTACAGTTGAGTTCCCTCCACCACATACCTATGGGAGAAAGTGGTGAATTTCTCTACAGCAAACCCCAAGGCTCAGGTGTGGATGACAGATTAATCCAACACTGATTGTGGATCAAGTAGACTAACTACATTGTTAGAGGGCACAGTCCACATTGTTCAAAGACAGCCCAGGTCCTGCCAACTCTTCCAACCCCATAGTTAGGAAATAGGTCACTAATCAATATCACAGACAAAGCAGAGTAAACTTCCGGCATCCTGGAAAAGACAACTCATTGAGTAACCCCCTGAAGTGGGCAAGGCTTCTAGGGATCTCAACACTGAAAGTCTGTGAATCAACCAATCTCCCAGTACAAGACCCTGCCAAAAAGGACACAAAATGAAGAAAGACCAGCACATAGGAGGGTCCATTGAATGTTACCTTGAAGCCAAATTATTCTAACTCAGAGCTTCAGTGGAGAATATTAATTGGTCTCCAGTCCAGAAAAACTTCTTAGAAGAGATCAGAAAGGAGTTTAAAAATCAAATAGAAAAATTGGGAAAAGAAACACCAGAGAAAATTTAACATTATGAAAGATAAAATTAACATCTTACAAGAAAACAAAATCTTTGAAAATACAACTGGAAAAGAGCAAAAAAAATAAATCTCTAAAAAACAGAATTGGGCAAATGCAAAAAGACAACTCCTTCAAAGATTGAATTGACCAATTGGAAAAGTAGATGCAAAAGGTAAATGAAGAAAACTCTTCTTTAAAAAAAGATGAGAATCTGTAGAAACCAATGACTTCTTGAGACACCAACTATATGTTAAACAATAATAAATTAATAGAAGAAAATGTAAAATACATCATCAGCAAAACAACAGACCTGAAAGGGAGACAATTTAAGAATCATAAGCTTGAAGTGGAAAATAGTCTGGGCTCCACACTACAGGATATAGTGCACAATTGCCCTCATATCCTGAACCAGAAAGCAAAATAGTCACTGAAAAAATATATTGATTTCCTCCTAAAAGGAATACCAAAATGAATACACCAAAGAATATTGTGGTCAAACTATAGAACTATCAGTTATTGGAGAAAATCCCATAAGCAATCAGAAATATCAAGGATTACAAAGGACCTGGCAGCATCAATGTTGAGGGATCAAAAGACTTGCAATTTGATATTCGGGAGAGCAAGTCTGCTTGGATTGCAGCCAAGAATTCGTTATCCAGCAAAACTGAACTTCTCTTCAGGGGAAAAAGTCAATGAAATAGGAGACTTTCAGCTTTTCTGATGAAAATAACAGAGCTAAACAAAAAATTTGGTCTTCAAACAGGAGACACAAAAGATACATGAAAAGGAAAAAAGAGGAAAAGAAAAAACTGTTACCCAATATAGATGAATGTAGCTATACCCCCATCTGGGAAAAAGCTTCTCATAACTCTTGAGACTAGTAACTCATTTAGAGGGAATATACATACTTAGCCAGAAGTAATAGACACTCATGATTTGCTCATGACTCTGATAAAATGATTTAAAAATAATATGTCCTTAAAAATGGGGGGGCATTAAAGAGGCTAGGAGGATATTGAAGAGCATAAAACAAATCACATAAAGGGGTGCAAAGGACCTATCGCAATAAAGGGGAAGAAGGGAGGAGATAAGAACCCCCTGAATCTTATACTCATAAGATTTTTTTTGGTTGAAATTTTGCAAGGCAATGGGGTTAAGTTGCCCAAGGTCATACAACTTATTACGTGTCTGAGGCCGGATTTGTACTCAGTTCTTTCTAAGGTTAGGACCAGAGCTCCATCCACTGGGCCAACCAGCTTCCCTTCTCTTCAGATTTGACTGAAAGAAGGATTAAAACACACATACATACACATACACACACACCTATACACAAAAACTCAGTTGAGTTCAGAAACTTATGTAACCTTTCAAGTATTAAGAAGGGAAAGTGGGAGTGATAGAAAAAGAGAAAATTCCAGAAGCAAGGGAAAGCAAAAGCAACATAATGAAAGGGGCATGAAAAGGGAGGGGGTTGGATAGAAGGGAGAAAACCTACTGAAGTAAATGGTATTACTGGGGAATAGGGATAAGGTGAAAAAAAGGAGAAAAATACAAATGGAAGAAAGATAATGAGGGTAATTAAAGAGTTAGCAATTATAACTGTGCATGAGAAAGGGAAGAACTCTCCTACAACATGTAAACAGATTGCAGAGTTGATTAGGAATGAGAATCTTACAATATGAAGCATGCAAGAAACATATTTGGAGCAGATAGATATATACAGAGTAAAGGTAAAAGAATAGATCAGAATATATTATTCTTCAGCTGAAGTTCAAAAGTAAAGGGTAGCAATCCTTATCTCAAACAAAGCAGATGCAAAAATACATCTCATTAAAAGAGATAAAGGAAGAAAACTATATCTTCCTAAAATTTACAGTAGATACTGAAGCAATTTCAATACTAAATGTAGATACAGCAAGTGGTATAATATTCAGACTCCTAGAGAAGAAGCTGAATGAGTTAGAGGAAGATATAATCAGCCAAACTCTTTTGGAGGGAAACCTCAATGTCCCTCTTTCAGAAGTAGACAAATCTAAACATAAAATATGCAAGAAGGAAGATAAGGAGCTAAAGAGAATATTATAAAACAGATATGATAGACTTCTGCAGAAAATTGAATGGTAATAGAAAGGAATATATCTTTTTTCTACAGTACATAACACCTACACAAAAATTGACCAAATACTGGGATGTAAAAACCTCATAATCACATTTAGAAAAGCAGAAATATTGAATGAATCCTTTTATTCATTTATTTAATTTTGAAATTTAGAATTGCCTCACTAATCATGCTTCCCTCTCCTACCCCCCACAAAAGGCAATCTGGTAATCTTTACATTGTTTCCATGTTATACATTGATCTAAATTGAAAATGATGAGAGAGAAATCATAACCTTAAGGAAAAATAAAAAAATTTATGAGATAGAAAACTTACATAATAATATAACATTTTTTTTTAATTAAAGGTAATAGTCTTTGGTCTTTGTTCAAACTCCACAATTGTTTCTCAGGTTACAGATGGTATTCTCTATCACACTTACCCCAAAATTGTCCCTAATGGTTGCACTGAAGGAATGAGTTAGTCCATTATGATTGATCACCACATCATGTTGATTTTATGGTATACAGTGTTCTTGTTCTGCTCATCTTGCTCAGCATCAGTTTGTACAAATCCTTCCAGGATTCTCTGGATTCCCATCCCTCTTGCTTTATAACAGAATAATAGTGTTCCATAACATGCATTTACCACAGTTTGTTCAGTCATTCCCCAGTTGATGGACGTTGACTCAATTTCCAATTCTATGCCACCCGAAACAAAGTTGCTATGATTATTTTTGTACAAGTGATGTTTTTGCCCTTTTTCATGATCTCTTCAGGGTACAGAACCAGTAGTAGTATTGCTAGATAACAGGTTATGAACATTTTTATCGCCCTTTGGGCATAATTCCAAATTGTTAATCAGAAAGGTTGGATGAGTTCACAGGTCCAAGGTTCAGTTTCCCCGATTTCCCTCCATTTCAGCAATGATTATTGTCCTTTCTGATTATATTGGCCAATCTGATAGGTGGGGGAGGGTACTGCAGAGCTACTATAATTTATATTTTTCTAATCAATAATAGTTTAGACCAGCTTTTCATATGACTTTGGATAGCTTTGATTTACTCATCTGTAAATTGCCATTAGGGTATGGCTTGTATTTTTATAAATTTGAGTCAGTACTCTATTTTAGAAATGACTTCTTTTTCAGAAATATTAGTTCAAAAATTGTTTCTCAATTTACTACATTTCTTTTGATCTTGGTTCCAGTTGTTTTGTCTTCACAAAAGTTTTTTAATTTAATGTAATCAAAATTATCCAGTTTGTTTTTAATGATGTTCTCCATCTCTTCCTTTGTCATAAACAAGTTCCCTTTCCATGGATCTGAGAGGTAAACTATTACTTGATCTCCTAGTTTACTTACATTATTGTCTTTTATGTCTAATTTCTGTATCCATTTTGATCTTAATTTGGTATAGGGTTTGAGGTGTTGGTCTAATCCGAGTATCTGCCATACTAACTTTCGAGTTTTCAAACAGTTTCCATTGAAGAGAGTTTTTTATCGCAAAAGCTGGACTCTTTGGGTTTATCAAACAGCAGATTAGTATAATCATTTCCTTCTATCTCTTTTGTACCTAAACCTATTCCACTGATCCACCACTCTATTTCTTAGCCAATACCAGACTGTTTTGATAACTGATAATTTATAATATAATTTTAAATCCAGTAGGGCTAAGGCACCTCCTTTTGCACTTTTGTTCATTAAATCCATTGA
Organism: Macrotis lagotis; assembly: GCF_037893015.1. Taxonomy (NCBI): domain Eukaryota; kingdom Metazoa; phylum Chordata; class Mammalia; order Peramelemorphia; family Peramelidae; genus Macrotis; species Macrotis lagotis. The sequence goes on from NC_133662.1 coordinate 50,121,069, forward strand.
AATTCTGAATTTTTGATTACTTTACATGAATTTACTTACAACTTTTTCTAGACCATTAAAGTATTTTTTTTTGAATTTTGATTGGTAGGGTGCTAAATAAATGGTTTAATTTAGGTAGAATTGTCATTTTTATTATATTAGCTAGGCCAATCCATGAGCAGTTGATGTTTGCTCACTTATCTAAATATGATTTTATTTGTGTGAGAAGAATTTTGTAATTATTTTCATAAAGTTTGTGAGTCTGCTTTGGCATGTAAGAGTCCCAAGTATTTTATATTGTCTTGAAGTTACTTTGAATGGGCTTTCTCTTTCCAACTCTTTCTGCTGTATCCTGCTAGTCATATATAGAGTATGTATGAAGCTTTATTTTATATCCTGTAACTTTTATAAAGTTGTTGCTTATAGCAGTTTTTTAGATGATTTTTTATAATTCACACAGCATACCATCATGTCATCTGCTGAGTAAGAGTTTTCTCTCTTCCTTCCCAATTCTAATTACTTAAAATTCTTTTACTTCTGTTATTGCTGCAAATAAAATTTCTAACACAATATTGAATAGTAGTGGTGATATTTCCTCTTTACTCCTCCTTCCACATTTCCCCTTTTAAGACTTCAAAGTTAAGATTAGTTTCTTAACTTAATTATGCGTGCACGTTTGCATGCGCGTGCACATGGGCATGAGAGTGTGTGTGTGTGCATGTGTGTTTGTGTGTGTGTGTGTGAACTTTAAGCCAAGTGTGATGAACATAAAATTCAGGTAGTTCTCCCCTCCTCCCTTCCCCCCCCCCCATTGCAATAGGTTCTTGGAACCTCTTTATTTAATGTGATTTAGTCCATTTTAATCTCCTCCATCTGCCCATCTCTTTACTATCCCCCTTTTTAAGGACATATTGTTTTTAAATCATTCTATCAGAGTTAAGGGTAATTCATGAGTGTCCATTATTTATGACTAAGTGTATTTTCTCTAATATTGTTACAATTCTTGAGAATGATGAGAGTTTTTATCTCAAGTGGGGATATAGCCAGTTTCATCTTAATGGACAGCGTTTTTTTTTTAACCCTGTTTTTTTCGCCTTTTCATGTGTCTCTTGAGTCTCTATTCTGAAGTCCAAATTTTCTATTTTACTCTGGTCTTTTCATCAGGAAATGTTACAAGTCTGCTATTTCATTAAGTGTCTATACTTTACCCTGGAAAAGAAGGCTCAGTTTTCCTAGATAGTGAAATCTTGGCTGAATTCCAATCTCCCTTGCTCTTCAGAAGACCACATTCTAGGCCCATTGATCCCATAATGTTGATGCAGCCTTACTGTATCTGCTTGGTATTTAAATTTTTTTTTCTCTGCTTGTAGGATTTTAATTTTTATCTGATAGTTCTAGAATTTGGCCACAATATTCCTTGATGTTTTCATTTTGGCATCCCTTTCTGGAGGGAATCAATGTACTCTTTCAATAATTATTTGCCCTCTGATTCCATGATAGAAGGACAGTTTTCCATCACTAAATCCTGTAATATTCAGTCCAGATATTTTTTCTCTTCAATATTTTCAAGGAGCCCAATGATTCTTAAGTTGTCTCTTCTAGATCTGTTCTCCAGGTCAGTGGTTTTGCTGATGAGGTATTTTACATTTTCTTCTATTTTTTCTTTTTTTTTTGTTTTTGTTTAATATATTCTCATTATCACATGAAGTCATTAGTTTCCACAGACTCCATAATTTTTTCGAGAAGAATTTTCTTCATTTACCTTTTGCAACTCCATTTTCCAATTGATCAATTCTTTATTTGAAGGAGCTTTCTATTTGTACATTTGAGGTTTTGAGAGAACTATTTTGTTTTTGCATTTGTCCAATTGTATTTTCCCAGGAATTTTTTTTCTTGTTCCAAGGTTTTAATTTTCTCTTGTGTTTCTGTTCCTGAATTTTCCAATTGATTTTCAAACTTCTTCCTGATTTCTTCAAAGAAGTCTTTCTTGCCTGGAAGTTCTAGATCAATATGAGTTATGGTCTTCAGTTTCTAGGCAGTTGTCTACAGACCCCTCCCCCCTTTCTGCTGGCCTTTCTTTATTTTCCTAAGATCTTGTGTTGGGGAGCTGTTGGTTTATAGATGTTTAGTGTTGAGATCCCTAGGGGCTTTGCTCCTTGGGTTTAGTAACTCCAAATGAACAGACCTGTAGCAGGATGCTGGTTGCTTGCTTTGGAATGTCTGTGACTTTGATTTGAGGCTATTTGCCTAGGCCTGAAGGGAGTAGGTGATACTGCTAGATGCTGTTACCCTTGAACAATGTGGGCTGGGCCCTGGGGAGAGGTAGTTTATCTCTCTATTCTGCTGAGGGAGTTCTGCTGCTCATGCTTAAACCTGGGTTGGGGGTGGGGGCCTATTACTGCATTTGTTCTGGGAAAAGTATTCTGCTGAAATGAAAATATGGAGCCCTTGTTCTACCAGACCAGTTGAACCCAGTGGATCAGGTCCAGCCTTACTCTGTAACTTTCTGTGGTGGACCTTACCTTCCAGCCCTGCTGGAGCTCCCCAGGTCACCACTCCCACAGTCAAAGATTCCACAGCTTATTTGGTTTTCAGACTTCAGCTCCAACAGTCAAAACCTCCATCTCTGATCTTAGGTTAGTAAAGATCTCATTCTACCCTTGCTGACTCTCTGCTTTCTGTCCCTAGCTCGCCCACAATCCCTGCAGACAGACCTTGTTTGTAGATGTTCTTCAAATAGTTTATTTTTCTGGGTTATGCTGATGAAATTTCTGTTAAGAGACCTAATTCACATTAGTTCTTAGGGAAAGCCAAGAGACCCTAGCACAGTGCCTGCCTTCTTTCCATCATCTTGGCCAGAACTTGAATGAATCCTTTTCTGGCTATCTTGGAATAAAAAAAAAATCAGTAACAATAATGGGCAATGGGGAGATAAACTTAAACTAATTGGAACCTAATTATCTTCATTTTATAGAATGAGTATGTCAAAAAATAAATTATAGAAAGAATTAGTTGTTTCATGCAAGACAAAGACAATAATGACACAACATACTAAAACTTAGGGGATACAGCCAAAACAGTCATTAGTGACAATATTATATCTCTAAATGAGCATGCAATTCAAAAAGCTAGAGAAAGAACAAATTAAATAATCAAATTAAATACCAACTTGCAAATTCTAAAAATTAAAGGAGAAATTAATAAAATTGAAATCAAGAAAACTATTGCATAATAAATAAAACCAAGAGTTAGTTTTATGAAAAAAATTAAATAAATTAACCTTTTTTAAATTGGATTTAAAAAAGAAAGAGGAAAACCAAATTACTAGTGTCAAAAATGAAAAAGGTCAACTCACCACCAATGATGAGTAACTGAAAGAAATAATTTGAAATATCAATAAATTTGATAATCTAAGTGACATGGATGAATATTTACAAAAATATAATTTGTCCAGATTAAATGAATAGAATTTAAATAGATAACCCTATCTCAGAAAAGAGAAATTCAACAAGCTATCAGTGAATTCCCTAAGAAAAAATTCCCCAGGGCCTAATGGATTTACAAGTGTATTCTAATAAACATTTAAGGAACAATTGGTTCCAATTTTATAAAAAAATATTTGGAAAAAATTTATGAAGGTAGTACTCTGCTTAATTCCTTCTATGTCACCAATATGTTGCTTTTACCCAAAGCAGGAAGAGTTAACACAGAGAAGAAAATTATAAACCAATTTCCCTAATTAATATGGAAGCAAAAATATTGATTAAAATATCAGTAAAATGATAACAGCAAGTTATCACTAGGATCATACACCATGAACAAGCAGGATGTCTTTTAGGAATGCATTATTCATTCAATATAAAAAAAACTGTCAACATAATTGATTATATCAATAAAAATTTTAAAAGAAATCATATGATTATCTCAATTAATGCTGAAAAATATTTTGACAAAATGCAATACCTAAAACAAAAATGTGTAAGAATAAATGGAGTGTTTCTTAAAATCTGAAACCATCAGCAAACAATATATGAAATGGACATAAATTAGAACCATTCCCACTAACATCAGGGGTGAAAGAAAGATGCCATTACCACCACTAGTATTCAATAATATTCAATTAGCTTCAGCAATAAAAGAGGAGAAAAAAAGAAATTGAAGGAATTAGAATTAGGAAGGAGGAAACATCATGGGGTTGTGATCAACTGTGATGGGTATGCTCATTCCATCAGTGCAATAATCAGGGCCAATTTAGGGGATCCGTGATATGACTTCTGTTTCTAAAGAAGAAACTATGGAGTTGAAATGGAGAGCAAAGATTATTGTCTTGAAATTTTTTTTTTAAATTGTCTTATCATTAGTTAATTTGGATATCTAAATTTTCTTCTTCCTTAAGGAAATATTTATTATTTTTTCTTTCAACAAACTCAATTTTGATATATACATATCGTGGAAACAAATGTAAGGACTATATCAGACTGTCATCTTTAGGAGGAGGAAAGAGGGATAGGATGGAGGGGGAAAATTTTTAAATCCAAAACCTTGCAAAAAATGATTGGTAGAAACTGCTATTGAATACAATTGGATAGCAAATAAAATATTTACATTAGAAAGAATACGGGAAAAAAGGATCAATGTGTTTTATAGCACTGATCATTCCCTTCTCTCGATGTCAGAGAAAGTAATACTATGCTACTGAAACAGTAGAATTAAGAAAAATTCTAACAAAAAAAGAAAAAAGAGATGAAAGATATAACTTAAGAAAAATAATTCCTTGATAAAGAGAATTAGAAATGTCTAAAGCAATGACTCAGACATTAAGATTCAATGAAGCAAAATTTAAAAAAAAACAAAAGAAGAAAACGTAAAATATTTCATTGGAAAAAACTGATCTTGAAAATAGATCCAGAAGAGAAAATATTAAAATTATTAGACTACATAAAAACCACAATGAAACAAAAACTGGTCAACATCTTTCAAGAAATCATCAAAGAAAACTATCCTGATATCCTAAAATCAGAGAGTAAAATCATCATTTAAAAAATCCATCAATCACCTCCGGAAAGGGATGCTAAAATGAAAATGGCAACAAATATTTAAGCTAATTTCCAGAATTATTAGACCAAGAAGATAATTATGCAGAAACCAGAAAGAAGAAATTCAAATGCCATGGACCCACAGCTCAGATTATGTAGGACTCGTCAACATTAAGGTGTCAAACATTAAAAAGACTGAAGGGCATGGGTCATGATATTTCAGAGGGCAAGGTAACTTGGATTACAAACAAGAAACAACCACCCAGCAAAATTTAGCATATTCCTTGAGAGTAAAAGATGGATATTTAATGAAATAGCAATGTTGGAATGCTACACAGCTTTAACCTAAAAAAGTATCTTAGGTTTGGGTATCTTTTCTACCAGGTGACCTTCAGAATCTTCCTAAGACAACTTAATTGGAAGCTATTCAGTTTCCTGACATGGCACTGGTAGACTGTCCATGTTTCATAGGCATATAACAATGAGGTCAGCAAAACAGCTCTGTGAAGCTTCAATTTGGCAGTCAGTTCAATATCTTTTCTCTCCCACACTTTCTTTTGGAGCTCCCAAGTACTGTGTTAGCTCTAGCAACTCATGTGTCAACCTCATTGTCAATGTGTACCTCCTTGGAAATAACACTGCCAAGGAAAGTGACCATGTCCACAGTACTCAAAATTTCTCCATTTGCTGTAATCAATGATTTCACATATGGATGGTGTGGTGCTGGCTGATGGAGCATCTCTGTTTCCTTGGTGGTCATTGTTAGACCATTATTAACCCAAGTGGCAGAGAATTGAACAATTCTTTTTTTGTATTTCAGTTTCAGAGGTTGCAATGAGTGAATAATCATCTGCAAATAGAGACCATGGACCTCTACTTTTCTCTTGGCTTGTAGCCTTTTCAAGTTGAAGAATTTGCCATTAGTGTGGTAATGTTCAAGGCCATGTTCTTCTTCAGTGAAGCCATGTGATAACATGACTGAAAATATCATGCTAAAAAGTAGGGGAGTGCAGTGGCTAGGTGGCACAGTGGATAAAGCACCGGCCGTGGAGTCAGGACTACCTGGGTTCAAATCTGGTCTCAAATACTTAATAATTACCTAGATGTGTGGCCTTGGGAAAGCCACTTAACCCCATCTGCCTTGCAAAAACCTAAAAAAATAGTAGGGGAGCAAAGACACATGTTTGTTTCACCTCTTTAGTGACTGGGAAATCTTGAGAATCTTTTGAGTTATTCAGAACCCAGGTATGGATGCCATCATAAAATTGATGTAAAATATTGATGAACATCTCCAGGTAGCCAAATTTTTATCATCATGTTACATAAAACCTCATGACTGATGGTATCAAAGGCCTTGGTATATAAATGATGTATACAGACCTCTGTTCTATTCTTGGAAATTTTCCTAGAGTTGTCAGGCAGCAAACACCATATCAACTGTTCCTCAGCTCTTTCTGAAGCACACTGAATCTTAGGGAAGTGAGCAACTTCCAAATGAAGGATCAGCCTATTAAAAGGGACTCTGACAAGATTCTTACCAGCAATTTCTAATAGAGGAATGTCCCTGTGATTTTCACATTACAATCTATTCCATTTACCTTTATGGAGATGGACTATGAAGACATGCTTGAATACTTATGGAATAATCTCTTAATGCCATATAACCTAGAATATTTCAGTCAGTTTTTTTTTTTTTGATGAGCAATGAACCCTCCACCTTGGAGATCTCAGCTAGAATAGAATCAGCCTCATGTGCTTTGCCTCTTAAAAGAAGACAAAACCTCTTCTTCAGTTGGAACTTCAGCTAAGGACTGATAGACTTCAATTTGAGGTAAATGGTTAATGACTTCTGAATTGATTGATGGTCCTATGCTAAGAACACTATGGAAGCATTCAACCCATCTCTCATTGATCGTGTCTCTATCGTTAAACAATGTGGATTCATCAGCAATGAGTAGTTGAGATACAGCAAATGTCTTTGGCCCATAACTAGCTTTTAGGATATCATGAAAACATTTTGGTTTGTTACTATCTGCATAAAACTGAATTTCATCTGACAAGATGAAGAGCTAAGGGTTCTGCATCTCTAAACTTCACTTGAAATTTACTTTTGTTGGAATTAAATGATGTGATCTTAGACATAGATGAACTGTCCTGCCACAAAACTCTCTGGAGTTCTCATTTTTTATTTAGCAGCTCCTGTATTTCCCCCTCATTTACATTAAAACAGTTTTGGTGTTTGTGAGTTCTCTGGTCCAGATGAACAAAAGACATAAAACAAACAAACAAACAAAAAACTGCTGTACACCAGATTTCTGAACGTTGCTCATTCTTTTTCTAGTCCACTGTTGCCAACTGTGTTTTGGCTCAGTTTTCCCTCCATGTTAACATCAAATAATTCCCATTTGGAGAGACACTTCAGTCTCTTGGCATTAATCTTCAAGTATTAATTTTTGATTTGGGGCTGACACTTTGGCTGAATGTGAATATTTAGCTTAGTGAGGATGATTCTTTGATTAGTCAAGCACTCTGCAGCACACATTACCTGTGTCACTTTCACATCCTGTTTTTTTTTCCTTATAATGACATAGTCTATTAGATGCCAATGCATTTCATAAGCAACTTTTATTGCATTTAGATAAATGGAAGACTGTGTTGAGCAGGTTATGACATGTGCAAAGCTTCAGTAGTAGGTGAAAATTGCTGTTATTGTTTCAAATTTCATTCCTTGTAGGGTGTGTTTATGGAAGACAAGTACCTTGGAATGAGGACTGCTGAGCCATTTTCAGGGCTGCTTTCTACCTTTGATGTCCATCTGAGCCACCTAACTCTCACTTCTGTCTGCAAGAAGCTATAGCATGCATAGTGGCCACATCCAGTTTAACTATTTTAGTAGGTAGATTAAACCAAACTGAGGGTAACTGAGGGATTCTCAAACTCATTAGAGAGAAGTGTAGGGTCTACTCCAAGCATGTGCAATATTCCACAAGCCAAGAGAACAATGCGTGGAACAATGGAAGAAAACAATGCATTCTGATGGCCATGAAGCTAGTTGAAGTAGGTGCTGTGGAGCATTTAGAGATTGGTTAGGTATTGAAGATACCAAGATCATTCACTGCATCCAGAGCCATCACCAATTGTACTGACTCTGTCTTGATAGGCTGGATCATGATAACTTTGGAAGAGTGAGATGGATGACTTAGTGTAGTGCTGCTACACTTGAATCCAATTTGCACATGGATTGAAAGATATCACTCATAACTATTCTATAAAGTCCTGTGGTGACAGGCAAGTGATGAAGCAGCAGGCATGAGTACACTGGGAACTATGGTCAACATTATGCACATGACTGGCCTAGGCTATAGAGTCATTTCCTCACTGAAAGCAGCATTAGATTCAGCAGTTCCCGGAGTATCTGATCAGCCCTTTTAAGGATCACATTGTTTATCTCCTGATGTGATGAACGGACTAGAAAAAATGCCCTAAAATTTCTCTACTTACCCAAACCTGGCCTAATTAACATGCTGGGGGGGAGGATACCACAGTGTGGCTATGACACAAAACAATCTACAAAAACTTCGTTAAAGAAGATTCCTCTCACCATCAACGGATGGAACACATGCATACTCATAGATAACACAAAATCGAAAGGACCTGAAACAAATACAGCTCTTACTGCAAGCAAACTCAGCAGATATCACATCCAAATAATAGCCAGTGAAAGAAGGTTGGCAAATGAAGACAAAATTTCAGAATTCAGACCTGGATACACATTTTTCTTTTTTTGCTTATTTATTTTGAAATTTACAATTGTTCCCCTAATCTTGCTTCCCTCCCCCCACTCCAAAGCAGAAGGCAATTTATTAGTCTTTACATTGTTTCCATGGTATATAGTGATCTAAGTTGAATGTTATGAGAGAGAAATCATATCCTTAAGGAAGAAAAATAAAGTATAAGAGATAGCAAAATTACATAATAAGATAGTATTTTTCTTTTTTCTAAATTAAAGGTCTTTGGTCCACAATTCTTTCTCTGGATACACATGGTATTCCCCATTGCAGATAGCCCCAAATTGTCCCTGGTTGTTGCACTGAAAGGATGAGCAAGTCCATCACATTTGATCATCACTCACATGTTGCTGTTATGGTGAACAATGTTTTTCTAGTTCTGCTCATCTCACTCAGCATCGGTTCATGCTAAGCCTTCCATGCTTCCCTGAATTCCCATCCCTCCTTGTTTCTAATAGAACAATAGTGTTCCATGATGTACATATACCACAGTTTGCTAAGCCATTCCCCAATTGAAGGACATTTATTGATTTCCAATTCTTGCCACCACAAACAGGGCTGCTATAAATAATGTTGTGCAAGTGATGCTTTACCCTTTATGATCATCTCTTCAGGGTATAAGCTCAGTATTGCTGCATCAAAGGGTATGCACATTTTTGTTGCCTTTTGGGCATAGGTCCACACTGCTATTCAGAAAGTTGGATGAGTTCACAGCTCGACCAACAATGTATTCATGTCACACATTTCCCACAACCCTTCCAACATTGATCATTGACCTTTCTGGTCATATTGGTCAGTCTGAGAGGTGTGAGGTGATACCTCAGAGATGCTTTAATTTGCATTTCTCTAATAAGTAGTGATTTAGAGCAATTTTTCATTTGACTAGACTTTGCTTTGATTTCCTTATCTGTAAATTGCCTTTGCATATCCTTTGAATATTTGTCAATTGGAAATGGCTTGATTTTTGAAAATCTGACTCAGTTCCTTGTATGTTTTAGAAATTAGTTCTTTGTCAGAAATACTACTTGTAAAAATTATTTCCCAATGTACTACATTCTTTTGATCTTGGTTACATTGGTTTTATCTGTTGAAAACCTTTTTGATTTAATATAATTAAAATTATCGAGTTTGTTTTTAATGATGTGTTCCATCTCTTCCTTGGTCATAAACTGTGTCCCTTTCCATAGATCTGAAAGGTAAAGTACTCCTTGTTGTTCTAGTTTGTTTATAATATTGCTTTTTTATGACTAAATCCTGTATCCACTTTGATCTTATCTTGGAATAGGATGTGAAGTATGGGCCTAATCCAAGTTTCTTCCATACTGATTGCCATTTTTCCCCAACAGTTTTCATCAAAGAGGGGGTTTTTATCCCAATAGCTGGACTTTTGGGATTTATCAAACAGCAGATTACTGTAATCATTTCCTGGTATTGCACCTATTCTATTCCACTTATCTACCAGTCTATTTCTTAGCCAATAGACCTGCTAAGGCTAAACCACCATCTTTTGCACTTTTTTTTGAATCCCTGGGAATTTTGACTTTTTATTTCTCCATATGAATTTGCTTACAAATTTTCTAATTCATTAAAGTATTTTTTGGACATTTTAATTGGTAGGACACTAAGCAAGTAGTTTAATTTTGGTAGAATTGCCAATTTCATTTTATTATCTCAACCTATCCATGAACAATTGATGTTTGCCCAGGTATTTAAATCTGATTTTATTAGTGTGAGAAGTGTTTTGTGATTGTTTTAATAAAGTTTTTCAGTCTGCCTTTGCAGGTAGATTCCAAATTATTTTATATTGTCTGAGGTTAGTTTGAATGGGATTTCTCTTTCTAGCTCTTCCTGCTGTATCTTGCTAGTCATATATAGAAATGTTGAGGATTTGTGAGTTTATTTTATATCCTGCGACTTAAGTAAAGTTGCTAATTGTTTCCAATCATTTTAAAGATGATTTTTAGAGATTCTATAGGTATACCATGATGTCATCTGCTAAAAGTTAGAGTTTTATCTCTTCTTTCACAATTCTAATTCCTCCAATTTCTTTTTCTTCTCTTATTGCTGAAATTCACATATCTAATAAAATACTGAATAGTAGTGGTGATAATTGTCATCCTTGTTGTACCCCTGATCTTATTGAGAAAGACTCTAGCATATCTTCATTGCATATAATGCTTGTTGATGATTTCAGATAGACACTGCTTATTAATGTAAGGAACGATCCATTTTTCCCTACACTCTCTAGTGTTTTTACTAGGAATGGGTGCTGTATTTTGTCAAAAAAAAATTTTCAGCATCTATTTAAATAATCATATGATTTCTGCTAGCTTTGTTACTGATTTAATTAATTATACCAACAGTCTGCATAATATTGAATCAACCCTGCCTTTCCAGTAGATTACTTGATTATAATGTATTATCCTAGTGATAACTTGTAGTAATTATTTTGTTAAGATTTTATTTAAGATTTTTACATCTATATTCATCAGGGAAATAGAGCTGTAATTTTCTTTTTCTTTTTTAACTCTTTCTGGTTCATGTATGAATACCATATTGGTATGATAGAAAGAGTTGGGCTGATTTCTGCCCTCACCTATTTTTCCAAAGAGTTTATGTAAAATTGGAACAAATTGTTGCTTTAATTTTTGATAGAATTCACTTCTGAATCCATCTGGCCCTAGAGATTTTTTCTTAGGGATTTCAATAATGACTTGTTGCATTTCTTTTTCTGAGATACGGTTGCTTAGCTATTTAATTTCCCCTTCATTTAACATGGGTATCCTACATTTTTGCAAATATTTGTCAATTTCACTTAGATTGTCAAATTTCTTGACATAGAGTTGGGCAAAATATTCCAAATTATTACTTTAATTTTCCCCCTCATTGGTGATGAGTTCAGCTTTTTCATTTATGATAGCTGTAATTTGAATTTCTTCTTTCTTTTTTAATCATTTTGACCACAGGTTTATCAATTTCATTGGTTTTTTCATAAAACCAATTCTTGATTTTATTTATTAATTCAATAATTTTCTTATTAATTTCTTTTATTTTTAGAATTTCTAATTTGGTATTTAATTGATGGTTTTTAATTTGTGCTTTCTCTAATTTTTTTTAGTTGCATATTAAGTTCATTGATTTTCTCTTTCTCTAATTTAATAATTTAAGCCTTTAAAGTTATAATATAGCTCCCTGTCAACCACCTTGAGTGAATCTTATAGGTTTTGTATGTTGTTTCATTATTCTCATTACCTAGGATGAAATAGTAAATTCTTCCTTTAATTTGTTGCTTGATCCACTCATTCATTAAAATGAGGTTATTTGGTTTCCAATTGCTTTAGGGTCTATGTCTCCCTCACCCAATATTGCATATCATTTGTATTGCATTATGATCTAAGAAAGATGTTTTCATTATTTCTGCCTTTATGCAATTGATGCTTGGATTTTTATGCCCTAGTACATGGTCAGTTTTTCTGTAATTGCCATGTACTGCAGATAAAAAGTATATTCCTTTCTATCTCCATACAGTTTCCTCCATAAGGCTATCATATCTAGGTTTTCCAACAATCTCTTTACCTCCTTAAATTCCTTCTTGTTTATTTTAGTATCAGATTTATCTAAATCTTAGAGTGGGAGATTGAGGTCTCCCACTAGTAGAGTTTTACTGTCTATGTGTATGTCTTCCAGTGGCTCTTTCAATTTCTCCTCTCAGAATTTGGATGCTATATTGAAATTACTGTATTGTATATGGTACTTTTCAGGAGGATACAATTTCCTTCCTTAATTGTTTTAATGCTATCTATTCTTGCAGCTACTTTATCTGAGAAAAGGATTGCTACCCATGTTTTTTTCTCCTCAGCTGAAACAAAATATATTTTCCTCCAACTTTTTACTTTTACTCTGTATCTGTCTGCTTCAAATACGTTTCTTGTAAGAAGCATATTGTAGATTTCCAGTTTCTTGTTTGTTTTTTGTTAGGTTTTTGCAAGGCAAATGGGGTTAAGTGGCTTGCCCAAGGCCACACAGCTAGGTAATTAATAAGTGTCTGAGACCGGATTTTGAACCCAGGTACTCGTGACTCCAAGGCCGGTGCTTTATCCACTATGCCGCCTAGCCGCCTGATTTCCAGTTTTTAATACACTTTGCTTTTTGCTTACATTTTAAGTGAGAGGTCATATTATTGACATTCAAATTTATAAATACTAACTCTTTATTGCCATACATTCTCTCTTCACTCTGTGTGTATTTTTCCCCTTTTGTCACTTTATCTATATTCCCAATTATTTTATTTCTGAATACTGCCACCTTCAGTGTATTTGCCCTCCTATATCACCCCCTCCTTCTTTCCCCTATCCCTTTTCCCCCCTCTTCCTTTCATTCCTTCTTAGTTCCCCTTTTTAGCCCCTCCCCTTTTCCCCTTTTAATACTTGAAAAGTAAGATAAATTTCTTAACTTAACTGACTGTGTCTCAGTTAACTTCAAGCCAACTTTGATGAGAGGAAGATTCAAGTAGTTCGCACCTCCTCCCTTCTTCCCCTCTATTACAATAGGTCTTTTGTACCTCTTAATTTAATGAGATTTACCCCATTCAATATCCTCTGTCCTCTTGTATCATTAATGTCTCCCTTTATAAGGAGGAATTGTTTTTAAATCATTCTATCTGAGTCTCAGAAATGTCATAAGTGCCCATCACTTCTGGCTAAGTATATTGTCTCTAATTGAGTTATAATTCTCAAGAGCTATTAGAGTTTTTCCTCCTATGTGGGGATATAGCCAGTTTCATCTTATTGGATAGCAGTCTCACGGATAAGTAATTAGTGTCCATCACTTCTAGTTAAGTATAGTTTCTTTAATAGAGTTACAATTCTCAAAAGTTTCGAGAATCTTTCTCCCAAATGTGGATACAGCCAGTTTCAACTTACTGGATAGTTGTTTTTTTTTTTCCTTTAACTTTTGTTTTTACATTTTCAAGTGTCTCTTGAACCTCATGGTTGATGCCAAAATTTTCTATTTATGTCTGGTCTTTTCATCAGGACATATTGGAAGTCTCCCATTTCATCAAATTTCTCTCTTTTCCCCTGGAAGAGAAGATTCAGCTTTTCTGGATAGTGAATTCTTGCTTGCGTTCCCAGCTCCTTGATCTTTGGAATATATCATTCCTTAATGTTGATGCTGCCAGGTCATGTGTAACCCTTAGTGTGGCTCCTTGGTATCTATATTGTTTCTTTTTGACTGCTTGTACAATTTTCTCTTTTATAAAGTAGTTCTGTAATTTGATCATAGCATTCCTTTGCATTTTTATTTTACAATCTCTTTCTATTGGATATAATGTATTCTTCCAATAACTATTTTGCCCTCTGGTTCCATGATATCAGGGCATTTTTCCATCATTAAATCCTGTAATATTAAGTCTAGACTTTTTTTTTCTCTTCAATATTTTCAGGAAAATCTATAATTCTCAGGTTGTCCCATCTTGATCTGTTCTGCAGGTCAGTGATTTTCCTGATGTGATATTTTACATGAATGCTCTTCTTTTTTGACTTTTTGATTTTGTTTAACAGACTCTGAATATCTCATGAAGTCTTTAGTTTCCACAGACTCTAATCTTTTTTTTTAGAGAAGAATTTTCTCCATTTATGTTTTCCAACTCCTTTTCCAATTGATCAATTCTATTTTTGAAGGAGTGTTCCATTTGGTCAATTGAGGTTTTGAGAGAATTATTTTCTTTTTGCATTCATCCAATTATATTTTACAAGGATTTGTTTTCTTGTTGCAAGGTATTCATCTTCTCTCCCAAATTTTCCAAGTGATTTTTAAACTCCTTCCTGATTTCTTCAAGGAAGTCTTTCTGGGCTGGAGACCAATCATGTTCTTTTCAGATATTTTAGGTCTCTCTGAGTTAGGGTCCATTCCTTCTAGGAATTTTTCTATGGACCCTTCTTTCTGATGGCCTTTCTTCATTGTCCTAAGACCTTGTATTGGTGAAGGGGCTGATTCACATAGGTTTGGTGTTGAGATCCCTATGGGCTTCACTCACTGGGTATAGTAACTTCCTCTGAGCCAGCCAGTAGGTGGTACTGGTTGCTTTCTCTGGAGTGTCTGTGATCTTCATTTGAGGCCCACTCTCTTGGCCTGATAGGGATGGTTGGATCTGCTGAATATTTTTATCTTTGAACAATGCTGGGTTATGCACTAGGGCAACCTAATTCCTTTTCTTATTCACAGCTGAGGGAGCTCTGCTGCTTAAACCTTAACTTGGAGAGGAGGTGGGCTGTAATGGTGTTTGTTCTGGGAAGAGGCTTTAGGTGAAATGAAGGTATGGACTCTGAGTTCTTCCAGACCAGAGTTGCCCAGGGATCAATGTCTGCAACTCTCCCACCCTGGAACTCACACTCCAGCCCTGCCTGCTAACTTTAGACTGTTAGTGCCTCAGCCAGTACTTGTTCCCCACTTGGCTCATGCCTCTGTGAATGATCAGGCTAGTCCTGATCTCAGGCTCTCACCCCATCCTGTGCTCCTGGCTGAGTTTGCTTTTGGGTCCTGGCTCACCCAGGATCCCAGAAGACAAATCTTTAGGTAGATATTCTTCTCCCAGCTTCTCTTTCTGGATTCTGTCAATTGGATTTATGTTAAGAGGTTTGTTTCATATCATACATGAGGGCCAATCAGTAGATTTTAGCACATTATCTGTCTCCTCTCCATTTAAAATTTCTCCCAATAAATGATGGAGTGCTGATAAAATCATTATGCAAATAGTGCTGATATTGGACCTGAAAGAGTTCAAATAGAAAATGAAAATTATAGAACATTTCCCCTTATCATTGTTTCAAACATTTGAATAACATATTACTAAATACAATATTGCAAGCTATCACTAGGATAATAAATTATGATTAGGTATGATTTATACCAGATAAGCAGGATTATTTGTATATTAGGAAAATTATTAACCTTATTGGCCAACAAATAACAACATATATATATGTATATATATATATATATATATATGTATATATGTATGTATGTATAATATGATTACCCCAATAGATGATAAGCTTTTTTTGACAAGAGATAAAGAAATTGAAGGAATTCAAATAAGTAATGAAGCATGGAAACTCTCACTATTGGTAGATGATATGATGGTAGAACCATAAGAATTCAACTAAAACATTACTTGAAACATTGAACAACTTTCTAAATATTTCTTTTGGTCTTAATTTTTTATTTATTTTTTTACCCATTATTAAAATATTCTCATTGTAAGAGTAAATATAATCCCCCTTCCCCCACAAAAATATAAAACCTCATGAGAAATAAAGTGAAAGAAAGGGAAAAAAATGTCCTTCAGTCTGTGTTCTGATACCATCAACTTTGTCTCTGAGGTGGATCTCATTCTTTAACATAAGTCCATCAGAGAAGTTACTTCCATATTTTTACACAGTTTCTACTGCTGATTGTAATTCCCTCCACCCATTCTTCTCCACTACCATTTATTATATTTTCTCTCTCCTTTCACTCTGCCCCTCTTCAAAACTGTGCCAAGTGGCACAGTGGACAGAGAACTGGCCCTGGGACCAGGAGGCCCCAAGCCTACATCGCATCCCTGAGACCGAGCAACTCAGCCCTTTGATCCCAGATAGGCCACCCAATCCCACCACTTATTTAAAGTAAAAATGAAAATGTGTTATATATGACTATCTTCTCCCATAATCAACCCTCTACTCTATCACTTACATGCCCCCCTCCTCTCCTCCTGTCCACTTTCTATCCTTTTTGTCCCTTTTCCTAGAAATATCATAGCCTATTCTACCTCTCCTTTCTTTTTATCTCAGTATATTTCCCGTTCAACCATTGATTACATTTTTGCAGTGTATTATACCTTCAAATTCAGCTCTCTCCTGTGCCTTGTCTACATATCCTCTTTCTAATCGCTCAAATAAATGAGAAGGCTCATATGAGTTTCATCTTCCCATGCAGGAATACAAATACTTCAACATCATTAAATCCCTCAAAATTAGTCCTTCTTTTCTACCCCCTCTATGATTCACCTGAGTCCTGTATCTGAAGATTGAACTTTCTGTTCAGTTCTGACTGAACATTTGAAATTCTCCTATTTCATGGTTGATTTATTTTTTCCCATGGAAGAGAATGTTCAGTTTGCTGGGTAGTTGATTCTCAGTTTTATTTGAATTTCTTTTGTCTTTTGGAATATTGTTCAAGTCCTACAAGTCCTTAATGCAGATGCTGTTAAGTTTTGTGTAATCTTTACTATAACACCATGGTATTTGAATTGTTTTCTTCTGACTGTTTGCAATATTTTCTTTTTAACTTAGGAGTTCACTTTGACTTAGTTATAATATTCCTGGAGGTTTTCTTTTTTGAATCTCTTTCAGGAGGAGATTGGTAGATTCCTGTAATTTCTATTTTTCTCCCCTGCTGTTAGGATATCAGGGCAATTTTCTTGTTGAAATTCTTTTAAAATGAAGTCAAGACAGTTTTCCTGATCATGACTTTCAGGTAACCCAATAAATTTTAAATTTTCTCTCTTGGATCTGTTGTCCAGATCAGTTGTTTATTTTTAAATGAGGTATTTACATTTTCTTCTAGTTTTTTCATTCTTTTGCTGCTGAACTATTGTGTCTTGATTTGATTTCTTGCAAAGTCATTGACCTCCTTTAACGCCATCCTACATTTAAAGGATTTGTTTTCCACAAAGAGCTTTCTTATCTCCGTTTTACTCTGTCCTGCTTTTTAAGGCATCCTTCTCCTCATTAACTTTGTTGATTGTTTTATCCATTTGACCTAAACAATTTTGTAACATGTTGCTTTCTTCCACATTTTGTTGGATCGTCTTGACTAAGGTTTTGACTTGTTTTTAATTTTTTTCCTGCATCTCTTTCATTTCTCCTCCCAATTTTTCCTCTACCTCCTTTACTTGATTTTCAGTATCTTCTTTGAGCTCTGCCATAGCTGAGCCCAACTTCTATATTTCTTGAAGTCTTTAAATGCAGAAGCTTGGACTTTTTCAACTTCTCAGTGTGTGTTTTGATCCTCAAATGGACCAAAGTAATTGTCTATGATCAGGTTCCTTTTATATTCTGCTTAACTATTGCCCCAACCTGTGCCCTGATGTTGGGGTGCTTCCTGAACTTTTGCATACTGTTGGAACACCTCTGCAAGGACCAAAGTTCCTTCAAGGTCTTATGGGGGGATCTGACTGTTCTGTCTGTGCTCTGGTCTGTGGATGACCACAAGCACACCTCTCTGCCTTGGAGCTGTGAGGAGGGTTTGTGCTCTATGACAGTATGGTGACTATGACGGTGACCAGGGTCTGAATATGGACAAAGCCCCAGAGTCCTGACCCAGGGAGAGAGGAGAGACCTTGACAGTAAGCCTCTACCCCCTTAACTTCTATGGGCTAAGTACTCTGAAAGCAGCTGCCTGGTGCCTCTGTGGACCTGCTTTTATTTCCTGAGATCTCTGCCATGCTGAGGAGAGCCTTGCTGTCCTGGGCTTCATGCTTTCTCTGGCAGAGCTGATCTTCCAAGTTGTGCTTGATGCTCCCTGGATCAACAGGTCAGGAAACTGCTTCTGCTGCAAAGAGCCAGGACTCCAAGTGACCTATACACCCTGTGGTCTATTCCTAGAAGGCTGGAGCTCCTTCAATACAGTGTACTGCCCCTTCCAACCAAGTGGAACAGAACCTTCCTATGATTTTTTTCTGTTACCTTGAGCTAGAGAATTGCTTCATTATGTCTTACTCTGGTTTCTGTCTCTTGAAAATTTAATTAGTCTTAGTTTTAAGGATTTTGAAATAGTTTGGAGAGAGAGTTCCTAGAAAAGGCTATTCTCCTGCCCAACATTGAATAACTTTAGGAAATTTGTAAGATATAAAAACAATCTGCATGAGTTATCAGCATTTCTATAAATTATCATCACCAACAGATAGAAAGAGAAATTTCATTTAAATAACTCTAGACAACAATACCTGCCAAGACAAACTTAGAATCTTTATGAAAGCAAATATTAAAAAAAAAAACTTTTCACACAAGTAAAATCTGATATGAATAATTTGACAAAAGTCAGTTGCTCATGGATAAGTAGGGATAAATAAAAATGACAATTTCACTTAAATTATATTACTTATTTAGTGTAATGTCAATCAAGTTATAAAAATTTTTTATAGAACTTGAAAAAATTGGAAAATACTTTTGGAGGAAAAAAAGTTCAATAATATCAAGGGAATTAATGAAAAAAAGTAAAACAACCCAGCTGTATCAGAAGCAAAATTAAAATGTACAATAGAAGCCATCCAATTTTGCTAAATGACTAAGGAATAGGATCATGTGTCAGTGGAATAGATTAGGTAAAAAAGAAACAACAATAAATGATTATAATAATCAGTTACAGTAACCTAAAGACTCTAGTTTCTGGGATAAGAACACAGTTTTTGAAATAACAAAGGTAAATATGAAAACTGGATAAAGGTAGGGCAAAAATTAGGTATATATCAACATCACATAATCTAAACAAAAAATAAGTTCAAAATAAGTACAGGATTTAGACACAGAGGGTAATGCTATAAGCAAATTACCACTACTAGGTCTGTATCCCAAAAGGATTATAAAAAAAAGACCCATGTGTACAAAAATATTTATAACAGTTCTCTTTGAAGTGGCAAAGTATTGCAAATTGAGGGGATGTCCTTCAATTTGGAAAAGGCTGGACAAATTAAACTAAAAGAAGTTGGAGTATTCTTATTATTGTGTAAAATATCATGAAAGTTGGGACATCAGAAAATTTTTGGAAAGATGTTTGAGAACTGATGCTGAGTGAAGTGAGCAGAAACACAGCACTATTGTGTCATGATCACATGGGATGGACTGAACTCTCTTTTGCAGTATAATAATAAAGGCAATTCTAAAAAATTTGTGATGCAAAATACAGTCGCTATCCAGAGGAAACAATCATGCAATCAGAATGCAAACTGAAGCATACATTTTTCCATTTAAATTATTTTATTTATGCTTTATGCTTTGTTTTTAACCTCACATGAATATTTGTCCCCTTTAATTTTTATTTGTCTTTCACAAAATGGCTAACATAGAAAATTTTTAACATAAATATACATGGGCAACCCAAAGAAGATTACTCACTGTCAATTGGAATTGGTGTGGGAGGGAATAGAAGGGAGGAGTAAAATGTGCAACTCAAAATGAATGTTGATAACTATTCTTGCAAAAATTGGAATAAGTTTTAATTTATAAAAGAGTAAGAATATGTTTACAATTAAATGTGCTTCAGCATGATATATTAAAGTAGTTTATTCATTCAGGAAAGTAGGAAAAAAAGGAGAAAAAATCTTTGGATCTGATTATAATAATTTTATATAAAAGGTGCAGCAAGGATATCCCCCAAATATTAAAACTATTTAAGGCAACAAACTTTTGAAAAAGGATAAATTGGAGATTAAATTAGATAGTGCTGGATTGGATTTGGGAAATTTCAAAGTTTTTTCCCTCCTTTTAATAAATTTATTTATTTATTAATTTACATGTACAAATAGTTTTCAACAATCATTATTTGACAAGATTTTGTGGTCTATATTTTTCTTCATTTCTCCCTACTCCATACCCTTGACAGAGAGTAATCTAATAGAGGGTATACATGTATAACTTTGTTAAACATATATTCATATTCATCATTTCATGAAAAAAAGAATCATAACCTAAGGAAAAGGAAAACATGAGAGGGGAAACAAGTGTAAAACATAAAAGAAATCATAAAATTGAAAATAGTAAGTTTTGGTGTGAGTTTAAGCTACAAATTTTCTTCTCTGGATGTGGATATTTTCCATCAAGTCATTTAGAAATTCTGTTGATTATTGTACTGCTTGAAGGGCAAATCCATCATAGTTAATTATCATAACTTATTTTTATTTGTGTAAACAAACTTATTTATTATGCTTTTCATATATGAGGGAGAAGAATCATAGCCAAGTGAATAAAAGATCAGCACTGGAATCAGAATGTTCTTGATTCAAATATTTCTTTTGAAATATGAATCTATGTGAAAATAAGTGACCATGGGATAAAGTAATTATGATCTCAATATCCTAGACAATTCTAAAAGATTCTAACTTTGGGATGAAGAAACTATCTCCTTAAATAAAATGATTTTTTCTGAAATCAAGGAATATTATTCAGTAATATCCATTTTTTGAGTTGATACATCTTCTGTAAAAATTTAGCTTAATACATGCCTGAGTCATATGTTTCAAATTCTCCTAATTGGTTTCCCTGACTCATCATTACTCCTCTCCCTAAGTCAAGATAAACCAAAATTATAAAGAAAAGCTTGGGTGATCAAGCAATTCAAAGTGGGTAAAATATATTTACCTCAAGTATCCTGGCACCTGCATTATCATTATTTTGGAATCCTGGTAACTAAATCTTCTTCATTGCCAATGGTAAGTTTCACATGCTTTTCTGCATCATGAAACATTGTAATATTTCCAATCTCTTAGTGTTTACTTAGACACATATTTATAAGAACTAAATATTTAACCAAATTTCTGTGGGACTGTAGAACATACAGTTTATTTGGAATTGTGAGAGATTCCAAATTAAGTCTGTTAATTTCTAGCAGACAACAACATGATTTGGGAAATAACATAATACATCTTCCATTTCTGGACCTCATTGAACATATGGAAAGGGTCAATTGAACCTGAGGACTTTTAAGATGTATTCAAGTTTAAAAACCTATGATTTCGGTGTAGCAAGTCAAAGTAAATTGAAATATGAATTAGGCTCAATAATAAATTCCAACCATTTAAATGTGACATTGATAATCATTTTTACATTTGTACTTACAGTTTTCCTAAAGAAATTTAAATAGATATCACACATGCTTCCACTGACTTTCAAAGAACCTGAGTTTACCATATCACCTTTTAGATATCTTAACTTATAGTTTTTAAAACTTACAAAATGATAGGCAGAAAAGATAATTTGAGACTCACAACAATCCTATGAAGCCACAAGCACATCTATTATGGCCATCCCCATGATACAGTAGAGGCACAAAACCCTACCTATGAAGTGTCAAAAGGAACAGTTAATCTAAAGACCTTTCCCAACTATCTATTTAATGTTTTTCAGTCTCTTCATAAGATGATCAGAAACACTGGATCATGTAGGTAACCATTCTTTTTCTTAATTCTCCAACAAAAATATAAATAAACCTTTCTGATTCTTTTTTTTATTTTTAGTCTTGCTTCTGTTTGCCTAATGCCCTGTTTTCATTTCAGTATTGTTTGTTAAAACTTTGACAAATTTTTAATTACTCCAAAAATTAAAGAATATCTGTACTCCATCTTCAACTTCATTAAAGGAAGGTAAGTCATGAGTGTATGTGTGTTTGTTTGTATACATTCACAAACATGTATGATACATGTATATATACAAATATTGACATATATAATTACACATATGCATATATTATTCAATGAAATTAATTCATAGTATTGGAAGTCTATAACTTTGTTCTGAAAATTCATGCTCTAAAATGATACCTTATGACAGAAGCTTCCTGTTTTTAACTGGTGAAATTGGATAAATCCCTTCCTAAGCAGGTAAGAGCATTTTGCATATTTCATGGTTATTTTTTTTAACTTTTGAAATGTTTTTAATCATTAAATGGACCTTTTTAAAATGTTATCATTTTCCTGAAATTCTTTTCACTTGTCTAATTCAATACAGGATAGACTCTTTATCATTCCACAATGACAAATAATTTATTTTTATATGCTCAAATATATAGCATAAGTAAAGTTCATAAAAGAGCATTATTTGGTGTTTTGGTTAGTCTATTATTGAAACTTTTATTCAGTATTTAACATTCAAGTTATAAGCTACTTTTTCAGATTATCTGGACCTTTTCACCAATTAAGATGTTATATTTTACTTTTCAAAACAAATAAAAATACCTCAAGGGTAGGATATTATTAAATACCCTCATAAATCATTTCAATGAATATTTATATGATAGTTATTTATGTCCAATGTTCAATTACATTTGGAATTTTTCAACATCAATTATTGCTAATTTTGTTCCTGAAATTTTTTTGAAAAACGTTCATAAATTATCATGCAATTCAGTTGATAATATTCTGATATCTTAAAATAATATGTGAAAATATTGTCAAAGAATTTTGATCTTAATCTGGTCTCACTATACTAAGATCCAAAGAAATAAAATAATACAAAAATTTAGGTATAGAAATAGAGGTTAACATTTTTTTTTGTTTTTAGATCCCCTTCCCATTCTACACACCTCATGGTCTTCTATTTCAAGATTTTAAAATATCTTTAAGTTTGTAAGTACGACTTTTCCATTCTAAGTGAATCCTAAGCAACTGGGACACATTTTATTTTCATATAGAAGTATATCATGTTAAAAGGTAACCTAGACTACTAGACCTAATTTCCCTCCTCGATAGTAAGAAAATTCTTTCTATAACAAAAACATAAGGTAATCTTGTAGGCACTTAATGAAAGTCCATTGATTGATTGATGAAACAGATTATGTATTCCATGTACTATCTTATTTTATCCTTTTTCTGGGGCAATGCTTTGCAATAAGTGCAAAATATATTTGATGACTCCCAAAATAAAAACTGATTATGATATTCTCTCATATAACACACTCTCAGACCATTATCTTCAATATCCAAACACATAAAAATTAATTTCACTTCTCCTCTGAACATTTTCAGGTACCTGACCCAATAATCTGCTAAGAGAATCCAAATATAACCTAGGAATTCTAGTTCAGTATTATTTTATTTAATGACACACTCTATATATATATTAGGACTAATAGTAAAATATAATATATTCATTACCTTTTTTTTCTATTTTTGCTGGTTAGAGCACTTGTTTAAAGGAAATATAGATATCATTACTTTCTACAGAATTTTTTCTAGCCTGCTGAACTATTATTTCTCTCTCTCTCTCTCTCTCTCTATATATATATATATATATATATATATATATGCACTAACATCTATCTGTCTATCTGTCTGTCTATCTATCTATCTATCTATCTATCTATCTATCCATCTATCTATATATAAGTAGTCATTTCAGGTAGTCAATGAACTAGGTCCAGATCTGAATCAGAATTGGAGATTGGCATTGGTTGCATTTAGGTAACTATTCAGGGTTACCAGTGACCCAGGTAATTCACATAAAATCTCATAGTATATAGTCCTACTAATGCTAAATGACTCAGTAAAATTGGCTATAATCTTCTCAAAATAATTACTAAGTTGAAGTTGCTTAAAAATAATGGAACAAGAAAGTATGGGTAGAAGTTGATATTTTTATTATAAACACTGTGTTCAGAAAGTATTGTAAGAGTATCATCAAGAACATATATAACCATAAATAAATAGACACATGTCATGTATGAGGAATAGAATGCTCAAATGTTGATTATACTACTATTCACAAAGTAATAAAAGAACAAGAGAAAATTTTTCAAAATTTCAAGTAGCTCTCCTTTGAGCATTTATGAAAATACATGAATATAAATTGTAAATGATGATTGAGAATGGATTGATTGCCATTCAGATATGAAATCACATTGATTAGATAACAGACCATTGAAATAGTGAAGTGCCATATTATCAAATTTATCAAATAATATGGGTGGGTGAAATTCTTAATAAGAAAGTACCAGTGCTTGATTACTTTTTGAATAAACAAGATGAACTTTTGAAGTTGCTCTACAGGATGAGGAATGAATGAACAATGTTAGCCAAACAAATCCCCAAGATGCTTTCATAAAAAACTGACAAAGAATAAAAGTCAATAAGGGTCAAACAGAGTACTGTAAAGCCAGCTTGAAGTAATTTTATATCCTAGTGGACAGCTGGGAAACAATGGTAGTTGACAGTACCAGCCGGTATGTAATTATTAGGGAATGATTGGTTTGACTTTCCTGAACAAAGTAAAACTATTTACATGGAGGTCATGTGAATGTGACATAAGTAGGATCAATGAACAAAAGCACAAAATTAGCTTCTATGGTAATTGAAGGAGACAGAGGGAATAATAACATCATAAACCATATATAGTTTTCAATGATCGAAGTGATCTCCATTGAGCCCATAACACTTCACAAATACTGATGTATATTTCTTATCATTCCAAATAGTTATTGATAACATACACTTAACCCAGTTGAG
Source organism: Macrotis lagotis (assembly GCF_037893015.1). Classification (NCBI taxonomy): domain Eukaryota; kingdom Metazoa; phylum Chordata; class Mammalia; order Peramelemorphia; family Peramelidae; genus Macrotis; species Macrotis lagotis. The sequence continues at coordinate 50,146,127 of NC_133662.1, forward strand.
TATAAAGAAGTTGGAGAAGTGTCAGAAACAAGGACATTAAGGTAAAATTTCAAATTTTTACTCAAAAATGACCTGTAAACTTTTTCTCATGTCTAAATTATTAGAACATCATTTTCAATTTTTAATAATTAGAGAGTAGGAAAGGAACAGTTGTGGAGAGATCATGACACTTCTTTCATTGGTTATAACTGATATCTTCCCCAAACCTAAAACAATTAAAGAATGCTTATTCTGAGTGAGAATGGTCTGGTGTGACTAAGAACATAAAAATCAGCTTGATAATTTTATTCTTTGAAATTTATTTTGCTTTTAATGACTTTTTTTAAAGCATAACATTATTTTTGTCTATCCTAACTCTGTCATGTATGCCTCCACTTCTCATAGAATTTCCTTGTAACAAAGCATATCATTAACGAGATAACAATAAATCAACAGTGACCCAGTATAAAAAAATGGTCCACTAACACTAGAATGTATGTTATTTTCTTATTCAAAAAATAAAATTTTACAAATTCTTTTTTATCTGGAGTGCTATTCTAACTTCTCAATGCTCTAAATATGAGCTTTCTTTCCCCCCTGAGAAAATGATGGTCTGGTCATTGGGGACCCCCCACATTTCGAGAAATCAAGATAGTATGTAGTAATTCTTTACCTTTATTGATTATCATACCTCGGTCATCCCAAGTATTTTGAATACATGAACTATACCACATTTTTGTCAATTATAAAGTCTAATTAAGAGCACATAACTCAGAAGTCTGTGTTAAAAAAAAAAAAGTTTTGGCAGAGTCCCAGTCTCTATGAAGACCATTCTGACCCTATCCATTTTATCATTCCCATTAGATCTTTTTGCTCATATGACTCTATAGGAGTCAAAACACATTAAAATAAAAAAAAATCAATATTTTTTTACAAACCCCTTATTCCAGTTACATGTATTTTCAGATAACTTTGTACACAGGATTAACACATTATAGAATTAACCAATTTGAGGAAACAGTTAACATTTACCTAGCAATTGCTTTCATATCAAACTTTTCATTTTGGGGGGTTTATTACTTTTCCAATCAATGCACTGCCAGATATTGCAAAAGTATTAGTTTAATGCAATTTTTATATTATACCAATGTCACAAGCACATATCTCTATATAGACTTATAGTTCTCTATACTTTCTTCTCTTACTGCATTGATTTGAAAATCACTTTCAAAGTTCCCCAAATCCATCTTTTATATATACAAAGTGAAATCTATTCATACTTACTTTCTAAAGGTGTAAATCAACTTCCATACTTCACAAATGGTTCAAAAAACCCCAGTAGTCTACATTCCATTTCATTTTTCCTTGCAACCACATTTTCTTAATCAAAATCTTTTCAGAACACATTACTCAGACTGAATTACTTACATATTTCCTTAATATACTGTTCCATTTTTCTTTTCTATAAACTCTTCAATTAAGACCAGTAAAGTAAAATGATTTTAAGGATAATTTTAATTTCTACTAGGTCCTTTATAAGTATAATTTGCCAAATCAGTAAGTAAAACTGTTAGACACTCAGACCAGAAAACAAACAATAGAAAACAAAAGAAATCAATAGAAACACTTCTTTCCCCCCCAAAAAACCAGCATAATTTTTCAGTAAAATCTCCTGTGGTTCCAAATCATGAGTTTTTGGAAAAAGAAAAAGACACAATTTTGAAAAAAAGAGAAAGGAAAGAGGATTGGCCAATCAGAACACAAAGACATGATAACAGGACTGACCATGCAGAGACAGTTAAGAGTTTCCCTCTGCCTGTTTTTTTTTTTTTTTTTTTTTTTTTTTTTTTTTGGCAAGGCAATGGGATTAAGTGGCTTCCTCAAACCATTAAGTGTCTGAGGCTGGATTTGAACTCAGGTACTCCTGACTCAAGGGTCAGTGCTCTATTCAATGCGCCACCTAGCTGCCCCTCTCTGCCAGTACTTTAATACAAACACATATAAACCACATAAACAGAATCAGAGAATTTTGAACCAGAGAGGACCAGGAACTCAGGAAAAAACCCCACCTTGCTTTCATACTGGAGAAAATACATAGAACATTCAATATGTCACAATACATTTTTCCCTACAGAGGTATTAATATTTAACACTTCTAGATTTTAACTGGTATAACTTTTGAGAAGGCAGTCACTCAAAGTCCCTCACTCTAATTGTAATATCCCCTATCCCTCTTCTTCAAATAGAGCAAATCAAATAACTGTTTTAAGGGGTCAGTCCTAAATCTTTTCTAATGAGAGGGAGTGGAATCTTCTGTTCTCAAATCCACACTTGACCCATAATTTTCTGTAATAACTAACATTATAAGAATCTATATTGATAAACTCCTGAAGCAATAACATTGCAACATTATTCTGGTAAAAGATTAACTATTTAGATTCCCCTTTTTAAAAAAATTCATTTGTAGCATTATTTAATAACCAAATTATATACTTTAGAATTAGTCTGACTGTTGTCTTTCTGGAATTTACTTGCCCAAAACTTTCTCAATTTAAAAATAGCATTTCTTTTTATGATATCTTTATATAACATATTTGGTCATATACATTGTCTCTTTAATGATTCTTTTAAGTCCAAATAAATTTCCTTTTATAGGCTTGTTTATCCAAATCTTCATGAAGTAATTCTCTCTCTCTCTCTAGCTAGTCCTTTTTCTAAGAATCTTCAAGTTCAAGTGATAAGAGCCAGAATTACAAACAGACAAGCCACAGAGAGGGAGAAGGAGGGGGGAAAGCATTCTGGCAGAATCATAGTGATGAAGCAGGGAAGAGAAAAAGTCAACTGCATTTTCTCATATTGATATTAGTTTGTCTGTTCACACGCTGTTCTTCAATCATGTAGATTCAAAGTACCTTCTAAACTCAATTCTCCTTTCCTTGGAAATCATTGAGAACATTTTGGTCTGTAAAAATTTATCTATTTCTTCTTCTTTTTCTTATTATTATTATTATTATTATTATTATTATTATCAATTTCTAAGACCTTCTCTTTAGCCAGTTTTGGAAAATATTTATGTCCTGCCCTTGCTTCTTTACTACTTTACATAGTTCCTTCCCTATTATACCCTGTACTAATTCAGAAAAAATGAAACAGAAAGCTTTGCCATATTGAGCTTTCTTCCAAGCTTCCCCTTACAGTCTCTCCCCATCCCCTTACTGTCTGTGGGCTGTATATTCTGGAAGTGCAGGGTGACTCTGCAGGACTTTTGAGGTTCCTCCACAAGGGCATTTCTTCTGTTGATAGACAATTTCACCTTCCAGACTGGCTTCAAGTCCCTGAATTGCCCCACATTAGGGGAGCCAAATAATAGGATCCCACCATCCCCCAACCAACAGCAGGATTAGTTTGGCTCAAGAGATAAATGAAATGAGCACACATAGGTGGGGGTGCTAGAAGAACAACTAACAGAGCCATTTATTGTTAGTATCAGACAGTTCTTTATAGTAGAAAATCGCAAAGTAATATACGGGATAAAAACAATGATATTTCCAAAACTAGTGCAGGAAATAATCTAGCAGAATGTAACCCAGGTCAAGAAGTTTGGGGACAGGGCTATCACACAAGGGAGACCATGGATGACACAGTTGTGTATCACAGAAGACTTCCACAGAAAGCCTTCAGCTCTAGGGTCACCAAAGCCTTGGTTTCTTTAGCCATAGTTGACATATACACCCAAACTCAATTGAGTACCTCTCAACAGTGAACTATGTGTCTTTCTGCATGGGAAGAGGATACTTATAATACTCATTCAAATCTTCTCATTTATAAGAGAATTAGAAGGAGACTCCCCCCACCTTGAGCTCCATTGCAAAAACTTTTTCTTGACTCGTTTATATAAAATATCTTAGCCCATTCTGCCTCTCCTTTCCCATCCTCCCAGTACTTTCCTTTATCACTGATTGACTCCATCTTAATACTATATTATTCCACTTTTCTATGCCTTGTCCATATATGCTCTTTCTATCTGCTCTTGTAAATGAGGTTTATATAAATTATCAGTATGCTATTTGAATGCAGGAATACATACACTTTAGCATCATAAAGTTGCTTGTAATTAATCCTTCTCATCCTCCCTCTCTATGACTCACCCAAGTCCTGTATTGGAGATCAAATTTTCTGTTCAGCTCTGGTCATTTCAACAGGAAAGTTTGAAAGTACCCTGTTTCAATGAAAATCCATCTTTTCCCCTGGAAAAGAATATTCAGTTTTACTGGATAGTTGATTCTTGGCTGTAAAACTGAACTTTTTGCCTTACAAAGTATCACATTCCAAGACCTAAGAGCCCTTAATGTAGACCCTGCCAAATACAATGTAATTGAGCCATTTTAGCTGAATTGTTTGTTTCTGGCAGCTTGTAGTATTTTCTCTTTGACTTGAAAGTGTTAAATTTGGCTTTAATATTTCTGGGAGTTTTTCTTTTGAGATTTCTTTCAGGACAGGACTGTTGGATTCCCTCAGTTTCTATTTTATTGTCTACGTCTAGGATATCAGGGCAATTTTGTTGTATTATTTCTTGAAACATGAAGTCTAAGCTCTTTTCATGGTCATGACTTTCAGGTAGCCCAGTAATTTTAAAACTATTTCTTCTGGATCTGTTTTCTAGCTCAGTTGTTTTTCCAATGAGATACTTAACATTTTCATCTATATTTTCATTCTGTATATTGTATATTATTATTATTGTTTCTTTATTTCTCACAGAGAAATCAGATTCCTATAGCTCCACTATAAATTTGAAAGAATTATGTTCTTCAGAGAATTTTTTTATCTCCTTCTTCAGCTATCCAATTATTTTTTAAAGGCCTTCTTCTCATTTATCATTTGAGTATTTTTCTCTAAATTGGTTTTTAACATCTTATTTTATTCAGTATTTTTTTTGCATTTCTTTCACTAAGCTGATGACTTGTTTTTCATGATTTCCCTGCATCACTCTCATTTCTCTTCAAAATTTTTCCACTAATTCCCTTACTTGTTTTTCAAAGTCTTTTCTGCGCTTGTCTACAGCCTGAGCCCATTTCCTTTATCTCTTGGAGGCTTTAGATACCGACTTTGCCATCTTCTGAATGTGATTTTTGATCCTCCATGGTAACAGTAATTTTTTATGGTCAGGTTCTTCTTTTTCTATTGTTTGCTCATTTCCTTATCCTATGACTGATTTACCATACTTCCAAGTATTTGTAGGGTTTTGGGGACATCCCACAGGGTCCTTAATTCCTCCAATATCTTATGTGAGGTTCTGACTGCTCTCTTGTCTCTGCTCTGGTCTATGGATGATCACAGTCCCTCTCCTCTTCCCTGGGGCTGTGAGGAGGATCCCTGCTTCTCTATGGTAGTAGATCTCTCAGACTGGGCCCTGAATCTGAGTGTGGGCAAAAGTCAGAGTCCTGCTCCAGGGAAAGCAGAATAACCTTTACAGTCTCTCCCCATCCCCCTACTGAGGAGGGCTATATATTCTGGAAGTACAGGGTGACCCTGAAGGTTCCTGCCACAGGTTCCCACTGCAGGTTCCTACCACAAGGCCCCATCTACCACTGACCCAAGCACTCCCAGGGATCCAGGAAGTGTATTCCTAGAAGAGTGGACTGGTTTATTCAGATATGGCTGCCATGAGGCTCTTTCCAACTCCCAGTCTCAGTGAAACAGACCTTTTTTGCTCATCTTTTAAGATGAGTTTCCAGTAATTTCTGCCCTCACACAGCCATCTCTGACCTCCACTTCTGTTTTTCTAATAAATTTTTTCTTCTCTAAATTTTTCTCCTCTTTAATCATAATATCATAGCATGTCATTATTTCATGCACTAATATTTGCTTCTACTAGCTTCTTTTACCAGCCTGTTGATTCTATTTTCCCTTAATTGCCTTCTTCTTGAGAGTTCATGTCACCACAGAACTATGATATTATATTTGACTATTCTTTAGATGAATTTGCTTAGGATTTAAAATATCACTCAGATTATTGGAACTGTATTTTGTTTAATGTTGTAGAGTTAAGTTGAAAGAAGGTATCCTATTTTATTAGGGCTTAGTCTTCAGATTGTGGATTGAATCTAACTTCCATGACTGTTTTCAGTAGGTTGTGCCCTTTCCAAATATGCTCCTCAGTCACTGAGGAATCAGAATGGTCTAATTTATCTGCCTTTTCAAGGAACTTGCAACCCATACCTCAAGTTAAGCACAAGCTAATATTAAGTGCTTTCCCCCCTTGATTCTTATTTTTTGTGTGAACATTACTAGATCACTTCTGAGCCTTAGTCTACTTAGCAACTCTACTCATCAACAAAATGTGAGTAGTACCAATCTCACAGGCCTATGGAGCATTTTGAAATAAATGTTAGTAGTTTACTAACACTTCAGGTAAATTTCAGATATCATTTATGATAAAAATTATAATTCAATTTTTGCTACTTCTTTTTAAAGCTGCACCCTCATATACCCAGCTTAGTAGGAAGTTTATGTTGTATTACAATTCCATATAGAAATATACTGATATCAGTTCTGATAATATCACTATTTATGACTGAGAAGGAGTAATCTCCTATGGACAGCACAAACAGATACTTGGTCTAACATTTTTTATTTATTTCATGTTAAAATGAGGTTCTGCTAATGTGGTGAGCTATCCAAAGCCTTAAACACATACACACATTTTGCATATGTGAATATATATATATATATATATATATACTCATATAAATGTATATACATATATATCTATATACACATAAATAGGAGCTAGACTTATCTAGAGGTCTGCATTTTTTGTTTCTTATAAGGTGCAGAATTGTGATCTCTGCTATCCTGGTCTGAACACTTTCCTTTATTCATGAAGGGACCCTGTTTCCCTGTAGCCATAAATTCTAGAATTTATCTCTGCCTTAGAACTGAGACTAGGGCCCTTGATCTCTTGTTACTAAATAAAAGTGCCTTTCTTTAATCTGAAACTGAGATTCAGATCATAATATGGACAATAAAATTTCCAATAAATGTAGGGTACACCTAGTATCAGTAAGTAGTCCCTGATAATTGTTTCTGACCAGTTGTCCTATCCTCTGTCTCTGCTTTGAAAGCTCCTGAAACTTTTCCTTCTGTCTCTGCACTTCCTCTTCAATACAACTCCTCTCTAAGCTATGGCCTATTCCCTCTACCTGGAGTTACATATACTTCTTTTCCATCTTTTAAGTTGACTTGGGCTAGGAAAAATTGGTTTCAACAAAATTTTGATGATTACCTCATGTTCAACTCATATTTAGAAATGGCATTCCTTGCATATATGACTCAGAAAATTCTTAAGCTTAATTCTCATTGCAGAGGATTTCCAGAGTAGAGCCAAGATGACAGCATGAAGCTAACATGCTCCTGGAGCTTTTCCCCAACAAAGATAAATGAAGCCTCTACTCTGACATTCATACTAAAGCTAACACCAAGGAAAAGAGAAGATTCAAAGAAGTTTTCAATGATAGACATCATAGGGGATCTTCTATGAAAGTCTGTCTCTTTGGGGGATAAAGAAAAGTGAATTCCAGGACTTGGGAGAGCAGGGAAAGCCAGCAGGAGGCTTTTAGCCACAATGCAATCCAGGTCCCAACAATTTGACAAGAGCAGGAGTCCTGGGAGCTAGATGGGAAGCCAGCCAGGAGGACTGCAACCCCAAAGCCTGAACCCTGGGTCAGTAACAAGCCACTGCTCATTCTGAACCCAGACATAAAGGAAGCCAAATTCCTCTGTAAAGGCAAGGCCTAGACTGCATAGGCAACAACTTGACAAACAACAAGCCAAGGATCAGAACCCAGTTCCAGCCAAAAAAAAAAAGCTTGGATCTATACTCCCCATACCCTAGAGCAGAGCTAAAACAGCAAAGATAAGTAGAAAAGCTAAAAGAGAGCTTATTACAGAAAACTACTTTACAAAGATGACAGCAATGCATATATCTGAAAAAGAAATAAGTGAAAAAATCACTCTCATGGAAAGTATCAAAAAAGTCTATTAATTGGACTCAAATCCCAAAGATCATCAAAGATCTTAATAAAATTTAAAAACCAAGGAAGAAAGGAAGAAAAATGAAAAAAGAAATGAGAATCATGAACAAAATTTATGAAAAATTGTCCAAAGAAATCAACTCTGTTAAAAGTAAAAATAACCAACTGGAATAGAAAACACAAAAGCTAATTGAAGAAATAAAACCATAAAAATTAGAATCAAACAACTAGTATCCAATGAATCTACAAGACTACAAGATTCCACCAAACAACATAAAAAGGCTGAAAAATATGGAAGAAAATTTAAAGTATCTTTTTTAGGGGAAAATGAATGACTTGGAAAATAGATCCAGGAGAGAGACAAACTACAAATGAATGGGCTACCAGAAAGCCTATATCAACAAAAGAACCTGGAAAGCATCATACAGGAAATTAAAAAGGAAAACTGTTCAAGTCTGCTAAAACAAGAAATCAATATAATGATTGAAAAATACTCAGAACTCCTCCAGAAAGAGATCCAAGGATTAAAACTCTAAGTGTTGTTAGAGTTAAATTACAGAACTCTCAAATAAAGGAGGGAAAATTGCAAGCAACAAAAAGAAAAAAAAAATCAAATATAAAGGAAACACAATCAGACTCAAAGGAGACCTATCAGCCTCAGCATTGAAGGATTGGGAGACCTGAAATAACATATATCAGAGAGCAAAGGAAATGAACTGGGATTACAAGCCAGATTGTATTACTTTGCAAAATTCAGCATGATTTCAGGGAAAATGATGTTTATTCAATGAAATAGAGGACTTCCAGAATTTCTTGACACAAAGACCAGAACCGATCTGAGAATTTAATCACCAAATACAGGACTCAAGAGTTTTATATAAAAGTAAATGAAGGCCGCCCCCGGCCCGGCTCGGGCGGGCCCCGTTTAACCCCCTGGAGCAGCGGCGGCGGCGCGGAGCTGCCACATCTACGGCCCGGCCCCCGCCCGCAGCCGCCCGGGCCGCGCTGCGTGTAGGCGCGGGGCGGGCAGCATGGGGCCGCTGCTGGGGGCCGCCCTCCTGGCGGGCCTGCTGGCGCTGGGCCGGGGCGCGCTGATCCCCGAGCCCGAGGTGCGCGGGGAGGTGCTGCACAAGCCCTTCCTGTGCCGCCGCCGGAGCAAGGGCGGGGACCTGCTGCTGCTGCACTACGAGGGCTACCTGCAGCTCCACGGCCCCACAAGCACAACAACGGGCAGCCCAGCTGGTTCACCCTGGGCATCCTGGAGGCCCTCAGAGGCTGGGACCGAGGCCTGAAGGACATGTGTGCAGGGGAGAAGAGGAGACTCACCATCCCCCCCCCCCCCCCCCCCCCCCCCCCCCGGCCTATGGAAAAGAGGGCAAAGGTAAAATTCCCCCTGAGAGCACACTGATATTCAACATCGATCTCCTGGAAATTCGAAATGGACCCCGATCCCATGAGTCCTTCCAAGAGATGGATCTCAATGACGACTGGAAACTGTCTAAACAAGAGGTTAAAGTCTATTTGAAGAAGGAATTTGAAAAACATGGGGCAGTGGTCAGTGAAACTCACCATGATGACTTGGTGGAAGACATCTTTCACAAAGAAGATGAGGACCAAGATGGATTCATATCTGCCAGGGAATTTACATACAAACATGATGAACTATAAAGAAACATCCCTCTGTTAGGCTCGGCATGTGGGGGGGTTGTGAATTTTTTTTCTTATTGGTATTTTATTTTATTTTTCCAATAACGTGTTATGAAAAATTTCCAACATTCATTCACATGCAATTTTATAAGTTACACAATTTTCTTTCACCCCCCTCCCCTCAGCAACAAGGAGTCCAGTGAAAATTTTACATGTACATTTACGTTTAACATGTTTATATATTAGTCATTTTTTATATATGAGGAATTAGGAAGAAAAGAAAAGAAAGAAAATCATGGGAAAAAATAAATAAAAGTAAATGAAAAGGGTACTGATAAAAAACAAAACCAAAATAAAACATTACTCAAGACAATCAAATTAAATATGATCCTAAAAGGAAAGATACAACACTTTTCATTCTTAAGAATTTTACTTCTCTTAATATAATTAAAGGTTAGAATATAATTGAAGAAATTGGACTTAAAGGCTATGGGTATAGTTGGATCTTATCTCTCTTTGAGGAGGTCCAAGATGACTTCACTGTGATTAATACAAAATAATCTTAGGAAATGCAGGATTTTTAACTTTAAACTTAGGTGTTTTATTATACTTTGATTCACTTTACTTTTCCTTTTCTGACAAAGTGTAGCACCTTTTATAATGAGGGCTTCATAAATAGGATGGGGTTGAATCATTCTCTCTGTGATTTACAATCATTGATAAAGTTCTCAGGGGAGACTTTCAGAGCATCCTGGCACTTAAAGATCTTTAAGATTCTTGAAGTTAATTAGATCAGGGTTTGACCTAATCTACCCTGGGTCCCCTGGGTAAGGTGTGAGAGAAAATAGTCCTAGGGGGAGGGGCACAAATAGTTGAAGAAATGGTTTGGATTTGGATGATACTTAAGGTCATAAGAAAGACTGTATGTCCTTGGAGGGTACTTGAAAGGGGGGGTAAGGTAAAAAAATGATCATAAATATAATAAAATCTAATTTGTGACAATGCTTATCATGCAATCAAGCAAAAAATTGTGATGATACTTTGATAACAATATGAGTTTATCAAGCAATCAAATAATAAAACTGTGGTTGGTAATACCTGATTAATAGTACTAGACTGATGAATAACACCAATGAAAAGGCACAAAGATTTATAATTTTAGAGGAAAAGAAGGAAGAGAGTAACTTAGTAAATTCTATTGAATGTATTTGACCAAGACAGGGAATAAGATACATTTCCACTTGAGTTTAAAAATTTATCCTTATTTTCAGGGAAGGGAGGGGAAGGAGAAAGGGAAAGATAAAGGAAGAAGAGAGTGATAAAAGGCAATGTGAAGATAAAAGTCAAAATAAACTGAAAGTTAAATTATAAAAGAAAAGTCATGGGGGAAGGGAATAAAATTTTGCTGAGGAGGAATATGATAGCATGGAGGGAAATAACAAATTAGTGAGGTTAACTGTAAGTATAAATGAAAGGAAATGTACAATAAGACTGAAACAGATAGCAAAATGGATTGAAAACCAAAAGCTTACAATATATTGTTTATAAGAAACACATTTGAAATATGAGATATACATAGGGTAAAGGTAAAAGGTTAGAGCAAAATATATTCTGCCTCAGTTGAAGTAAAAAAAAAAATCAGGTGTAGTGATACTGATCTCAGATTAAAAGAAAAAAATCAATCTCATTAAAAGGGAAAAGGAAAGAAACTACAACTTCTTAAAAGATACCATTTGTCATGAAACTATATCAATACTCAACATGTATGCACCTAGTGGTATAGCATCCAAATTCCTAGAGGAAAAGCTGAGTAAATGACAAGGAGACAGACAACAAAATGTTAATAATGGGGAACCTCAATCTCCCTCTCTCAGAGCTAGATGAATCTAACCATAAACTCAACAAAAAGGAAATTATAAAGGTGAATGAATTCTTACAAAACTTAGATATGATCGACATCTGGAGAAAACAATGGGAATGGAAAAGAATATACATTTTTCTTGGCAATACATGGCAATGTTACCAAAATTAACCATGTCCTAAGGCACAAAAACACTTTAATCAAATGCAGAAAGGCATAAATAATTAATACACAGTTCTCCAACCAAGATGCAAAATTTTTTGCAAGTAATAAAGAGTCATATAAACATAAACCAAAAACTAAACTTTATCTTAAACAATGGAGGCATGAACATGCAAATATGGGGAAAATTAAATATTATATCCAAGAAAATGATACTAATGGAATATCATACTAAAATTTATTAGATGCAACCAAGACAGTTTTGATGGGAAACTTTATATCTCTAAATATCTAAATGAATAAAATAGGAACAGAATAGATCAATGAATTGGGTATGCAACTTAAAAAGTTAGAAAAAGAAAAATTAAAGATCCCAATTAAATGCCATATTTGAAATTCTGAAAAATCAACGTAGAGATTAATAAAAATGAAAGCAAAAAAAACCACTGATCTCATAAATAATACTAAAAGTTGGTTTTATGAAAAAATAAAATAGACAAACTGATTAAAACTCTGATTAAAAAATGAAGGAAGATAACCAAATTACCAGGATCAAAAATGAAAACAGTGAACTAACCAACAATAAGAAGTAAATTAAACAGATAATACAGAACTATTTTGCTGAAGTTTATGCTAAAAATTTCATAGCCTGAGTGAAATGGATGAATATTTCCAAAAATACAAACTGTCCATAATAACAGAACAGGAAAATAAATTACTTAAATAAACCCATTTCATAAATAGTTGAAGAAACCATCAATAAACTCCCTAACAAAGTGTCTCTTGGTCCAGATGAATTTACAAGTGAGTTCTATCCAACATTTAAGGAAAAATTAATCCCTATTTAATATAAACTATTTAAATAAAATAGAAGAGGAAGTTCTGCCAAACTCCTTTTATGATACTATCATGATGCTGATACATAAACCAGGAAGAACCAGAATAGAGAAAGGAAATTGTAGGATAGTATTCTCAATGAATATTGATGCAAAAATCTCAAATAAATTTTTAGCAATGAGACTACAATATGTTATTATGAGGATAATACACCATGATCAAGTAGAATTTCTACCAGGTAATCAGGGTTGGTTTAATATTAGGAAAACAATAAACAAAATTGAACATATCAATAACAAAACCAAAAGAAATCATAGGATGATCTCAAGAGATGCTGAAAAAGCCTTTGGTAAAAAAACACTATATCCATTCCTATTAAAAACCACTATAAAGTTTAGGAATAAAAATGGAGATTTCCTTAAAATAATAAATAAATTCTATCTGAAACCATTAACAAATATTATATGTAAATGAAATAAACTCGGAAAATTTCTAATATAATCAGGGTTTATACAAGGATGCCCATTATCATCATCATTACTATTGAATATAATATTAGAAATGCTAACTGAAGCAATAAAAGATGAAAAAAGAAATTGAAGGAATCTGAATTGGCAAAAAGGAAATACAGCTTTCACTGTTTGCAGATGATATGATAGCAAACCTAGAGAATCTGAGGAAAATCCTCCAAAAAAATCCTTAAAACAATTAAATTCAGTAAAATAGGATATAAAATAAATCCACATAAATCATCAGCATATATATATATATGTATATATATATATATATATATATATATATATATATATATATATATATATAAAACAAAGCCCAAGATCTAGAGTTATAAAGAGGAATAGTAATTAAAGTAACTGTAGACAACATTAACTATCTGGACATCTATCTCCCAAGATCAACCAGAAATTGTATGAATACAATTACAAAGCACTTCTCACCTAAATATAGTCGAGGTAAGATAATAACAAGGACAATTCTATGGAAGTTTAATTATTTACTCAGTGCCATACTAATTAAACTAACAAATAACTATCTTATTGAGTTTGAAAATATCATAAAAACATTCATCCAGAGTAAAAAAGATCAACAATAGCAAGGGAAAAGAGGGGGAAAAATGTAAAAGAAGGTGGCCTACATTTATCAACCCTAAAAATATATTAAAAAGTAGAAGTCATCAAAACTGCTTGGTACTTTTTAAGAAATAGAAAAATGGATCAATGGATTAATATAGGGTTAAATGAAATAGTAGTAAATGACTACAATAATCCATTCTTTGACAAACACAAAGACATCAGCTTCTGGGATAAGAATTCATTATTTCACAAAAATACTTGGGAACACTGGAAAATAGTATGGCAAAATCTAGGCATAGACCCACATCTCTCCCCCTTTACCAAAATATGGTCAAAATGGATATAGGATGTAGACTTTAAGGGCAACACTATAGATAAACTAATAGGCCAAGAAAACTCTATTCATCAGATCTATGGAAAGGGGATAAATTTATGAACAAGAATTAAAATTAAAGTATGTTATAAACTGAAAACTGAATAATTTTGCAGTAATAAAATCAATGCTGCCAAAATTCAAAGGAAAGCAGAAAGCCGGGAAACAGTCTTAACAACTGGGAGTTCTGATAAGTTCTCATTTCTAAAATACGTAGAGAATTGCAACAAATTTATAAGGACACAAGTCATTCCCCAATTGATAAATGATCAAAGATTGTGAATAGACAATTTTCAAATGATGAATTTAAAGCTATATATAATCATATGAAAAAATTCTCCAAATAATTATTAACTAGAGAATGCAAATTAAAACAGCAATGGAGTATCACCTCATCATTATCAAATTGGTCAAGACAAGTAAAAAGGGAAAAGGATCAGTGTTTGAGAGGCTGTGGGAGGATTGGGACATTGATGTATTGCTGCTGGAGTTGTGAATGGATCTAACCTTTCTGGAGAGCAATATGCAACTGTACCCAAAGAACAATAAAACTATTTATAGCTTTTGACCCCACATTTCCAATTCTAGGTCTATATCCAAAAAACATAAAAATTGGGATAAGTCCTACACATTAGAAAATACTCATAGCAGTTCTTTTGTAATGGGAAAGAATTGGAAATTGAGGGGATGCCCATCAATTGGGAAATGATTAAACAAGTGATGTATGCTAATACTATGAAATATTATTGTTCATCAAGAAACCATAAATGGTTGTACCCTAGAGTAGCATGGAATTATTTATAGGATTGGTTGCTGAGCATAGGGAACAGACCTAATAGAACAATGTACACATTAACAACAGTATTGTGAGATCATCAACATAATGGAAGCAGCTCCTCTTAGCAATTCAGAGAGCTAGGCCAACCATATTAGAACAGCTATGGACAAAATTATCCCGATCCAGGGGAAGAAAAATGGAAACAAAACAAAACTAAAACAACAACAACAAAAAACAATATTTCAGAATCTGAAGAACACTATAAAATTATCTCTTATGGATCTTTTTCCCTTAATCCTAGTTCCTGGTACCAAAAATGATTAATATTCAAAGTGTTTTTGCATAATATGTAAATACAATGCTAATTTGACTCTTTGCCACTATGAGGTGGGTGTGGGAAGGGAAAAATATACATGTGTATATGGATGAAAATAAATAAATAAATTAATTAATTAATTAAAAAATTTTCATCATAGGTAGTGTCCTTACTTTAGTAGAAGTCTTAGTAAAAGAGGAATATTTGTTTGATATACTGATGTTGATAAGAGACCTTAGATTGCATGACACAAGTAGGTATTGGAAAAAAAAAAAACCTTTTGCCACGTTTCTGATCTTTTGTATCTTTCCCTTGGGAACATGAGATCCTCTTCAAATAGCTAATAGTTTACACTATATCTCATCTATCACTTTAGGTTTTTGTTTTGCTTGTTTGTTTTTTTTTTTTTTTTTGTTTGTTTGGTATTTTTGCTCAATGTGTTATGGGTGTAGCTAATCTGAATAATAGCTGCATTTATCAATTTTTTGGTACTGTTGCTGTTGTTTCATGTTTTCAGTTTTTTGTGATCCTTTATGAACCCTGTGGGATTTTTTTGACAAAGATACTAGAGAGATTTTCACTTTCTTTTTTCTGGCTAATTTCATGGATGAGAAAATTAAAATAAACAGGGTTAAGTCATAATGCTAGAGTCACATCCTGGTGCTAGATATAGTGTTCTATGCACTAAAGAACTTAACTATTGTCAAATGGGGCACAGTTGATTAACCCTTGGAAACATAAAGTTATTTCATTATAAAACATTGCTACAAATTATTTAAGGGCTATTTTAATCCTTACAAAATCCCCAGGAGGAAGACAGTGTAAATGCTATTAACCACATTTTAGAATGTGGAAACAGATGATGAAATAACTTTATCAAAGTCTACATTGTCTACAAGACAAATACCCAGGAACTGAATCCTTATTTGACAGAAACTATTTCTCTTTCAGACTTACAATCTTACAATTATGAAAATAATAAGAACCTTTTCTGGTTAGAAATCTTTCCAGATTATTTTATCTGCATTGTACTTCTGTCTGTCTTTTCTGGGGTTACAGAACATGAAAGATTAAATCTGAAATTTACTAAAGAGATTAATCTCTCAAGTACATTAAGTGTTGTTTTTAAAGTTAATTTATCTATCTATCTATCTATCTATCTATCTATCTATCTATCTATCTATCTATCTATCTATCTATAATTTGTTTGCTCTTCCACCCAGATGAAATGGTAGGATTTACCAATCATTTTTGAAAGGTTTTATATTTTACATTTTTCTCCTTCCCTACCTTCTCTCTCCCCTTCCCTCTGACAGAAAGCAATTTGATATAGGTTCTACATTTATAACCATACTAAGCATACATCCATATTGACCATGTTGTGAGAGGAAAATCTGATTCAAATGAAGTCAAGAAAACATTAGAGAGTAAAAACCTAAATAATACATGACAACTTTTAAAATTTGAAGATAATAAGCTATGGTCTTCATTTAAACTATGAATGTATTTTCCAGGATAAGACTTGTAAAATTGTCTTTGATTATTATACTGCTGAAATGAACAAGTCCATCACAACTGATTATCATCCCATGTTGCTGTAAGAGTGTACTATATTCTTCTGGTTCCACTCATTCCACTCAGCATTGATTCATGCAAATCTTTCCAGGCTGTTTTGAAATCCTATTCATCATGATTTCTTATACAACAACTGTTTTTCCATCATATTTATACATATATACATATATATATATATATATATTTATATACTACAATTTGTTCAGTCATTTTACCGAATTGATGGGCATCTCTTCAATTTCCAATTCTTTGCCACAACAAAAAGTTGCTTTGACTATTTTTGTACTTGTGATATTTTAAACCCATTTCAAAATATATTCAGGTTATAGACCCAGTAGTCATACTGATGAATCAGAGTTTATCCCCTTTTTTATTGCCCTCTTGGTATAATTCCAAATTACTCTTCAGAAAGGTTATATATCAGTTTACAACTCCACCAATGCATTTTTGCCCCTGTTATGTCACACTCCTCCAACATTGATCATTTTTCTTTTAATCATATTGAACAATCTTAGAGGTGTGAGTTAATACCTCAGAGATGTTTTAATTTGCATTTCTCTAATCAATAATGATTTAGAGTGGTTTTTCATATGACTATGGGTTGCTTTGATTTCATTGTCTGAGAATTGCCTTTCCATAACCTTTGACCATTTATGAACTGGAGAATGACTTATTTTATTTTAATGAAACTGACTCAGTTCTCTTTAGAAACAATTCCATTGTAAGAAGCACAATTAGGAAAAAAAGATGTCCCAAATTACTGCATTCCTTTTAATCTAAATCACAGTGGTTTTGTTTGTGCAAAAATATTTTAATTTAATATAATCAAAATAATTCAGTTTATTTTTTATAATATCTTTATTCCTTGGTCATAATCAGCTCCCTTTATTAGATTCAACAAGAAAATTATTCCTTGTTTTCTTAATTAACTTGTTATATTATCTTTTATATCTAAATCCTCCACCCATTTCTACCTTATCTTGATATAGGGTGTGGATGTTGGTTTATTGCTAGTTTCTGCCATACTATCTTCAAGTTTTCTCAGCAGTTTTTATGGAAGAGAAAGTTTTCATCACAGAAACTGTAATCTTTAGGTTTATCAAAAAAGTAGATTACTATAGAATTGAAAGTAAATGTCTCTTAAATATTTGGTTGAATTTACCTGTGACTCCATCTTGCCCTGGAGGTTTTTGTTACTATTGAGTTCATTGATGGCTTGTTTAATTTCTTTTTCTGAAGTAGGTTTATTTAAGCATTTAATTTCCTTTTTTAATGTGAGGAATTTATATTTTTGCAAATATTCCCCCCACTTTTCTTAGATTTTCACATTTATTAGCATAAAGCAGAGAAAGTAGTTCTGAATTATTACTTGTATTTCCTCCTTATTAGTGATGAATTCACTTTTAATTTTTGATACCAGTAATTTGGTTTTAATCAAATTAATCAAAGGTTTAACTATTTTATTGTTTTTATCATAATACCAACTCTTAGCTTTTATATTAGTTCAATAGTTTTCTTTTTTTAATTGAAAAAACATTTTCATTTTAAGTCAATAGGGTTAAGTGACTTGCCCAAGATCACAAACCTAGGCAATTATTAAGTGTGTGAATCTATATTTGAACTCAGTTCCTCCTGGCTCCAGGGCCAGTGCTCTATCCACTGCACCACCTAGCTGTCTTCTTGCTTTCAACTTTATTAATTACAGATTTAATTTTCAGAATTTCTTTTTGATATTAATTGGAGATTTTTAATTTTTTCTTTTCAACTATTTTTAGTTGCATGCTCAGTTATATAAATAGGTTTATATATTTTGTTCAATTAGCGATATAATATTTCTCCTATTAACTGCTTCAGTTATGTCAAATAAATTTTGGTATGCTGTCTCATTATTGTCATTGTCTAGGTTGAAATCATTCTCTTTTTTTTAGATTTTTGCAAGGCAATGGGGTTAAATGGCTTGCCAAAGGCCACACAGCTAGGTAATTATTAAGTGTCTGAAGCCAGATTTGAACTCAAGTACTCCTGACTCCAGGGCCGGTGCTCTATCCATTGCGCCACGTAGCCACCCCCAAAAGCATTAATTCTTCCTATGATTTGTTGTTTGATCCATTCATTCTTTAAACTTAGATTATTTAGTTTCCAATTAGTTTTAGGTCTATCTCTTCATGGCCATTTATTGCATCTGACTTTTCTTGCAAGATGGTCTAAAAAGAATTCATTCAACATTGCTGTCTTTTGACTTTTGATTATGCATTTTTATGCCCTAAAACATGGACAATTTTTGCGTAGGTGCCATGCACTACTGATAAAAAAATGTATATATTACTTTCTGTGCCAATTCATTTTTCTCCAGAGATCTATCATATCTATTTTTTCTTATAGTCTATTCACCTTTTTAACTTCCATCTTATTTATTATACAAAAAATGAAGTTGAAGTCCTCTATCAGTAGAGTTTTTTATCTACATCTCACTGCAACTCCTTTAGTTTTCCTCTAAGAAATTGGATGTGTTACTGCTTAGTGAATATATATTTAGTACTGAAATTTCTTCTTGGTCAAATGGTACCTTTTTGAAGCTATAGTGTCCTTCCTTCTGTCTTTTTATGAGGTTTTTTTTTTTTTTGGCAACTGCTATGTCTAACAAGAGGATTGTTAGCCAGCTTTATTCACTTCAAAGGAAACATAATATATCATGCTTCAGTCTTTCACCTTTAATAGGTGTGTGATTCTCTGCTTCAAATGTCTTTCTTGTAAGTAGCATATTGTAGGATTCTGATTGTTCATCCACTCTGCTATCCACTTTCTTTTAATTGGAGAGTTTATCCCATTCACATTTACAGTTAAAATTTTTAACTCTTTATAGTCCTCTATGGCTCCAATTTCCCCCCTTTATACTTTATTTTCTTGGTTTATTTCAAATTATTACAATAATCTTGTGAGAGAAAGCATAACGCCCCCCCCCAGAAAGATGGGAAACCTCAAGAATAGTAAGAGAGAAAAAAAGTGTAGTTCAGCCTGTATTCAGATGCTAATGGCTCTGTCTCTGGGATGAGTTCCCTTCTTTATCATAAGTCTACCAGAGAAGTTGTTTCAATAATTTCCCCACAGTTTCTTTATACTTTAAAGGCAAACTAAATTTCCAAACTCAAATGAATGTGTGCTTCATGTGATATGATTTACTGCATTCAAAATTCAATATAAATGTTTTCTTGCCAAGTAGGGATGTAATCAGTTTAATCTTATTGTTTATTTAATCTTATTGGCTTTCCCCCTATTTACCTTTACATGTAACTCTTGAATCTCCTCTTTGGGTGTCTCACAAAGTCATTAACTTCAACTATGTCCAATTGTTTTCCAGAGAGATATTTTCTCCAATGAGCTTTTGTTTCACATTTTCCATTTGGTCATTTCTATTTTTAGAGAAGTTGTTATCTTTTCTCCATTTGTCCAATTGTGTTTCTGAGGGAACTATTTTCTTTTTGCATTTGTCCAATTGTATTTTTAAAAAGATTTGTTTTCTTCTCTCTTTTTTGTGATATTAATTTTCTCCTGCATTTCTTTCCCCAAATTTTCCATTTGATATTAAAGTCCTTTTTGATCTCTTCTAAGAAGTTTTTTTGGTGCTGGGGTCTAATTCATATTCTCCTCTGAAGCTTCATATATAGTACCCCTTCTGTTCTCTCTTTTCTGAGCTAGTATCCTTCTCTTAAAGGTAACATTGAATAGACTCTGCTTTGAGCAGACCTTTTTTACATTTTGGGATGTTAGCTTTCCTTATCATCCTGTTTTGGAGAAGTGAGTTTGCCAACCTACTGTGTGGAGAAAACGAGAGGCTTGCTTACAGGGGTTGAGAACTGCAGGGTATTACTCAATGGACCAAACAGTAAAGATCACAGAATATTTCTCCGGATTTTCTGTGTTTTAAGTATCAGTTGACCCACTCCTTAGGCCTGGAGCTGGATCTGAGCCACCCCATTGCCAAACAATGGATTAATTCTATTCTAATTTTGGCTTATACTGGGAAACCTGAACTAAACTGTCATTCAATTTGTCCTGTTAGGCTCTCACTCAGACCTGCTTCCTTCAAATATAATAGATATTATTAAAATCATTTCAAAGCATATAGATTATGCATTATGGATTTATCTCAATGGGTAGGAGAAAAGGAACATTTTGAAATATAGGGAAAAGGGGAGATACCACGTTTTTATTTCTTCAGTAAAAGCCACATTTTCAAAAATAATTATAAAAAGTCTGAGAAGTTAAAATATCTCCTATAGAAATAATACTTTGAGGGGCGGCTAGGTGGTGCAATGGATAGAGCACTGGCCCTGGAGTCAGGAGTACCTGAGTTCAAATGTGGCCTCAGAGACTTAATAATTACCTATCTGTGTAGCCTTGGGCAAGTCACTTAACCCCATTGCCTTACAAAAAAAAAAAACTAAAAAAAAAAAGAAATTATAATTTGATGTGTTCAATGTCCTTTGGTTGAATTATTTCATTTGATCCTCACAACAATCTTATGTGTTAGGTGATTCTGTTTTGCATTGTTCCAAGGACTAAAAATTACAAGTTCAGATTAACACTGCCTGTATGCATCTGAAATGGGATTCAATTAAAAGTCTTCACCATTACAAGAGCAACACTCCATTCAAAATGCTATTTAACACTTTATACTATGTTTGGGTTGAATTTAAAAGAAAATATGGATTCCAGAATTTGTGTTATGATAATAATACTTTTTCTCCCAGAAGTTCCTTATCCCTCTGTCTTCAGAGTCTAATCTAGAGGTAAAAAAAGGAAAAAAAATTAATCTCATTTTCTTTTGCCTCATTCACATAGAGGATAAAGTAGATTCATGTGGATTTGGAAATAGAATGATTTCTTCCTATATATTGTTTCTATGTCTTTTTTGCAAAGGCTCAGTTTCTAGGTCAAATCTTGATTCAGGCAGTTGATCAGAGGCAGAAAACAGAAAGGCGAAATAATGCTTCCTTTGCTCCTTTGTCCTTTCTATTTCTGGCCCTTATCTATATTCAGTGTTCCCCAAGTAGTGAAAAAATGCCCCAAAGTCCATTCAGGTTCTGTAATGAAAGACAGGGGGAGAATTTATTTATTCAAAATATATATTGAATAACTTTTATGTACTCGACCCAATAGGTGATAGAACCAAATTGATGAGAATGCTTTGACATACAGGTCTAATTTTGACAAAGTGAGTTTGACTGAAATGACTGATATTCCACAACTGAACTATGTTCACCAAACTTCATCTGTCAGAGGGTGGAATAATTTTCCCTGAGTGGTTCTTCTAGGTGATAGTTCTACTACTTTCTACTTCTGTAACCTTGAACACCTCAACTAACTTCCAGTCTTCAGAGAATTGGACTACCAGGCTTTTAGTATCACATTCAACAAATTTACTTATGGGGCTGCTAGTTGGAGCAGTAAATAGAACAGTGGCCCTGGAGTCAGGGGGAAATTAATTCAAATTCAGCCTCAGTCACTTAATAATTACCTTGTTGTCTGACCTTTGGCAAGTAACTTAACCCTATTGTTTTGAAAAAAATAAGAACAATTAGGTGTTGTCTTTTCCTGATACAAAAATTGATAGCCTGTAAACATATTTAACACAAATGTATATGTTTGATATTAACCTGACAACTCCTGAGGGGAGAAGGGTGGGAAGGGAGGGTGGAAGGAAGTTTTGTAGCTTAAAATTATGCATATTCACATTGATGAATGTTGAAAAATTTTCAAACATGTGACTGGAAAAATAAAACCCACTTTACTGATACTCTGTATTCACCTGCCTTGATTTAAATTGAAAAGAATATCTTCTTAGTTCTACTTCGTGAATTAAACTGAAATAATTAAGTCAATAAAGTTTTAAGTTTCTTATAAAGTACTACTTGATATTCAGTAAAATCTTTGTTTACTGGGATTGCTTTGAAACAGAAAGAGTTCACTGCTTAACAGACTTCATTCTTAAGGGAAATTTAACTAGAAAACTTTAATCTTAATTCCTATGATGATGAAGCAAAATCAATGAGAGTGATAAATCTGAAGACCTAAGGTATAGGTTTGAGTTTCAGTGTTGCCAGGCTTAGTTCAGTAATTGAGAACATCCCAAAACACTCTTTTCCTGCTTTCTAAATGAAGACATCTCTACAATCCTTTCATACTTTCTTATATTTCAGTGAAAATCTTTATCAGTTTTTTCCTGTATTAGTAAATAAAGGAATTTTATTCAATATTTCATGATTTAAGAATTCTAGGATTTTGAACTTTTACTTTATTTTTCTTACATCTTTATTTTCTGTGTAATAAGGAATTGAAGCTTTTGGTCTTTTAATCTGGCAATACTGTGGAAGAACAAAGTCATCTCTTAATGCAGTGGATATAATGATGAACACAAAACTAGAATTTAAATCCACCTCCAAACATGATTTTATTATACGCTTATGTTTGAGTTCCTTAACCTCTGTGTATTTCACCTTCTTCACTGTAAAGTGGAAATAATAATAGCACCTACCTCCAAAGGTGTTTGATAGGATCAAATAAAATAATGTAAAACAAGTAGCATAACATCCAACATTCAGAAAGTGTTTGATATATATTGTTTTCTTCCTATTATGAAAAATCTTTGAATGTATTTATGCATGCATATGTATATAATTATATAAATTACTTCTTACTGAATATATATATTTGAATTCTTCATTCATTTGATTTAAAAATGGTCTAAATGCTATATTTATCATTTTATATACATTAGGAAGCTAAAATTAATGGTAAACATAACTAATTCTGAATATTATTTAAAATGTAATAATATATAAATCCACCTGGCACATTATTTTACAACATCACAACCTCTGAAAATCACTTTTAGAATGGAGTCTCAATTTTGAGCATCACTCTCTATTAGATAATACCTTGAATTCAGTCACAGAAATTATAGAATGTCTGAATCATATCACTGATGGATGATTCCAGCTGGAAAATGACCCCACTAGTAAAAAGTTATTACATAAGTATTTCCATAATACCAGGAGATTCAGATGTGAAACTGAGTTCTTTCTAGGTCCACTATGTTCCAACTTCAAACTCTCCTGCTCCTCTTTAAAACCCACTGTCTTCTTTATTCATTATCTTTCTTTATTAAAATAAAATTCCTTGGTGGATTGGTGGGTGGGAGGTGGTGAAGCCAAGATGGCATAGAAAAGCTAGAATCCTACAGTATGTAGTTTTCAAAGAACATATTTGAAGCAGAAAGATATACACAGAGTAAAGGTCAAAGATTGGACCAGAATGTATTACATTTTAGCTGAAGGAAAAAACAAAACAAAGCAAAAACGCAAAATAAAACAGGGTAACAATCCTGATCTCAGGGAAAGCAAAAGGAAAAATAGATCAAATTAAAAGGATAAAGAATGAAATGGCATCTTCCTAAAATGATAACATAGACAATGAACAGACTCCACTGATCCTTTGCTGATAGGGACACCAGGCTGCTCTTTGAGTTCTTGGGACAATGGTGAAAGTTTGGGAGAAGTAAAAGTCGAAGGCTTCAGAGTCATTTGGGAGAAAAATGACAATGTAAAGTTATGTGCCCTACACCTTCCTCAAGAGAGATCATTTAATCCAATACCTCATGACCTACAGGGCAGAGGAGAGTTGACTGAGGACTTATTTGTAGGATATTTTGTTGCAATTAAAGTTACTCAATTGGACATTAAAACAATCTATACTGAACAAAATAAAACATTTAGTGGAACATGTTTGAATGTTAACTGTACTCCTAAGACTTTACTAAATAGATCACATTATTGTCATTTGACTCATAAAGATTTTTGCCTTTATATATATTGATATTCCAGAAATGTGCTTGAAGGAGAGAAGATAATGAAGCAAAAACATGTTGCAGTAAAGGTTTTTACTTGTGAAATTTTTCACTGATTTAAGCAAAATAAGGTCACCTATGTGGATGAATTTGAAAAGATAAAGGGTAAAAATCAGGTCAAAGCAGAAAATCTGATGGCAGCTCTCAGTTTTATCAATAGATGGGTACTTCCTCAGTAAATGGGCCTAGAAGTTACTCCCTTCCTTGGAATCACAGTTGATAAAGATAAAATTATATCATCTACATGGGCTTTACACTTCAAAAACAATTTCCAGAAAAGATGTTTATGATTAGTACTGGAATAATGGATGTAAAATTGGGTTCAGTATGGCCACAACTTAGTGCAGATGTGAAAGCAGATAAATTCTTGGGTATGTTGGTGATATGGGAATTGTTGCTGAGCTTTCTATAAATTTTCAACAAATCTTTCAAAAATAGGGATTCACATTTAAACTGAATATTAAAGTTATTTGACTACCAAGAAATTGGATGGCAAAATTGATGTTGCAATTGGAGCTGCTTCTAGTGGAAAATATGAAGATTTCACTTTTGCTGTGTAATCCTGGCTGTGTCCTATGGTTTTGTGAAAGGCTGATAACCTTTCATCAAAACTTTTGGATTGGAAGAAATTGGACTTCTACTAAATACAAAAGTTAGATTTCCAGTCAATAACAGATTCCAAACCAAAATGCAAAAAAGAAAAAAATGTCTTTATAGATGTAGATGCAGATCCTATGTTAGCTCACAAAGCAGAAGATAATGACATAATCATGTTAAAGGGATGACCAGGATTGCTATACATACTGATTACAAATGTGGGTCTTCAATAATCTATATGCATCCTGAGGTTGCATGGACTGGTAAATCAGAAGAAAAATTGAAGAAGAGGATGTTGAGTAAAAATTTAGTTTTCTTTTGCTTGGAATAGTAGAGGTAAGGCAAATACTGATACAGATGGCATGGTAAGGATCTATGGTCAGAAATCAATGGGCAGAATATTGGGAGTACATATTCTAGAAACAGGTATGGAGAATCATAAATGAAGTTGCTTTTGCCTGGGAGTATGGAATCCTGTGAAGATGTTGCAAGTGCTTGTCATGTCCATCTGATTTCTTTTGCATTTTTTTAGGTTTTTGCAAGGCAAATGGGGTTAAGTGGCTTGCCCAAGGCCAAACAGCTAGGTAATTATTAAGTGTCTGAGGCCAGATTTGAACTGAAGTATTCCTGACTCCAGGGCGTGTTATATCCACTGTGCCACCTAGCCACCCCCCCCATCTGATTTCATCAGAAACTTTCAGGTAAGTAAATCTACATGAATCTTTTGGGAAAGCAATAAAATTTTAGAATGAAATGAAATTTTCTTTCTTAAATACCTGATAGTTTTTATGGAGGGTTTGTAATGTGAAAAACTGAGAAGTCTGACATTCATTAAGCCCAAATTAAGTCACCAAGGTGGTATGAATATCTATATTAGGAAGAGTCTAAATAGAGAAAGAAAATTATAGATCCATTTCCAAAATTTTAAATAAAATTTTAGCAAACAGTTTACAGTAGATTATCATAACATGCTACATAGTGATCAGGTAGAATTTGAACAAGGTAGACAGGGATGGTTCAATACTGGTATAACAAACAATATAATCGACAAGTTAAATATGAAAATTAACAGAAATCATTTGATTATCTCAAAAAATACTGAAAAAGTCTTTGACAAAATATAGCACCAATTCGTATTAAAAAACAATAAAGGACATAAGAATAAATGAAGTTTTCCTAAAAAATAATAAGTAGTATCTATCTAAAATGAACAACAAGTATTATTTATATTAGGGTTAAGCAAGCAGCATTTCCAACAAGATCAGAGGTGATATAAAGATCCCACTATCACCACTATTATTCAGTATTGTAAATGAACCATTAACTTTAGCAATAAGAGGAGAAAAAGAAATTGAAAGATAAAACTTTCACTCTCTCGGATGATATGATGGTATACTTAGAGAAACCTAGTAAATTAACAAAAAATTACTTGAGACAATTAGTAATTTGAGAAGTGTGGCAAGATATTAAAACACATAAATCATGAGCATATCTATACATAAAAGTCAACGAGAAATAAATAAATAAAGAAATTCCTTTTAAAGTAACTGTAAAAAATATAAAATATATACGAATCTAACTCCCAAGGAAAACTCAGAAACTATATGTACATAATTACAAAATGCTTTTCACAATGAAAACAATTATAAAAAACTGAGCAAATATATGTTGCTCATAGTTAGGCCAAGTTATTATAATTAAAAAGGACAATTCTAATCAAATTAAATTATTTATTTAGTGCCATATCAATCAAACTTCCAAATACTATTTTAAAGAGGTAGAAAAAATAGAAGCATATTTCATCTGTAGTAAAAGAAAATAAAGAATACCAAGAGCATTTATGAAAATGTGAAGGAAGGTGGCCAAGCTGTGCCGGATCTAAGCTGACAGTCATCACAACAGTCTGGTACTGGCTAAGAAATAGAGTAATGGATCAGTGTATTATATTAGGTGCAAAGAAAGCCAATAGTAATTAACTACACAAATCTACTGTTTGATTAACCTAAAGACACTGCCTTCTGGAATTAAAAATTCACTATTTGATTAAAAAACTTCTGGGAAAACTGAAAACTAGTATGGCATGGACCCATATATCACAAACTATTTAAAAGTAATGTAGAATGTGATAGGTACAGTCTTTAGACAAAAAGGGTGATGTCATATATCAGTTGATTAATTCTGAGAGAATCTGGGAAAACTGGGACACTAAGGGATTCTTGGCAGAGTTGTAAACTCATCCAGCTATTTCTGGAGGTCAATCTGGAGCAACACATAAGGGACTATAAAACTGCTCCTACCCTTTGATCCAAAAAACATTGAAAGTTACCAAATATCCAATAATATTTTTATCAACTCATTGTGTAGAACCAAAGATCTAGAAATTGAGCAGATGCCTATCAATAAGGGAATGGTTAAAAAAAAGTTATGGTATATGAATGATATAGAGTGAAATTGTTTCTTTAAAAATAAGGAGAGGTGGGGGCAGCTAGGTGGTGCAGTGGATAGAAAACTGGCCCTGGAGTCAGGAGTACCTGAGTTCAAATGCAGCCTCAGACACTCTTAATAATTACCTAGATGTGTGGCCTTGGGCAAGCCACTTAACCCCATTTGCCTTGCAAAAACCTAAAAAAATGAAAAAATTGAGAAGCGAAATTTTAGAGAATCATCAAAAAACTTACAAGGATTGATGTTGAATGAAATGAGAAGAACGGAGAGGACATTGGACACATTAAGAGCAGCATTGTAAGCTGAAATACTATGATGAATGCAGCTCTGATCAGCAGTTCAGAGATCAGGGAAAATTCTTAGAGAACTGCTATAGATGATCCACCCCTTGAGGAAAAAAAAAAAAAAAACCTGTGTAGTCAGTTCAGAACAAAGTCTACTATATTCAATTTTTAAAACTTCTTGTATTTATTTTCTTTCTTTCACGTGGTTTATTTTTTCTTTTCCCTAAGTTCTAACTCTTCTTTCACATCATAACCAAAATGGAAATATATACAACTTGATTGTGCATGTAGAATGTCTCCCAAATTGTTCACTTCCACGGGCAGCTGGGGAGAGAAAGGAGGATGGTAGAAAAATATGAAGTGCATAAAAATGCAAATAATAAATGTTGAAAACTCCATTTTCTTGTAGTTAGAAAAATACAATAAAATTTCAATGAAAAAGACTGATTTAATTAATTTGTTGGTGCATAAAATCTTCACAATCAAATGCAGAGGCAAAGGCAAAAATATTCATCTCTTTTAGATCAAGATGTAATAAAATTGTGTGTAACAAAGGGCTAGATAGAGAAAAATTAATTGAAAGCAATAACATAATTTAAAAAAATTGTTGATCAAGCAGCAAATCATAGAAATAATCAACATGTCATTCAAGACAAAGACAATATAAGACAACATACAAAAATTTGTGGAATGAAGTCAAAAGAGTCACGGAACGAGATTTAATAAATCTAAATGCTTACAAGAATAAAATAGAGAGGAGGTCAATGAATACACATGCAACTAAAAAGCTAGGAAAAATGAATAAAGTAAAGATCTCATATTAAATATCAAAATAGAAATTTTGAAAATCAAAAGAAAAATAAGAAAATTATTAAATTAATAAAGAAAGCAAAATAGAATTAAATAGATTTGATTATTTATTAGTATTTCATTAACTTGATTAGAAAAAGACAAGCAAATTATCAGTATAAAAAACAAAATTCAACTAATCCCCAAAACATAGGAAACTAAAGTAATTCAGAGCTGTTTTAATGAACTAAATGGCAATAAATCTGACCTTATAAGAGAAAGATTTGAATATTTACAAAAAATATATATTGCTAGATTAAGGGAAGAGGAAATAAAAATTTAAATAACCCCATTTTAGAAAAAAGAAATTGAACAAGCCATTAATAAATACATTATGAAATTATCTCAATATTTATCAATATAAATATATCATATATAATATATAAAACATTATATAATATGAAATTATATATGTATAGTTACATATATTTTAAATATATAATATAATAAATTATATATTAAATAAAATTAATAGAATTTTAAAATTATCTCAGTGAATGCTAAATTTTTTGACAAAATTGAGCACCAGTTCCTAATAAAATTATAGAGAGGGAATGACTAGGTGGTGCAGTGGCTAGAGCACTGGCCCTGGAGTCAGGAGTACCTGAGTTCAAATCTGGCCCAAGACACTTAATAATTAACTAGCTATGTGGCCTTGAGCATGCAACGTAACCCCATTTGCCTTGCAAAAACCTAAAAATAAAATCAAATAATATAAAATTATAGAGAGTCTATGAATAAATGGAGCTTTTCTTAAAATAACAAATATTTATTTATCATCAACAATTATTATATGTAACAAAAAAAGTTAGAAGCATTCCCAATTAGATCAGGGCTGAAACAAGAATGACCTATGTCACCATTGTTATTCAATATTGTATTAGAACTATTTACATTAGCAATAAGAGAAGAAAAAAGAAAATGAAAGAATTAATATTGTAAATGAGGAAAATAAAAGAACCACCTTATGCAGATGAAATGATGTTATACTTAGAGAACCCAAATCAATCAACTAAAAAACTACTTGAAACAATTAGCAACATGAGTAAAGTTGCAAGATATAAAATAAACCTACATGAATCATCATGATTTCTTTATGTTAACAACAAAGCCCAACAGTAGGAGATAGAGTGACTAATTCCAATTAAAGTTACTTAGACACATAAAATAATTGTTAATCTACCTTCCAATACAAATCCAGAAACCTTATAAACACCAATATAAATCACTTTTCACAAGATTAAAGTCATATCAAAATAATTATAAACTATCACCTACCTATGGGTAGGCAATGCTAATATAATAAAAATTACCATTCCTCTTAAATGAAATTACTTATTTAGTGACATAACAATGACATTATCAAAATTATATTAAGGCCCTAGAAAAATAAGAACAAAATTCATCTGGAATAAGAAAATGTGAAAAATATCGAAGAAATTAATGAAAAAAGTGAAAATAATATGGTTTATTCATATCAGATATAAAACTATATTATAAAGCAACAGTCTTCCAAAAATATCTATTACTGCCTAAGAAATAGAGAAATAGATCAGTATAAGAGATTAGCAGTAAAAGAACAAGTAGTAGATGATTACAGTAATTTATTGATTCATAAGCTCATAAGACTCCAACCACTGGAATGGGCATTCATTGTATAAGAAAAAACTTCTGAGAAAACTGGAAAATAATGTGACAGAAACTAGGCATAAACCAACATCTCAGACCATATACTAGAGGTGAGGAGCTGTTTTCTGCCAAGGAACATTTGAATGTCTTCAAGATCATTCCCATGAAAGATAATATTATCAACTTAAAAGTTAGGCCACCATATTTGGTCAAACATTCAATTAATTCACTCCTAAAAAATTCATTGATGAACTGAATTTCAAGTCCCATCTATAGTTAGTTTCCTTGGCAATGCTGTACCAAACAGAATTTAGAAATAAAAGGTGATATCTTCACCAGTTAGGGAGACAAGGAATTTTCTTTCTTACATATCTCTGGAGAGGAGAGAATTTTTTCACCAAACAAGATATAGAAAAGTTAATAAATATCCTAATAGATTATTTAAACTGCATTAAACTAAAAAATAGCATTTTTTCACAAATAAAGTCAATACCTATAACATTAGAAGAAACATGAAAGCTGGGAATTAATTTTCACAGTTAGTATTTCTGGTAAGGACTCATTTCTAAAACATATAGTGAACTGAGTCAAATTTATAAGAATATAAATCTTTGTCAAAATGAGAAACAGTCAAAGAATATGAACAAAAAATTTTCAAAAGAAGAAACTATAGCTGTCTTTATACATATGAAAAAGTACTCTATAACTATTAATTTGAAAAATGAAAATTAAAGGAAGTACCACCTCCATCTACAGATTGGCCAATAAGACAAGGAAAGGGAAATGATAATTGCTGGAGGAGATCTGGGAAAAGTGGGATACTAATGCACTGTTGGTGGCATTGTGATTGGATTCAACTATTCTGGAGAGCATTATGAAACTCTGGCCAAAGATCAACATAATTGTGCATGTCCTTTGATTCCCAAAGAGATCATTAAAAAGGGAAAATAACTCTCATGCACAAAAATATTCATAGCAACTCTTTATGAAATGTCAAAGAATTGGAAAATGAGGGTATGATAATCAATAGGGGAATGATGGAACAAATTATGATATATTAATGTGAAAGAGAATTATTTTTTTCAAGAAATCACTGTTGACTGGATTTCTCTATATAACGTCTTGCATGAACTGATGCTGAGTGAAATGAGTCTAACCAAAAGAACATTCTAAATGCAGATATTTACAGTTCAGTGACTAAGGAAAATTCTAAATGACTTGTGATCTAAAATGCCATTCACAACCGGAGGTGGGAAAAAATATGGGGTCAGAATACAGAGCAAAGCATTTCAAATCTTGTTTTAGGGTTTTTTCCCCTGGTTTTTTTGCCATTAGTTTTTTTGTTGTTGTTTTTGTTTGTTTTTGCAAGGCAATGGGGTTAAGTGACTTGTCCAAGGTCACACAGCTAGGTAATTATTAGGTGTCTGAGGCTAACAGTAGGAGATAGAGTGACTAAATGAATTTATTTATATTTATATTTATTTTTATATTTATATTTTATATTTATATTTATATTTTATATTTATATTTATATATTATTTATATAAAATGAATTCAGTTCCTCCTGACTCCACAGTTGGTGCTCTAGCCACTGCACCACCTACCTGTCTCTTGCTATTAGTTTTGAGTCTTCTTTCACAATATGACTAATATAGAAATATGTTAAACATGATCATACACGCATAAATAATATCAAATTACTCCCTGTCATTGAGTGAAAGGAAAAGAGGGTGATAGAAAAATGTGGAAATCAAAACTTACAAAAAGATAAATATTGAAAACTCTTTGTATATATTTGAAAAAATTAAATAACATTAAAAATAATATTACATCCTTGAAAGTATAGTCCATTTTGTTTTTATATTCCACTCCTATTATATATTACATAATATAAAAAATAAATATTATATCAATATATTTTTTCTATTTGTCTATCTGCTTATTTATCAATCTATCTATTGACTTATCTTCCATTTTTATCATAGTGATTAAAATTATACTCTGTACCAATTTGGTAATAATGGCTTATTTTAAGGCCTTCATAATTTTTTCCTTAAAAGTGAAATCTGCGAAAATAATCTAATTAATGAAACTTTAGCATAGGTTGGATTTGGGTTAATAAAGATTTATAAGAATTAGTGTGTTCTTAATTATACTTTTTTTTACAATATCTCTTCAGTAGATCATAATTTCTTCTGTTGTTATTATTCTCTTTGTTGATTAACTTGTTTATTTTCTGGATTGCTGGGTTTTCTCCTTAAAAATTTAGGTAATACTAGAATTTTTTTCTCCTCACTTTTTTATTTTACTTTCTTGTTCACCTCTTCCCTCTGAGAGCTCTTTTCCTAATAGGTTGGATCTTAAACTATTGGAGCCTCTTCTCATTCTAGATAATTTATATTTCATCAGTCAAGTTTTTGTCCCAAGTGATTTTGAGGAGTTCCATCTGGGTTCTTTCCCTCAGGCTTAGTAGAGTGTCTTATTGCACTCTACATACACTATGTCCTATCTCCCTCCCTCTATTACTTAGTTATAACATAGGTATTTATTTTTTCAAAACCTGAATATTCCTGATATACTAGCACTATGGAGCTGACTTCTATTGTATGGGTGCCCAAAACTTTGGGGAGAAGAACAAGGAGATTCTGGGTTTGAGTTATATTTTAATTCCAGAAACATGTTCTATCACTTTGCTTCTGATATTTCACTATGATGTAGATGTATTTGGAATACAAAATGCTATCAGGACAAGGGTAGGGTCTTGGGCCATATTTGCAGTCCACTGAAATAGGAAAGGGGAACAGAGTGGAATTATTTTGCATGTTGTATTTTCATAACTTTGGTGAGCTAGAGTATCTCACTTCTGTTGTGTAATTAGAGTGGGAGATGAGTGTTAAATGAACTGAAGGTAACCATTAGTTCATGGGTTTTTTTAAAGTTTTGTTTTCCTTTGTTTTTCTGCCTTCGTTGGAATTATGGGTGCCTTAGAAAATAGAGACTAATGAAGATGCTTTAAGTCTGGCATATAATTTCTGTTTTGTAAAACATTGGGGGGTCATGTTTATCATAGAAAATGTTTTGTTCTCCATATTATTGATCCCTTGATGTGATGCAAATATATCCTCTGAATATAAATCAATTAATAAATTATTAAACATCTATAAAACTGGTCACTGTGCAAGTATGGGTCTATGGAAAAAAATGAAATAGATCCAGATTTCAAGGAATTCTTCTTTTAAAATAAAAAGCATATATAAATATATATGTTTACGTACAAGAGGTATGGAAATACTGATACTACAAGGAGATTACAACATTCATAATGGGAGCTCTCTTTATAAGACTTTTATTCCATAAGTTGATTCTATAAAAAATAAAATTCAGTGAAATCAGGCAATTATTATGATAATGTGTGTAGTTTGGGGGTGTGGGAAGCTTGGGGGGAATAGGTGATTTGAAGTTATTGTTCACAAATCACGAATTTTAAATTTAATATAGTTGAAATTATCCATTATCCAATTTATAATGTTCTTTATTTCTTGGTTGGTGATTAACTCCTTACCTCTCCATAACTCTAACAGGTAGACTAGTCTTTGTTCTCCCAATTGACTTATGATATCACCCTTTCTGTCTAAATCCTTTACCAATTTCTCTCACACTATTTCCCAGTTTTCCTAACAGTATTTGTTATACAGTAAGGTCTTATCACAAAAGTTGATGTCTTTGGAGTTTAACAAACAATACAATACTATATATACTTGCATATATTTTAAAAATTCTATAAAAACAATAGAACTCGAAAAAACTGTTAATTTATGGGTGTGTGTGTGTGTGTGTGTGTGTGTGTGTGTGTGTGTGTCAGAGGAGAGAGAGAGAGAGAGAGAGAGAGAGAGAGAGAGAGAAATTAAGAGAGATATAGCTATCTTCTATACAATTTGTCACAATTATCCAGAAAACAGTGCCATGGTAAGAATCTCATATGACTTTGGTGATAAAGATAACCATTTTCTCCATCTTTTTTTTTCCTTAAATAAAAAATGAGAAGGAATTAAAAATACATATTAGTCCAAATTGCAGGATAGATTGTTTGCATACAGATGTGTGCAAAAAGTAAATTTAAATATGGAAAAATAACTTGGAATGTTTTAGTGGTAAATGTATAATAATATACTTTATGATCTTCTTTTATTCTTTTACCTTCCAAAAAAAAAAAAAACAGAGAAAACTAAAAGCATGTTCCAAATGTAAAATGGATGCCAAATATAAAATGGATTCAGTAGCTAGTTAGTGCTATACATATTGTTCTTTTTCCTCATACTTCCAACAGAATTTTAATGTATGAATGATTGGCAGTGAACTGTTACAATGTAGGTTTCAGAGACCTATATTATTGTCTTGCTCTTATGTGACCAATATATCAATTGTAATGTACAAAGCCTGTGGTCTGTGACAAGTCTAGTCATCAGTTACAAGAGACATCTGATGCATTTCTCCAAGTCTGTGTATTATAATTGATATATCTGGCCAATATAAATGTTTAGCCAAAATAAATATCTCATATCAAATACCCGACATCTTTTTCATGGACCAATTTAATTCCTGACATCCCCAGCAATGCAAGATGAAGCATGAACATGTTGACATGAGATCAATCTCATCCCATCACTTCAGCACACAATCCATCAGACAAATAGATTATGGGGTTGGAGGTAACATTTTTTTTCATTAATCATCCATTTCTACCCTAGGAAACATAAAAATGCTCAGATGCCTAGTATACTTCAGAACTGTATGACAATTAATATACCAAAATAACTCATAAGTTAATTGCTCTAACAGAAAGTATGATAAAAATAACTTTAAAGTATTTAAAACAAAACTCAGAATTGAAGAGAATTATTTTCTGATTTCTGGTTCAGTACACCTAATGTAAAATAAATAAACTGAAGCATTTTCTGAATTAATGTTGCAATGTGGCATTTCATTTAAGATATCTAGATGATAAGCTAAAATTTTTCACATCATTTTTAGTATACATAAATAGGGTAGTTTCCAAAATAAGTAGTTTCTCAAGTTCAGGTATATAGTAGATTGTTAAAAAATTGTATAAAATGTAAAAGATTCATGTGTTCAAAGTCTGATAATCTCGTTTATGTCAAATATTTGTGATGAACTCAACATGTTTGATTTGCATCTTGTAAATCTGTGTAATTATGAAATCAGTAATCACCAATTTAAAGACGTTTAAAGGGGGATATATATATATATATATATATATATATATATATATGTAAATATAATTAATCTTAAATTACCAGGAAACTTATAGAACTCTGATATATCAATCCAGTTCAAATTAACAAGCATTTAAGTGACTATTATGAAGGAATGTACTGGAGCTACAAAAAAACTTCTGAAAGTCTATTATGATTTTTTATTTTCTCTTTAAAATTTGTTTTTCAATGACATACAAAGACAGTTTACACCATTCATCATTTTTCAAGTTATTTGGATTCACTTTTTTGTACCCTTCCCCTTTCCCTCACCTTGCCATAAAAGTTATATGATTTGATATAGGCTGTATATATACAATTTTGTTGAACATATTTCTAGATTAGTCATGTTTTGTAAGAAGAATGAAAAGAAGGAAAATGTGAGAAATTTTCTTTAATAATGAAAGAAATTTTAAAAAGTCGACATAGTATACTTTGCTTTTAATTCATATTCTATATTATTTTCTCAGAATATGGATTGTATTTTCCACAGAAAATCTGAGTGGTTCATGATCACTGAACAACTGAGAAGAACCGTATTCATCATGGTTGATCATATCACAATGTTACTGTAAATGTGTTCAATAATCTACTCTTTTTGTGCACTTCACTCATCTTCAGTTTATGCATGTCTTTCCAAGCTTTTCTGAATTCTGGTCACTCATGATTTCTTACAGAAAAATATATTTCATCACATTCATTTACCATAATTTGTTCAACCATTGCTTAATGGATGAGCATCCCCTAAGTTTCCAATACTTAATCACTACAGAAAGAAATGTTAAAATATTTTCTTGAGTGTTTTTTTTTTTGCTTTTTAAAAAATTACTTTGACATACAGATCTTTAAGTGGTGTGGCTAGATCAAATGGTATGTATAGTTTTATTGCTCCTTGGGAATAGTTTTAAAATTCTGTGAAAATTGTTGGATCAGTCCATAACTCCACCAACAATGCTTTAGTTTCCTAGTTTTCCCTCAAACTCCAACATTGATCATTTTACTTTTTTATCATTTTAACCTAACTGATAGG
The DNA here is from genome assembly GCF_037893015.1 of Macrotis lagotis. Lineage (NCBI taxonomy): Eukaryota > Metazoa > Chordata > Mammalia > Peramelemorphia > Peramelidae > Macrotis > Macrotis lagotis. Next base: position 50,182,792 of record NC_133662.1, read on the forward strand.
TGTGAAATTCAACTTCAGATTTGTTTTAATTTTCATTTATCTAATCACTAATGATGTGGGACATTTTCTCATGACTACTGATAATTTTTATTTTTTCATCTGAAAAAATTCTGTTCATAACATTTGACCATTTAGCAATTGGAATAAGATCAATAGTCTCATAAATATGATTCAGTTCTTCATAAATTTTTAAAATTAACCTCTTAAAAGAAGCATTGGTTTTGAAATTTGTTTCCAAATTACTTCTATTTCTTTTATTCTTGGAAAAGGTTTTATTTGTGAAGAGGTTATAAATTCAATATAGTTGAAATTATCCATTAACCAATTTATAATTTTCCCTATTTCTTGGTTGGTGATTAACTCCCTTATGTCTCCATAACTCTAACAGGTAGACAAACTAGTCTTTGTACTCCCAACTGACTTATGATATCACCCTTTCTGTCTAAATCCTTTACCAATTTCTCTCATACTATTTTCCAATTTACATAACAGTATTTGTTATAGAGAAAGATCTTATCACAGAAATTGATGTCTTTGGAGTTTATCAAACAATAGAATACTATAGGAATTTATTTCTGTTTCTTTTACACTAAATCTATTACACTCATCCATTTCTCTATTTCTTAGCCAGTATCAGACAGTTGGGCTGACTGTTGAGTAATACTATAGTTTTACATCTGGTATGTCCAAGTCATTTTCCTATGATTTTTTCCCCTTCATTTCCCTTTATATCCTTGACATTTTTTCGCTCCGGATGAATTTTGATAGTTCTTGTTCAAGTTTTTTTAAAGAATATTAGTAAACTGATTGGTATGACACAGATTAAGTACATTGAGTAGAACTGCCATTTCTTTTAATACTAGCCCTGTCTATTAATGAATAGTTGAGGTTTTCCCAGTTATTTAGATCTGATTTTCATTGTTTGAACAATGTTTTGAAATGATGCTCATATAATTTCTGGGTTTGTGTTTAAAGGGAGATTCCTACGTATTTTATGGTGTCCACACTTTAAATGAAATTTATCTTTCTATCTTTTGCTTTTAGACTTTCATGTCATAATTAGTATTTGTTTATGATTTATGTGGATTTATTTTATATCCTGCTACTTTGTTGAATTTGTTAATTGTTTCAAGCAAATTTTATGTAATTTTCTCAGATTCTTGAAGTATGGCATCATATCATCTTCAAAGAGTGAGAGTTTTATTTCCTCATTGACTATGCTAATTACTTCAAATTCTTTTTTCTTCTCTTCTGGATAAAATTAACATTTCTAATACATTCTTGCATAATGGTAGTGATAATGGTCATCCTTATTTCTAGCTTTTCCTCATTACATTTAAAGCTTTCTGATGCTTGAAGATAGATACTGCTTATCATTTTAAGGAAACTTCCATTTATTCCTATACTCTGAATTTTTTAATATGAATGGTTGAAATATTGTGTCAGCATCTATTAAGATAATTGTATGATTTATGATTATTCTCATCATTTTCCTAATATGAAACATCCCAGTCTTTATGGTATAAATCCTACCTGGTCAGAGTAGATCATCATAGACTTAGTGTGTTTAATTTTCTTTGCTAATATTTTATTAAAATTTTTGCACCAATATTACTTGGGGAAATTTGTCTATAATGTTCTTTGTTTTCGGTCTTCATGGTATAGGTATCAGCACCATAATTACAACATAAAAGGAATTTGGCAGAATTCTATTGTAATGTTTTCAGTGAGAGCATTTACTAAACAAAAACCAATAAACTAGGCAGCATAAATTGATTCATTATTTTGTTGTTTGACTCCTTTTTGCATAGAAAATATTAATAATTCAGTCAAAAATTAATTGTGTCAGAAGTATTTTTTCCTCTGAAAACCAACTATTGAACATTAATCAGCAAATCAATGTTACAATGTATAGTGCTATATGTTTGACTTTCCAAATAGAAAGGAAACAATATAAAACAGTCTATACCTTCAAAGTAATTTATATTTTTAGAATGTTGATGGTCTTCTTTTAAAGGAGCTTTGTATTAGGAAAGTAAAGATAAAAGTTGCAACAATTGTCCAGGAAATGTCATCTTCTAATCTTGAAGAAAAAGAGGTATCTAAATACTTTTTCTCAAGTAATTAATACAAACTTTTTTTTCTGAGTTATTATATTGGGTTCTCTGCTTAGTTATTAAATGTAAAAAGAGTCTTCCTTTATCTCTAAAGGTATTTATCATCTATCTAATGATCATATCATAATCTTTCTTTAGATGGTTACTTGAGGATCTTGAATTCACAAGCTCTATATGGAAATCAAAGTAAATCTCAGATATTACTAAAAATTAAGATTTTACTCACCAAGAATAACTAAAGTAACTCACAGACCACATATTTCCAGAAAGAATAACAATACAATAATTTCTTAAAAAGGAAAGTTCACTGAATGTAGTAACCAATATAAAAACACTAATAAATAGGAGGAAAATTATTACTCAAAATTCACATTAAGTCATAAAATGACAATTGAGTCAAATAACATATAGTATTTTCCACGGTAAAAAACATGTTTATTTAGATTGCTTTATAAATTAGAAATGTAAAACATATAATACTTTACTTATTATATATTGAACTTCTAGGAAGCCTAAAGTTACATCTAATTCTATAGTTATTTAACCACTTGGGAAATCTTCTGAATTGTTATATATTGCTGTACATAGCTTAAATTAATTATTTTTGACAATTTGAGTGTCCACTAAAGCCCTTCTCTTATTCCTTAATGTGGAATTAATGAATTATCTCAAGTTATGAAATAACTATGTGAAATTAACTCAAGTTATCCCAATTGTCTGTATGTTCTAGTGAGATCTATAAGTTGTAAAAACTTTGACTGAAATCAAACAGATTAAAAACATTTTAAATCCATTTTACCATTTCCTACCTCATGGAACTCTTTGAATATGCTGTAATCTATATTGCTGAAAAGAATACATAGGGTGATGAACTCACTAATCTTTAACATTCTACAGTTGGTAGAAATGATATACATATAATGATATGAAAATATGATTACAGTGATGAATAATACTTTGAAATCAGTATGAAAATTATAGCCTATTATCTTACTCATATAAAATTTAATAAATATGAGAATTAGCACAACCACTCTGGAAAACATTTTGCAAATATACTAAAAATGTAGTTCTTTGCTCTTACTCTGACACAGAGATCTCATTTCAAGGCATCCGTTGAATGAGAAACAGGATATATATATATATATATATATATATATATATATATATATATATATATATATATATTGTAGACTGTAATGGTCTTAAAATAAATTTTGAAAAAATCTACAAGAATGCATAAAGTTGCAGAAACATATAGTGATGGAAATAATCAGAACTGTGATGGGAAAGAAAATATCTAAAATGACTACAACTATGGTTAAAGGGGGAAAACAACTGCAAAAAAACTTAGTGCTGTATAATTTTAACGATTAAGTTTGACTCTGGCTAAGAGGATTGAAAACAGGAATTGGGAAAGATAAAAGGTAAAAAAAGAGAAAAGATAAGAAAATGAGAGATCAGTGAAAGGAAGAAAATTAAAGGTAAAATAGAGGAAGAAAAGCAGAATGGATGAGAGAGAAGGAGAGAAGAATAACAACAATAATCAAACAACTATGAAAGAATTTCAGGCTAAATATATTTACAGAATAAAACACACAATTGTCAGACAACAAAGTCATGATAAAATTGCAAAAAAAAAGCTGCAGTCTTACCTTCTATTTTTTTTATTACTTTTGAACCTCAAAATACTCCTTATCTCCTTGCATATGGAAATACCCAGTCACTCTACTAATTTTGTTTAAGCAAAGTTAATTCTCAGATCTGCCTTCACTTGAGTCTTATTCTCCTAAATAAAAATCAAATTCTCGGCCTCTCAAAATTAAACAATCTAAAGGAATGGGTCTATTGTGACAGAATGAAAGTATCCTTCTTTTCACCTACTTCAGTATTTCTGAATTAAAGGAGAAAAGTTAAACTTGTGAAAGATTCTATTATTAGCGCAATAGGTTTAAAATATGTGGACCTTAAAGTCTTAAAAATATTTGTTTTATGACAATAACCTTATCAGGTAGGAAGTAAAATTAACTCCCTCTTACAGATGAGAAAGCTAACAAATGATGCTTCATTAAAACATTTTTGTACAGGAATATATGAATTGGTAGTAAGGAAAAATTAATAGAGGATATATCTACATTTTAATAAAGTCATCTTTCTCTAAATCTAATTTTCTTTCTGTTATAACAAATAAATTATACACAAGCTATATTTTTGGCGGGCAGAATAAAATTTTATCTTGCTGCTTTATTCAGATCATAGGCCCCTAGGATTCAATCCCCACTAGAATTCATTTTCTCACAAAATCTAAAGAACGAGTTTATGTGACTTGATATTTTTATTTGAATTTTGAGTTTGATAATTTTGTTTTAGTTTTTGGTCACCTATTTTACATATTTAAAGTTTTATTTTTTCTTTTGTTTATAGTTGTAGTTTATTTTGTGTTTATTTATTGAGTTTTGACAAAATAAGAAAGATATTAGGGAGAGATAAAAGCAGAATGTGATAAAGAGGCAAAAGTCTAGTTACAGGAAATAAAAGAAAGACAATGAAATACAAATATAGATTCAGTAATGAAAATGTAAAGGGAGAAAGAGAGAGGTAAAGAGAAAGTGACAGAGATAAAAGAGCATATTGGAAAAATCATTAGAGTTGGAATTAAAGAAGCCCAGTCTCTCCTTTAAAATAAAGTGACAATTTCTCCTGTAATTTGATAACTTTTTTTCATTATATGATGAGTTTCTTTAGGGAAATGACTGTCTTTTGCCTCTGTTTGTATCCCCAGAAGTTAGCATAGAACCTAGTATAAAGTAGGCAATTAAAAAATTCTTTATTGAATGATTTTTCTATCACTTATTCTTTTACTTGGCTCTGTGAGCCTTATCAAAATACTTCTCTATTTCTCAAGTTTATTTATCTGAAAAAGGAAAGATTTAACAAAGATGACTTTTCAGGTCCCTTAGTGAAAGCTAGATGGTGCAGTAGAAAGAGCACTGGTCTTGGAGTCAGGAGGAAGGGAATTCGAATCTAACCTCAGACACTTGTCACTTGCTAGCTGTGTGTCCTTGGACAAGTCACTTAACCCTGATTACCTCACATTCAGGGCCATCTCCAGTTGTCCTGATTCATATCAGGCCATTAGATCCAGATGGCTCTGAAGGAGAAGGTGAGGCTGGTGACTCAGCACAATAACCCTCACTCAAAACCAAATCATGTGCTTGTCATGATATCACCTCCCTGATGTTATGGTTTTCTTTTCTTTTTTTTTTTTTTGCACCAAAATTTTCTGTAATTTATTTATCAGTTTGATTGCATGTCAAAATAAATGTCAAACAATAGTAAATAACTAATTTGGCATACACTTACTTGATATGAAGGGGTAAGAAAGTAATTTGCAAACACTATTTAGTAAGAAACTGAACTAAATTACAAACCCTTTAAGAAACTCACCATTTGCCATTTCAGCCATCTTTTAGAAAAACAAAAAAATTGAAATATAATAAAATAAACATTACTTTTTAAATGTATTTGAAATCTTAAAATATTTTCTTCTCAAACATTCAAAGAAAAAATTCTATCCAGGGAAAATTTCAAACTCATGTAATAGTCCTCATTTGTTCTATAGTGTTTTGATTTTATGGGAGATTTCTAACTGTAGGATTTTCAGAAATATTTCCTTCCAATAAATTACCTGGAAATCAAGAATTCTATGGTCAAACTGGTAGAGTATAATTTGTAAAATTTGACTACCTTTACTTTTTAACAACATAAAGTTTAAAATGACAATAAGTTGACTATATGATAATAGTAAAAGGACCCAGGGTTTAATCTATATGGCTTTTGAAAATAAAATTACACCAAAATAAATGACATGCATAGTGTATACAGAAAAACTTTCATTACTAGCATTTAACAATTTTCATAGGTTATTAAAACATTAATTTGATGGAAACAATTACAAAAAAATGCCATTACCTTCAAATCATTTAGCTTCTTACTTATCGTATTTCTTTTTTTAATTTAAATTTATTTTTTATTAAAGATATTATGAATTTTACATTTTTCCCCCAATCTTGCTTCCCCCCCCAACAGGATGCACTCTGTCAGTCTTTACTTTGTTTCCATGTTGTACCTTGATCCAAATTGGGTGTGATGAAAGAGAAATCATATCCTTAAAGAGAAGTCTAAGGTACCAAGATCAGACAATAAGTTATCTGTTTTTTTTTCCTAAATTAAAGGGAATAGTCTTTGTACTTTGTTCAAACTCCACAGCTCCTTATCTGGATACAGATGGTATTCTCCTTTGCAGACAGCCCAAAATTGTTCCCGATTGTTGTACTGATGGAATGAGCAAGTCCTTCAAGCTTGAACATCACTCCCATGTTGCTGTTAGGGTGTACAGTGTTTTTCTGGTTCTGCTCATCTCACTCAGCATCAGTTCATGCAAATCCCTCCGTTTCCCTGAAATCCCACCCCTCCTGGTTTCTAATAGAACAATAGTGTTCCAAGACATGCATATACCACATTTTGCTAAGCCATTCCCCAATTGAAGGACATTTACTGGATTTCCAATTCTTTGCCACCACAAACAGGGCTGCTATAAATATTTTTGTACAAGTAATGTTTTTACCCTTTTTCCTCATCTCTTCAGGGTATAGACCCAGTAGTGGTATTGCTGGGTCAAAGGGTATGTACATTTTTGTTGCCCTTTGGGCATAGTTCCAAATAGCTCTACAGTAGGGTTGGATGAGTTCACAGCTCCACCAACAGTGTAATAGTGTCCCAGATTTCCCACATCCCTTCCAACAATGATCATTATCCTTCCTGGTCATACTGGCCAATCTGAGACATGTGAGGTGATACCTCAAGGAAGCTTTAATTTGCATTTCTCTAATAATTAATGATTTAGAGCATTTTTTCATATGGCTATGGATTACTTTGATCTCCTCATCTCTAAATTGCCTTTGCATATCCTTTGACCATTTGTCAATTGGGGAATGGCTTTTTGTTTTAAAAACATGACTCAGTTCTCTGTATATTCTAGAAATGAGTCCTTTGTCAGAATCATTAGTTGTAATGATCTCTTCACAATTGACTACATTTCTTTTGATCTTGGTTACATTGGTTTTATCTGTGCAAAAGCTTTTTTAATTTAATGTAATAAAAATCATCTAATTGGTTTTTGGTGATGTTCTCTAACTCTTCCTTAGTCATAAACTGTTCCCCTTTCCATAGATCTGACAGGTAAACTAGTCATTGTTCTTCTAATTTGCTTATAGTATTGTTTTTTATGTCCATGTCCTGTAACCATTTGGATCTTATCTTGGTAAAGGGTGTGAGGTGGTGGTCTAATCTAAGTTTCTTCCATACTAACTTCCAATTTTTCCAGCAATTTTTATCAAAGAGGGAGTTTTTATCCCAATGGCCAGACTCTTTGGGTTTATCAAACAGCAGATTACTATAATCCTCTCCTGCTTTTACACCTAGTCTATTCCACCAGTCCACCACTCTATTTCTTATCCAATACCAAAAAGTTTGATGACTGATGCTTTATAATATAATTTTAGATCTGGTAGGGCTAAGCCACCTTCTTTTGCACTTTTTTTCATTAAGGTCCTGGAAATTCTTGACTTTTTATTTCTCCATATGAATTTCCTTACAATTTTTTCTATCTCGTTAAAGTAATTTTTTGGAATTTTGATTGGTAGGGCACTAAACAGATATTTTAGTTTTGCTAGAATTCATTTTTATTATATTAGCTCTACCTATCCATGAGCAGTTGATATTTGCCCAGTTATTTAAATCTAATTTAATTTGTGTGAGAAGTATTTTATAATTGTTTTCAAAAAGATTCTGAGTCTCCCAAATATTTTATATTGTCTGAGGTTAATTTGAATGGGATTTCTCTTTCTACCTCTTCCTGCTGTTTCTTGCTAGACATATATAGAAAAGTTGAGGATTTATGAGGGTTTATTTTATAACCTGCAACTTTGCTAAAATTACTAATTGTTTCCAGTAGGTTTTTTAGATGATTTCTTGGGATTCTCTAGGTAGACCATCATGTCATCTGCAAAGAGTGAAAGTTTTGTCTCTTCCTTCCCAATTCTAATTCCTTTAATTTGTTTTTCTTCTCCAATTGCTGATGCTAACATTTCTAATACAATATTGAATAGTAGTGGTGATAATGGGCACCCTTGTTTCACCCCTAATCTTACTGGGAATGCCTCTAGCCACTCCCCATTGAATATAATGCTTGTTGATGGTTTCAGATAGATACTGCTAATTATTTTAAGGAACAGTCCATATATTCTTACACTCTCTAGTGTTTTTAATAGGAATGGATGCTGTATTTTGCCAACAGCTTTTTCAGCATCTTTTGATATGATCATATGGTTTCTGATAGGTTTTTTTATTGATATAATTGAGTATACTAACAGTTTTCCTAATATTAAACCAACCCTGCATTCCTGGAATAAATCCTACTTGATCATAATGTATTATCCTACTGATGACTTGTAATCATTTTGCTAAGATTTTATTTAGGATTTTTGCATCTATATTCTTCAGGGAGATAGGTCTATAACTTTCTTTCTTTGTTTTAACTCTTCCTGGTTTAGGTAACAAAACCATATTGGTTTCATAGAAAGAGTTAGGTAGAATTCCATCTTTCCCAGTTTTTCCAAATAGTTTATATAGGATTGGAAGCAATTGTTGCTTAAATGTTTGGTAGAATTCACTTGTGATTCCATCAGGCCCTGGAGATTTTTTTTTAGGGAGTTCACTAATGGCTTATTGAATTTCTTTTTCTGAGATATTGTTGTTTAGGTATTTAATCTCTTCTTCATTTAACCTGGGCAACTTATATTTTTGTAAATGTTCATCCATTTCACTTAGATTATCAAATTTATTGCCATAGAGCTGGGCAAAATAATTTCAAATTATTACTTTAATTTCCTCCTCATTGGTGGTGAGTTCACCTTTTTCATTAATGAAACTAGCAATTTGGTTTTCTTCTTTCTTTTTTTTAAATCAAATTGGCCAGAGGTTTATCAATTTTATTGGTTTTTTCATAATACCAACTTTTGGTTTTATTTATTAATTCAATAGTTTTTATGACTTCAATTTTATTAATTTCTCCTTTAATTTTTAGAATTTCTAATGTGGTACTTAATTGGGGATATTTGATTTGTTCTTTTTCTAATTTTTATAGTTGCATGTTTAGTTCATTGATTTCCTCTTTCTCCAATTTATTCATATAAGTATTTAGAGCTATAATATATCCCCTGAGATTTGCTTTGAATGAATCCCATAGGTTTTGGTATGTTGTTTCATTATTATCATTATCTAGGATAAAATGGTTAATTTTTTCTATGATTTGTTTTTTGGTCCATTCATTTTTTAAAATGAGGTTATTCAGTTTCCAATTTGTTCTGGGTCACATAGAACCAGAGATATACTCCTTGGCCCAGTATTGCATATGACTTTATTGCATTGTGATCTGAGAAAGATGTATTCACTATTTCTGCCTTTCTGCAGTTGATCATTAGGTTTTTATGTCCTAGTACATGGTCAATTTTGTATAAATTCCATGTCCTGCATAGAACAAGGCATATTCCTTTCTATCCCCATTCAGTTTCCTCCATAAGTCTACCATATCTAATTTTTCTAATAATATATTTACCTCCCTAATTTCTTTCTTGTTTGTTTTATGATTAGATTTATCTAGATCTGATAATGGGAGGTTGAGGTCTCCCACTAGTAGAGTTTTGCTGTCTTTGTCTTCCTGTAATTCTTTCAGCTTCTCCTCTAATAATTTGGGTGCTGTCCCACTGGGTGCATATATATTCAACATTGAAATGACTTTATTGTCTATGGTACCTTTTAGTAGGATAAAGTTTGCTTCCTTATCTCTTTTAATGCTACCTATTTTTGCTGCTGCTTTGTCTGAGATAATGATTGCTACCCCTGCTTTTTATTACTTCAACTGAAGCAAAATATATTTTGCTCCAGCCTTTCACCTTTACTCTATATGTATCTCTCTGCCTCAAATGAGTTTCTTGTAAGCAGCATATTGTAGGATTCTGGTTTTTAATCCACTCTGCTATTTGCTTACGTTTTAAGGGAGAGTTCATCCCATTCACATTCAAGGTTATGATTACTAATTCTTTATTGCCCTCCATGCTATTTTCCCTCTGTTGTATTTTCCCCCTTTCCCCGACTTTTATCCATATTCCCCAGTCTTTTGTTTCTGAAAACCACCCCCTTCAGTGTGTTTGCCCTCTTATATCATGCCCTCCCCTTTCTTTCTCCTTTCCCTTTTTCCCTTTTCCCTTCCCTTCCTTTTGTTAGTTCCCCTTAATTCTCCCACTCCCCTTCCCTTTCTCTGCCCCACTCCCTTTTCCCCCTTTTAATACTTGATAGGTTAGATGTTTTATAGGTTAACTGATTATGTGTAGGTTGACTTTAAGCCAAGTCTGATGAGAAGATTCAGGTGTTTGTCCTCTGCTCCCTTCTTCACCACTATTACACAGGTTTTTTTGTACCTCTTAGTGTAATGAGATTTACCCCATTCAATCCCCTCCCTCCTCCCATCTCTTTCCTGTCCCCCTTTTTAGGGCTGTAGTGTTTTTTTTAGATCATTCTATCTAAGTGTTTGAAAATTCTAAGTGTCTGTCCCTTTTAGTTCTGTATATTCTATTGAATAGAGTCAAAATTCCTAAGAGTTATTAGAGTCTTTCTCCAAAGTGGAGTTAAAGCTAGGTACCCCCCATTAGATAGTAGTCTCATGGATAGTTCATGAATGTCCATCATTTCTGGCTAGGTTTATTCTGTCTGTTAGAGTTACATTTCTCAAGGTTTATGAGAATCTTTTTTTTTACTCCCATGCTGGGATATAAAGAGTTTCAAATTACTGGATTGCAATTTTTTTTTCTTTTACCACCCCCCCCTTTTTTTTACCTTTTCATGTGTCTCTTGAAACTCCTGTTTGATGTTCAGATTTTCTGTTTTGCTCTGGTCTTTTCATCAGAAATTTTTGGAATTCCTCCATTTCATTAAATGTCCATCTTTTTACCTGGAAGAGAAGGCTCAGCTTTGCAGGAAAGTATTTTCTTGGCTGCATTCCAAGCTCCTATGCTCTTTGAAATATCTCGTTCCAGGCCCTTCAATCCCTTAAAGTTGATGCAGCCAGGTCCTGCGTGATCCTTACTGTGGCTCCTTGATATTTAAATTGTTTCTCTGTGGCTGCTTGCAGGATTATTAGTGCAGCTGTGAACTCATGCAATGTTTCTGGAGAGCAATTTGTAATTATGCCCAAAAGGCCACAAAAATGTGCATACCCTTTGATCCAGCAATACCACTATTGTGTCTATACATTGAAGATATGATGAAAAAGGGTAAAAACATCACTTGTAAAAAAATATTCATAGCAGCCGTATTTGTAGTGGCAAAGATTTGGAAATTAAGTGAATGTCCTTCAATTGGGGTATGGCTTAATAAACTCTGGTATATGTAAGTCATAAAACACTATTGTTCTATTAGAAACCAGGAGGGATGGGAATTCATGGAAGCTTGGAAGGATTTGCAAGAACTGATGCTGAACAACATAAGCAGAACCAGAAAAACATTGTACACCTTGACAGCAACATGGGGGTGATGATCAAACTTAATGAACTTGCACATTCCATCATTGCAACAATCAGGGACAATGTTGGGCTATCTGCAATGGAGAATACCATGTGTATCCAGAGAAAGAATTGTGGAGTATGAACAAAGACCAAAGACTCTTATTTTCAATTTAGGGGGGAAAAAAGTCATCTTATTATGTAATTTTGCTATCTCTTATACTTTATTTCTCTTCCTTAAGTATATGATTTCTCTCACATGACATTCAATTTATATCGCTGTATTAGCATGGAAACAATGTAAAGACTAATGAACTGCCTTCTGGTTTGGGGGGAGGGAAGCAAGAATAGAGGAAAATTGTAAAACTCAAAATCTTTCATTTAAAAAAGAAAGGAAATCATGTTTAAAGACTGTATGTGCTCTGGCCACATGATCTAAAAGTGCATGAAAGTTATTTTTAAGTTTAATTCGTTTCTGAAGTGGAGTTTTGGAAATCACTCTAAGGATTTTTAAAAACGGGGAATTAGAATTGTTATATTCTGACAAAATTTGTTACAAAATGAAAGGAATTAAATGATCTAGATTGTTAAAGTGGTTTGGGATTTTAAACTCTATGGCAACACCATTGAATTAAAGGAAAATGGTATTGTGTTACTAAGAAGAAAAACATAATTATATTATCAGGAATATTTATGGCCTTCTTTTTGGGAAAACTTCTAATTAATGTTTATGTTAAGCCTAATAATAATAACAATTGTATTTTTATGTTGGATGGATGTTTTGGAATGTGAGTGCTGGATTCTCTGTACAAGACACTCTAAAGCTTTTATCAAACTAAACTGTTGGAAGTTAAAATTGTATAGTTGATACTAAACTAAATGAACTAAAGGTTTCATCAAATGATTTAGTCCTTTGCTATTGGATTAACCATGGCTTAATAAGAATTACATTGGAGTTTTAAATGTATCATATATATGAGATTAGATTCTTGTAGGATCTGGGTGCAACTGTTGTGTGGGGCTCTGCTGGCTGCCTGAACAAATAACAATTGTGTGGTTCAGCTGTAAAGTAACTTCTTGATTAGTAAAATGTATTTATCAGTTATGTGGAATTCTTTGTAACTGCATAGAGATTATATTATCTCTTGAGATCATATAAGCTATTTGAATCCAGTAATTTTAAAGCCTGAACTTAATATATATAATTTCTTTGAAGTGGTAATAAGGGAATTATCAAAAATTATGACCCCTACTGGGATAGATCTGTGGGTTACTGTACAATGTAATAATGAAAAGATATCTAGTAATTTATGTGGAATTCTTAATCTTATTTTGTTATATTGGAATTAATAAAATTTGATGGAAATTTAAAGTCTTCCAAGATGTTCTAATGGTTTTAAAGAATTCTGAATGTAATCATTTGTATGTTAAGGATAACTAGTATTTAAACAAGTTTCTGTATAGAAATTTTCCAACTATATGTAAACTGGGACTATTTTGGTTATGTTGCTTTGAGGCACAAACATCTATGTAATATGAGAAAGATAAATACAAGAAAGTTTGAATAAAAAAGTAAAAAAGGAAATGAAGGGCAGCATTAAATTGTTCAGGTCCCTTACAACTCTAAATATATGATTCTAAGATAGCAATGATGTATTCATATATCACAGAAAGGTTATAAAATGCTTTCTTCATAATCACACTATAATATAGGTAGGTATAAACATCTTTGTAGTACAAAGAGCAGGCCATGGAAACAGAAGAAAAAGAGTACAAATCTGGCTTCAGACACCAAGCTGTATGACCCTGGGGAAATCATTTAACTTATATCTTCTTCCATCTCCTCACCTGTTAAATGGAGATAATAATTTAAGTTTCTTTCTAGTTTATTGTGAGGATGAGATGTTTGTATAATGCTTAAAGCATTAAAGTACCATATATATATATATATATATATATATATATCATGGATTCTATTTTGCAAATATGGAAATAGAGGCTATGAGAAATTACATGGGTTGCTGAGAGTGACATAATTAGTTTTGGAAATTTCTACTAATTATGTGTGGTCTCTTGAAAGGGAAGTGGGCATAAGAAGCATTTCATAGGAAGGGCTGATAATACTTCATAATGAAGAAGATACTATAGGGATAAATCAAAATGTCAGCAAGGGGTTCACCTTGGTGTCTTAGATCACAGTGTCTGTTCTGTAAGACAAGCTTTGTTCTTTATCTGATATTCTATTTTTTCTCATTTATTAGTATTATATATTTTTATATTATTAGCAGAATATAGGTGTTATATATATATGTGTGTGTGTGTGTGTGTGTGTGTGTGTGTGTGTGTGTGTGTGTGTAAAATGGCAGAAAATTTTGCTTTTCTTCTTTTTTTGCATTTAATTATCTAAAATAATCCTTATCAAAAGATAACTGGTGAGTCAGTCTGTAAGGAATGCTCATTTTCCAAAAATTGTAACTTATTTGAACAATGTTTTATTAAAGACTTAAATTCTCTTTGACAAAACACATTGTCATTGGTTCTAAATAAGCAGTCTAAGGTTATTGTCTTTCATTTCTTGCTACTATAGATTTTAGTGGGAAATTCTGAATGAAGGGAAAGAATAGTCAGATATTCTTGAAATAAAATCTAGTCTTATTCATTTACTGACTATGTGATACTAGAAAAGCTACTTTACCTACCTTAGGCTCAGTTTGATTTATAACATGGTGATAATAATAATAGTAAAATATGTACCTCAAAGGATTATCATGAAGATCAAATGAATTTATATACATAAAGTTTTTCAAGAAGTCATAAAGTGTAAAATAATGATGGTGATGGTGATGTTGATAAAAACATCTGTCTTAAGCATACACTAACCTCATATAGATACAATCACAAGAGATAATCTTTGCCCTCAATTTAAGATTCATTCAGTTTGAGTTCAGATGAGATTATTGCACTCAATAATCTATGAATAGAAATTTACAAAATATTTTCTAAGTACCAGGCACAGTGCTAGAAACAGAAATTGAAACATTAAAGTGAAGGTCCCTGATATCAAGAACCTTATATAATTTGAAGAGATGATATTTATTGAAAATATCAAATATAGGGTTATCTTTTTTATATCTTCTTAACTCCTTACTTTTCTCATGTCTATAGAAAATTTTTAAGCTTTTTCTAGATAAAGTAAAAATAAATTGTTAGATAAATCAGAAATTAAATAAAAATTGAATATATTGACCTAATCTCCACCATCTGTTATAATCTTACCATGCAACTAGAGCAGTAATCCTAAACTTTGGTCCACTTCATTACATAATCTTGTTTCCATTTTTACTATATATATATATATATATATATATATATATATATATATATTATATAAGCATGTGCCTATGTATAGATATTTTGTACATATGAGTTGGATAATAAGTTCACTATAAATACAAATTGATGCTTTTGCATCACTTTTTTCCACTTTTCCTCCTCATCAGCCTATTTCTTTGTATCCTCAGAATTTCATTCTTATAGGCTTTCTTTTATGGAAATTTAACACACAGAATACATATCCATCTTTTCATTTTTGAAGTATGTTCTCTGAAACTGTGTGATCATCTTTATTAGATAAAAAGAAACATATGTATATGTATGTATATACATAAATATACCACACACACATATGTATACATAAATAAACATATATATATATATATATATATATATATATATATATATATACACATATATCTATATACAGTACCTTCCTTGAACGCTCCCCAACTTCCCTCAGGAGCAACATTAATCATCAAGGCTCTAAATGGAAGCTGGAACAACAGGACCCACAAAAAGATAGAGAGAAGCATTTTTTCCAGCTTATGATGCTGTGAAACAAGTTCAGAAATGATCTGTTTCATGAGGAACAGGGAAATGTGGTCCAGCATAGATGGTGTGGGGTAGGCAACAGAGGGCTCTCAGTCACAGAGCCCTTCAGTAACTTAAGCCTCTGGGTCCCAGTCCAGTATGCCAAGATAAATTTAAAGCCCTCAAAGTCCAGTATAGAAGGCAAATTTAAACTCCCAAATGTCAGCACAGAGGGTATGAGTAGGCAGGGCAACCTGTGCACAGTGGAAAGTCTCTAACACTTTAAGACCCCAGCACATAAAAATTTAGTGATCTAGCCTCCTACCTCCAGCAATAGAACCTTGGGACAGTGCCCCCCCCCCCACCGTAACCCAGGAGGGTGTTGTAAATGTAAAAAGTATGAGAAAGAAATAGAAAAAAAGCCCTAACCATAGAAAGCTACTATGGTAATAGAATCAAAACACTATCTCAGAAGAGAAGATTAGTAAAATCCCATAGTTGGAAAGCCCAGAGGGGAATAGGAATTAGTCTAAAGACAAAAAGTCCTCTTGGAAGATTTGAAAAAGGATATGTAAAAATTAACTAAAATAATTAGGAAAAAAAATTAGAGGTATGTCAAAACTTGAACATTTTGATTCAAGAATTATTATTCTTGAATAATAATTTCAAGGAAAAATTACTTGAAAACTCTGGAAACAGAAAATAAAATGCAAATTGATAAGATCTGTAAAGTAACAAAAGGGAACAATATGTGATTTGACAGTAATGTAATAATTTCATTATCAAATACATATTAGTAAAAGAATCACTGATTATGACCCATCTACAAGGTTTATAGGAACAAAATGAAAAGTTAGTTGAGGATTTTTTTTAATGTAGTGATTCAGCCAAAGGTGAAAAACGCAAGCAGTAGCACCTAACATAGCGTACACTTCATTGGTGTCCTCACATGATTAAGAAAAAAGTGAGAAATGAGGAAATTCATTGGTTTAACAACTATGGAAAATATATGCAAGAACATGAACAAGAGTTGTAAAGGACAGCAAGGTGTGAATAGATCTGCAGAACTGTCTAAAAATATTTTTCAAATAAAAAATACAACAAAGACTTTGTTATGGAATGTGCCAATACAATACTCATTACTGCTCATAACATCTTGCTAGCTGTGGAAGTGACTGAATCTTATTCACACTTTTTAAAAAATAAATTCATTTGCCTTACTTCAAAAATATCAAGAGAAAAATACTAAATCATTAATAACATAATGTATCATTTGCACAACATTTCTAATGATAATTAACAAGAGTAGAAGATGGTTTATTTATTTTTTTTTTACTTTAAATGTCCTTAGTTGTGTGACTACGGATAACTTTAGAAAACACAGTCTTCTGTTATCATTTTTTTAATAAAATATGGGAGCTGTGAGCATACATCACCTACTAGTGATGGGATTATGTGGCATTAAATTTGATTTTTTTTTACCAATGTATTATTTTATTTATTTATATGTTTGTTTACTTATTTATCTATTATTAATTAGCTTACCTATAATGTGAATCTATATGTCTAAATTCTGTAGCCATTTTGGCCTTATTTTGGCATAACATCTGAGATATGAATCTATACCTAGCTTTTGCCAAATTATTTTCCAGTTTTCCCAACAATTTTGGTCAAATAATGTTGAACCCAAAGAGTGAGACAGAGACCAGAATTTGATAAGTTTGGAGATCTTTATTCCCAGGGACTGCCTGCAGATGAAGGGTACCCAAATCAGATAGTGCCTGAGTGTTCAGAGGATAGGGTTTTTACAGTGTTTGGGGGCGTGGTATTGAGAGCAAGCAGGATACAGAAACAAAGACAGCAGTTAGATATATTGTCTTGTAATACTACTACAAACAAATGTAAACATATGACTCAGTAGAGATAGGGGGCTAGACAGAGTAGGAAAAGCCTCAGGGTCTCTGTGTTATGTCTGAACTTGTTTCATAAGACAGAGGAAGTCACATATTCATGGGCTTCCCACAAGTTTGAGGGAGTGAAATTTACTATCATATGGTTCCAATCTCATCTGGGGAAGGGAGAGGCAGTCCTGGGAGGAAGCAGGAATTTTACAGATACAGCAAGATAATTAGACTAACAAGGGGGCTTTCTGAATCTTAGCCATATTTATGGTATATCTGTGACCCCCCCAGAGTCAAGCATTTGGGTCCTGTCATATTATTTTCAGACCCAAAGGCGCCTAGCCAAATTTATATTTCTAAGGAATTTCTCAGGGCCCAGGAAGACATCAGGGACACCTTTCTATACAGGAATTTCACAAACATTGATATTGTACTTCAATAATAAGCTGTCTTTGACAGCTGGAAGCTATCTTTGAATTTGTCAGATAGTAGATTGCTGTAGTCATTTCCTGCATTTTCTTTTGAATCTATTCTAATAAACTGATATTGCTCTATTTCATAACCAAAACCAGGCAGTATTAATTACTGTAGCTTTAAAGCACAGTTTTAAATCTGGTAGAGCTAGGCCACTTTCCCTTATAAAATTTTCTTTTTATCAATTTCCTTGCTATTCTTTACCTTTTCTTACTGCAGATGAATTTTGTTACTATTTTTTTTTCTAGCTTGGTAAAGTAGTTATTTGGCAATTTGATTGGTATGACACTGAATGAGTAATTTAATTTCATCACCATTGTCATTTTTATTATCTTAGCTTGACTTAACCATGAGTCTTTGACACTTTTTCAATGACTTATATATGACCTTATTTGGGTGAAGAGTGCTTTATAATTATGTTCATACACTTTGTGGATTTGTCTTGGGAGGCAAATTCACAAGTATTTAATATTCTCTGTAGCTATTTTAAATGGAATTTCTCTATCTCTTGCTCTTGGGCTTTTTTGTTCATATATGGAAATGCTGATTATTTATGTGGACTCATTTTATAGCCTGCTACTTTACTGAATTTGTTCATTGTTTCAAGGAGGTTTGAGAGGATTTTTTTGGGTTCTCTAAGTGTACCATCATTTCATCTGCAGAGGGAAAGTTTTGCTTCCTCATTGCCAATTCTGATTCCTTCACTTTCTTTTTCTTCTCTTACTATGACAGCTAACATTTCTAATCCTTTATTGAATAATAATGGAGATAATGGTTATCTTTGTTTCACCCCCATTTTATTGGAAATGCTCCAAGTGTATTCCTATATTTATTATTTTAAGGAAAACTGCATTTATTCCTAAATTTTCTATTGTTTTTAATAGGAATAGTTGTATTTTAACAAACCCTTTTTCAATATCTATTGAGATAATCATGTTATTTCTGTTGGTTTTGCTATTAATATGTTTAATTATGTTGAATATTTTCCTAATGTTGCACCATCCCTGAATAATTGGCATAAATCTTACCTGATCATGGAGTATTATCCTAGTAGTAACTTGCTGTAGTCTGATTTTTCTTCAAGATTTTACATCAATATTCATTAGGGAGATTGGTCTATAATTTTTTTTGTTTTTTTTTTCTTCCTGCTTTAGGTATATCAACATCATGTTGGTGCCATAAAAGGAGTTTGGTAGAACTGTTTCTGCTTCTATTTTTTAAAATAGTTTATACAGAATAGGAATTAACTGCTCCTTAATTATTTGGTAGAATTCACTTGAAAATGGTTCTGAACCTGGAAACTTTTTCTTAGGTAGTTAATCAATGTGTTATAAAAGCATTGTTGTGTTAGAAAAAGCAAATGCACAAAATATGTATGTTGAATTCAATCTGTAGCACCTGTTTATTCAAAAATTTACCTTACTGTACTGACAAGAACACCTAAAAAGAGTAAGTCCAATTAAAAATTCAAAAAATTAGCAATAATTAACTTTCTAAAAGTTATTTCACAGAAAATATATATTTTTTTAGGTTTTTGCAAGGCAAATGGATTTAAGTGGCTTGCCCAAGGCCACACAGTTAGGTAATTATTAAGTGTATGAGACCAGATTTGAATCCAAGTACTCCTGACTCCAAGGCCAATGCTTTATCCACCATGCCACCTAGCTGCCCAGCAAATCTAATTTTTAAAAATCTGTCTTTTATTTTGATTTGTAAATAGAAGACTTATTAGAAACCAAAAATAAAAACTGTCATCAGAAAATATTTCTTAGTGACTACTGAAAAAAAAATTCATGACAGAGATGAAATATTAAAGGTTTATTTCTAAAATTTGTTCATAAAAAGTGGTTTTAGAAATGTAGTAAATTATAACAATGATTTCCTAATGCTTAAATGATTTAAACATGCAATGTTGCAGAGTTATATTTATTTTATAATCTACATTTTGAATTCCTTCTTATTTTTTCACAAAATATGTTCATAAATAAAAACACATGAATGAAAAAATTTATGCCCACGATATATTTCTTCATTAGAACTCAAAATTTTATAGCCAAACGTTAATTCTTTTTTTAGCCTAACTCTCAAATTATGCAAAAAATAGATATGTGTATTTTCTTTAGGATGTGTGTTTATGTGTGTGTCCTTGAGAGACAGACCGTCAGGCATGCCAACAGACAAACAGAAAGAGAAAGGGAGAGAGAAGAAGGGATCAAATAGAGTTAATGTTTAATAGTAAAATTCATTTAACAGGGAAAAAAAACTTAAGTTTGAATTGTTGTTTTAAATTTTGAAATATTTAATTACTGCATCTAGTACTTGAAAACTATCAGACTTACATGTCTTCAAGTTCTCTCTCTCTCTGTGTGTGTGTGTGTGTGTGTGTGTGTGTGTGTGTGTGTGTGTGTGTGTGTGTGTGTGTGTGTGTAAGTTACTGAGTTGGAAGAAACATTAGGAATACAGTTTTTTAAAATGAAAGTAGCCATGTGTTACATGTGTTATTTATTATAGAAGAACAAGAATAGCTTTTGCTACTGATCTAAGAAAATCTTCATTTACAAAAAGAGAGGAAAAATTATAATTAGGTCCAAGGGCCTCTCATTTTCATTTAAGTTTTTAAAAAATATGATAGCTTTTTTTTTCACTTACCGAACAGTATGGCTTATATAAAATCATTTACTCTTTGTTGCAAAGTGAATTTTGAATATGATTTTTTAACTGAGGGACAGTATATGTTTTATACATAGTATGTCTGGTGGTATAAGACAGTATGGCAATTAAGAAATCTTGGTGCATGAAGGTTTCTTGAGTCATGGTTTTATTTTTTTTTAAGTAAACATGTAATAAGATAGAAAGATTCTCAATATTAACTCAGATTTAGTGGTTTCTCCTGCACAATTCTTTCTAGTTGAATATCAGTTGTATTTTATCCTTATAATCCAAAGATTCATTCTGTCTATTACAGCAAAAAATCTAGATAAAACCTAAGTAAAATACAGAAGATTCAGAGAAGCATAGAACTATCTGATCGTTATATATTTTCTTTCTCCAAGATCTGTCATTTTTTTCCCTGTCTGGGTAGCACTGAATACCACAAACAGAAGGAGGCATCAATATTCTTGAACTTGACATGACAACAGGGCACTTCATTTCAGAAATATATTCACATATATATATATATATATATAATATATTTGTGATATATATATGTATATATATACATATATACATATATGTATATATATACACATATCTAACATTGGCTCAGTGGTGCAGTGGATAGAACACTGGCCCTGGAGTCAGGAGTTCCTGAGTTCAAATCTGGTCTCAGATACTTAATTATTACCTAGCTGTGTGGCCTTGGGCAAGCAACTTAACCCCATTTGCCTTGTAAAAACTTAAAAAATAAGAAAAGAAAAAAAAAAGAAATAATAAATGCAATACTTCTCATATCTAACAAAACTAACATGTAATAAAGGGTCATGGAAAGATAAACCAAAAACAAATTGGAAATCATACAATTTAATCTTTAAGAATTAATGGAACAAACAACAAATCATCGAAATAATCAAACATTTCTTCAAAGAAAACAGTAACAATGAGACATCATACTGAAATTTATGAGAAGCAGTCAAGACAGTTTCAGTGGAAAATATTTTATCTTTAAATGATTATATGAATAAAATTGAGATGGAGGAAATCAATGAAGTGGGTATGCAACTAAAAAAACTAGAAAAAGAACAAATTCAAGAAAATCAAATAAATACAAAATTAGAAATTCTGAAAATCAAAGAAGAGATTAAAAAAATTTGAAAGTAAGAAATCAATTGACTTAATAAATAAAACTAAGAGTTGATTTTATGAAAAAAGAAAACAATAAAATGAATCAACCTTTGGTTGATCTGATTTTAAAACAGAAAGCAAAAAAAACACATTGCCAGTATCAAAAATGGAAAAGCTTAACTAACCACCAGTGAGGAGGAAATTAAAGAGGTAATTCAGAGGTATTTTGCCCAAATCTCTGCCAAAAATTTTGATAACTTAATTTAAATGGAGAAATATTTACAAAAAATGCAAAAAGCATAGATTAACAGAAATATAAGTGAAATATTTTTCATTCATTTTTATTTTTTCATCTATTATGTACAAGCATATTTTTAAGTTATAAAATGTCCTTCTACCCTCCTTTCCCTCCCCCTCTCCTCATCAATGAACAGTCAGGTTTACTTTGTATATATACGTATTTTTGATAAACATGCATACAGATTAGTGATTTTTAGTATGAGGAATTAGGATAAAGAAAGGGAAAGAGATACAGAAGAGATCATTTTAATAGTTTCCAACAGATTCTGAAGAGTAATTTGTTTTGTTTTACTTTATTTTTCTTCCTCTGGATTGGGATATCATTGTTCACAACTGGTCTAATACAGTTGTCCTAGCTCTCTGAACTGTGACAGAGTAAATGAAATACTTAAATCCATTTCAGAAAACAAATATAAGAAACCATTCCAAAATCCCCACAGTAAACATTGTCATGTGAAGATAGATTTGAAAATGAATTCTATCAAAAATTTAAGATACAATTCCAATTCTATATAAACTACTTTAAAAAATAGAAGAATTAATTGTGCTAAATTCTCTTTATGACACCAAAATGGTTCTCATACCTGAATAAGGAACCATCTAAACAGGCAAAGAAAAGTATAGATCAATCTTCCTAATGAACATTGATGCCAAAATCTTAAAAAAATATGTCCATCAATTCCAAACAAATTATCATACATGAATACTATGGAATATTCTTATTCTATAAGAAGACAAACATGGGTCATATTGTAGAGAAGCAAGGAATAAGTTACAAGTTCTGATGGTGAGTGAAGGGATAAGCACCAAGAGGACAATGTACATATTAGGAACTACATTGTGAGGTGATTAATTTGGATGCAAGCAGCTCTTCTCAACAGTTCAGAGAGCTAGGGCAAACAAATTTGACTATGCAAAATGCTATCCCCAATCAGAGAAAGAAAATAAAACCAAAAACAAATAAAAAGCCTTTCAGAATCTAATGAACACTTTATAAAAACTATCTCTTATCTATCTCTTTACCTTAATCCTAATTCTCAGACTAAAAGTGACTAATCTATAAACATGTTTATCAAAGATGTGTATATATAAGGTTAACCCGACTGTTCTTTGTTCAGGAGAAAGGAGGTTGAAAGGAAATTTTGTAACTTAAAAACATGCATATGTATAAGAATGTATGTTGAAAAAATTTTCATAACAAATATTTGGAAAAATAAATTCATTATCAAATAAAAAGTAAAAAACAAAATTTTAGCAAAGAGATTACAGCAAGTTATTAATTGAATAGTGTATCATGATCAGGGCAGGAGGAGGTGGTTTAATATTGGGAAAAACACTCAAAATAATTGAAAGTATCAAAAACAAAAGCAACACAAATTATTATTGTTTCAATAGATGCTAAAAACCTTTGATAAAACACTTCATAACTATTAAAAACACTAGAGTATAGAAATAAATGAAATTTTCCTTAAAATAATAGTATCAATCTAAAGCCATAAATTAATATTATTTGCAATGGGGATAAATTGGGAGCATTCTCAGTTGGATCAGGGATGATACAAGGATGCCCATTATTACCATTACTAAACAATATTGTATTAGAAATTTTAACTTTTGTAAAATGGGGAGGAAAAAAACTGAAGTAATCAGAATTGGCAATGAGGAAACAAAGTTTTCACTGTTTGGAAATGATCTAATGGTACAGTTAGAGTTCTCTAGAAAATCATCCAAAAATTTTCTTGATAAAATTAACAAATTCAGCAAAGTATTAGGTTATAAAATAAGTCTACATCATTCTTCAGCTTTTCTATAACTGAAAAATGAAGCCAAAAATCAGGAGATAGAGAAAGAAAATTTTTTAAAAGTAACTGCAGATAGCATCCAAAGAAACTTAGGAAGAAAATTACAAAGTACTTCTCACATTAATAATAGAGAAATATCAAATGCTCATGGTTATGTAGAACTATTATAATAAAAATGACAATTCTATACAAATTAAGTTACTTATTCATTGCCAGTCCAATCAAATGAATAAATATTTACTGAACTAGAAAAAAATTAGTAACAAAAGTCATCTGGAGCAACAAAAAAAGTCAAGAATATCAAGGGAACAGTTAAAAATGTAAAGGAAGCTGGCCTAGCTCTACCACATCTAAAACTATACTATAAAACAGCATTCATCAAAATTGCCTGGTACTGATTAAGAAATAGAGTAATGGATCAATGGATTAGAATAGGTTTAAAAGAAACAGTAGTAAATGTTTACAGAAATCCAATGTTTGAAAAAAAATAGACATTAGCTACTGTGATAA
The DNA here is from genome assembly GCF_037893015.1 of Macrotis lagotis. NCBI lineage: Eukaryota > Metazoa > Chordata > Mammalia > Peramelemorphia > Peramelidae > Macrotis > Macrotis lagotis. Next base: position 50,207,166 of record NC_133662.1, read on the forward strand.
GAACTCATTATTTATTAATGAATTGGGTATACAACTAAAAAAAAGCTAGAAAAAGAGCAAATTTAACAACTCCACTTAAATATCAAATTAGAAAATCTGAAAACAAATGGAAAGACTAATAAAAGCAAGAAAACCATTGATATCATAAATAAATCTAAGAATTAGTTTTGCAAAAAAGCCAATGAATTAGAAAACCCCCTGGTTAATCTAACTAAAAAAAGGAAGAAGATAATCAAATTATCCTTATCAAAAATGAAAAGGGTGAACTAATCACAAATAAGTAGGAAATTAAAGAGATAATTTGGAGTTACTTTGCCAAACTATATGTCAATAAATTGCATAACTTGAGTGAAAATACATGGTGCCCATATTAACAGAAGAGGAAATAAATTAAATAACCCCATTTCAGAAAAAATAAATGAACGAAACCATCAATAAACTCCCTAACAAAATATCTCCAGGTCCAGATAGACTTATAAGTGAATTCTACCAAGCATTTAAAGAACAATTAATTCCTATTCAACATAAACTATTTTTAAAAAGAGGAGAGGAAGGAATTCTACAAAACTCCTTTTATGACGCCAACATGGTGCTGATACATAAAACAGGAAGAACCAAAACAAAGAAAATTATAGACCAATCTCCTTAATGAATATTGATACACAAGTCTTAAATAAAATTATGGCTATGAGACTGCAGCAAGTTATTACAAGGATAATACACCATGATCAGGTTGCATTTATATCAGATAGTGAGGGATGCTTCAACATTAGGAAAACTTTCAGCATAAGTAAATATATCAAGAGTAAACTAAAAAAAACATGTGATTATAACAATAGATGTTGAAAAAGCCTTTGATAAAATATAGCATCCATCCCTACTAAAAACTAAGAGGAGGGTGGCTAGGTGGCATAGTGGATAAAGCTCCGGCCCTGGAGTCAGGAGTACCTGGGTTCAAATCTGGTCTCAGAAACTTAATAAATACCTAGGTGTGTGGCCTTGGGAAAGCTACTTAACCCCATTTGCCTTGCAAAAACCTAAAAAAAAAAACTAAGAAAGTTTAGGAATAAATGAAGTTTTCTTTAAAATAATAAATAGTATCTATAGGAGGCAACTAGGTGGCACAATGGATAGACTACTGGCCCAGGAGTCAGGAGTACCTGAGTTCAAATCCGGCCTCAGACATTTAATAATTACCTAGCCGTGTGGCCTTGGGCAAGCCACTTAACCCCATTGCCTTGAAAAATCTAAAAAAAAAAATAATAAATAAATAAATAGTATCTATCTAAAACCATCAACATATATTATGTTTAATGGGAATGAACTCAGAGTATTTCAAATAAATTCATAGGTGAAACAAGAATGTCCACTATCTCCTTTACTATTCAATATAGTATTGTAAATACTAGGAGTAGAAATAAAAGAAGAAAAAGAAATTGAAAAAAATCAGAATTTGCAATGAAGAAGCAAAATTCTCACTTTTGTAGATGATATGATGATATACCTAGAAAACATGAGAAAATCATATAAAAAAGCCTTGAAACAATTAACAAATTCAGCAAAGTAGCAGGATATGAAATAAACAGACATAAATCATCAATATATCTATGTATGCAAAACAAAGCCTAAGAATAAGAGATAGAAAGAGAAATTCCATTAAAAATAAGTGTAGGCAAAATAAATACTTGGAAATCTACCTACCAAGACAAACCCCAAAACTGTGAACATAATTATAAAGCCCTCCTCACCCAAATAAAGCCAGATCTAAATAATTAGAAAAATGTCAAATGCTCATGGTTAGGTAGAGCTAAGATAATAAAAATAACACATCTACCCAAATTAAATTACTTATTCAGTGCCATACCAATCAAACTACCAAATAACTAATTTACTGAGCTAGAGAAAATATTAACAAAATTCATCTGGAGCAGCAAAAGGGAAAAAATAGCAAGAGGACTGATAAAAAACATTGTAAAGGAAGTAGTTCTGTCTCTATCAGATCTGAAACTATACTATAAAGGAGCAGTGAGCAAAACTGCCTGGTATTGGTTAAGAAGTAGAGTAATTGATTAGTGTATTAGGATAGATTCAAAAGAAACTGCAGTATAACACCAGCAATCTGCTATTTGACAAACCCAAAGACATCAGCCTCTGGGAAAAGAATTCACTATTTGACAAAAATACTTGGAAAAACTGGAAAATAATATAGCAAAAATTAGACAAAGATTCACAGCTCACTTCCTGTACAAAAATAAGGTCAAAATGGGTACAGGATTTAGACAAAAAAAAACTGTTACCATAGATAAATTAAGAGACCAAAAAATACTCTATCTTATCTATGGACAAAAGGATAAATTTATGACCAAACTAAAATTAGAGCACATTATAAACTATAAAATAAAGTTCTGATTATATTAAATTTAAAATTTTTTGCACTGATACAATCAATCTTGCCAAAATTAGAAGAAAAACAGAAAGCTAAGAAACAATCTTCAAAACCAGGAGTTCTGATAAAGGTATCATTTCTAAAATATATAGAGAATTGCTTCAAATCTATAAGGTCACAAGTCATTACCCAATTGATAACTGGAAAAAGGATATCAACAGACAGTTTTCAAATGAAGAAATTAAAGCTATATATAAGCATATGAAAAAAATGCTCCAAATCACTATTGATTAGAGAAATATTAATTAAAACAAAATTGAGGTATCATCTCGCACCTACTAGATTGGCCCAGATGAGAAAAAAGGAAGATGATCAATATTGGAGAGGTTGTGGGAGTGTTGGAACATTGATGCATTGCTGGTGGAGTTGTGAACGGATTCAACCTGTCTTAAAAGCAATATGGAACTATGCCCAAAGAGCAACAAAAGTGTTCTTACCCTTTGACCCAGCAATTCCAATTCTAGGTCTATATCCAGTAGAAATTATAGGAAAAAGTTAAAGTCCTGCATATTCCAAAATATTCATAGCAGTTATTTTTATATTGGCAAATAAATAGAAATTGAGGGTTTGCCGATTAATTGGGGAATGGCTAAACAAGTTATGGTGCATGAATTCTTTGGAATATTATTGTTCTATAAGAAGCCATAAATCATTGGACTCTAGAGAATCATGGAATAAATTATACATCTGGTGCTGAGTGGAGATTGTAGAGCCAAGAGAACAATGCACACAGCAACAACTTTATGAGAAGAACAATCTGATAGATGCAACTCTTCTCAACAGGCCAGTGAGCTAGGACAACTGTATTAGACTGGTAAAGGTCTATATTATCCCCAACCACAGGAAGAAAAAACAAAACAAATGGATGAATATTAAAAAAAAATTAAAAGATATCATTATTTGACAAAAATTTGGGGAATACTAGTAAATAGTATGGCAAAAACTAGGCATCGACCCACATCTCACATCCTATACCAAAATAAAGTCAAAATGGATACAAGCTTTAAGCATAAAGGCCAATATCATGGACCAACGAACAAACCAAGAAATATTTATCTGTCAGAGCTATGGAAAGTGGAGAAATTTATGATCAAACAAGTAACAGAATATATTATAAATTACAAAATAATTCTGACTATATTAAGTTAAAGCCTTTTTGCACAAATAATACCACTGATGCCAAAATTGGAAGGAAAATAGAAAGTAGGCAAACAATTTTCATAGTCTAGGGGATCTGATAAAGGTCTCACTTCTAAAATGTATAGTGAATTGCATTAAATTGATAAGATTGCAAGTCGTTTTCCAGTTGATAAATGGTCAAAAGGTATGCATAGACAGTTTTCAAATTAAGAAATTAAAGCTATATATAATTATAGGGAAAAATGCTCTAGATCATTATTGATTAGAGAAATGCAAATTAAAATATCTCTGAGGTACCCCTCATGCCTGTCAGTTTAGCTAAGATGACAAAAATGGAAATTGATCAATTTTGGAGAGTTTGTGTGAGGATTGGGACATTCATGCATTATGGCAAAGAATTAGAAATCAAGGAGATGCCCAACAATTGGGGAATGGCTGAACAAGTTATGGTATATGAATATTATGGAGTACTATAAGAAACTTTGAGTGGCCCGACTCCAGTGAAGCATGGAATGAATTAGAGGAACTGATGTTGAGTGAAGGGAATAGAAACAAGTGAACATTGTACCCATTTATAACACTGTGAATTGATTAATCTTGATGGAAACAGTTCCTCTCAGCAGTTCAGAGAGCTGGGAAGATACAATAATGAATCATTTTAGGTGTGACAGAATCACCAACTCTCTATCTCAGTGTGGAAGGCTTAGACTTTAATCCATAAATACTGCAAAAGGTTTACAAAGTGTTCACAAGTTACTAAAAGGTTCCCAAAGTTAACAACAAAGACATTTAAGAAAGGGAAAAGAGGAAAGGAAAAGGAAACAGCTAGGAGAGGAGACTGGGATTAGACTAATTCCAGCATAGAAGAGTTTTAAATCCAGTCAGAGGAGAGAATAAAACAGTATTCAGATTATTAATGAATGGAATCATGCATCTACCTTGAAAGGCCAAGAGCCAGACAGGTGTGGGAGAGGTAGGAGGAAGGGGTTGAGGTTACTTTCTATGATCTTGCTTAACTAACATTTGACAGGAGGGAGGAGGGTTAAACTGAAAATTAGAGAGTGAGTTAGAGGGTAAAGAAAATATCAGACAAGCACAGATAATAGATCCTCAATATTATAGGAAAAGCTAGACAAATCTGTTTCTAATATTTTTCTTTCTTAGATGAAATAAGGTATAGGAACTAAGATCTAAACATTAAAACATTATGTAAATGTCTATTATTGTCTTAGAATTAGAACTGAAGAGTTTAAAAGGTCATCATTTCCTAAAACATCATTTTACAGGTATTGAAAATTTAAAAGCTGAACTTTGTTAACCATGTCAAATAGCATGTAGAAAAAAAAAAAAGATAAGATTTAAACCTAGGTTTACAGAATCCAAATCTAGTGCATTTATCCAATAGAACAAAGTCTTAAGTTTATTGAGGAATTTTGTCTCTTTCTATGAGTAGAACTCTGAGGAAATCACAATTTTAAAATTAATTTTCTGTTTCCTTTATTCAACATTATTTTATAGTAACTAAGAAACTGAACAGACAATAATATCTGTCAGACATGATTTCTACAACCAAGAATTTTCCCCAACTGTGAAGTGGTATTTAGCACATGTTAACTGTTTATTATCTCTTCTCTAAATATTGATCCTATGGTATAGCCCTACGATTCCCAATGTGCTTTTAGCAAATCCCCAGTTGCTCCACACATACTGATTAATAATACTGCAATTCAAGAAATTTTTTTTCACAAAATCTCTGCTTCCAAAGGATGCAAATAAGGTTATAATTTCTACCTACTCAGTTTGATTGTTTTGATGGATATTAAGTAAAAGGAAAACAAGTTTTCCTTTTTAAATATGTGGGCAATATAGTTTTAAAGGGCAATAGAAAATTCAAAAATAATTAAAATATAGATTTATACCCAATTTACAAGGAATATAATATGGATAGGGAAATATAAAAATAATGAAGGATATTTCTGCAAATATCTTGTTTCAAAAAATATTTCTCATTAACATGCAAAAATTAAACACTCAGATTCTTTAATTCAAATTTTCTCCCTCTCTTCCTCCCTATTTCTTAATGCAAACAGTTTGATAGAGACTATATATATGAACACATTTCTATATTGGAAATGTTAGGAAAGAATAGACAAAGAAAATAAAGAAAGTAAAAAAGTAAGGATTAATTAGCATTCAGATTTCATATATTCTTTCTCAGAAAGTGAAAAGTGGTTTTCATTGTAAGTCCTTTGGAATTGGCTTGGATCATATAGCATTGATGAGAATAGCCAAGTCTTTCAAAGTTTATCACCACTACGACATTGCGTTAATTATATACAGTGTTCTCCTCTTCTGCTCACTTAACTTTCATACAAATAATTTTCAGATTTTTCAGAAACATACTAATCATTGCTTTGTATAGCTCACAATTACATTCTACAACTTTTACAGCTACTGCCCAATTTATGAGCATCCTTTAAATTTTCAATGTTTTGTCACCATAAAAAGAGCTGATACACACATACACACACACACACACACACACACACACACATATATATATATATATATATATAATATATGCATACTGACACATGAACACACATTTAGATCAAAGGATATGCCAGTTTTATCATTCTTTAGTAGAGATCGAAATTATTCTTCAAAATTATTGATTCACTTCATAGTTCTACCAACAGTTCACCAATGACCCTTTTCCATAACTTTTCCAATGTTTTCATTTCTTTATTAAATATTTAAAATCATATGTGTGCTAATATTCATTTTAGTCAATAACAATTTAAAGCATTCATCACATGATCAAAAATAGATATGTTTTCTTCTTAAAACTGAGTGAACATTTCCTTTGACCTTAGGGAATGACAAATATTCTTAAAATTTTTGATTAAGTTCTTCATATGTTTGAGATAAAAAGACTTAACAGAGAAATGATGCAATTTTTCCATGTTTTCTTTTTAATCTTGTATATATTAGATCTATTCCTGCAAAAGTAATTGTAACAATATTCTTAAAATTATCTATTCTATGTCCTAAAATCTCTTCTTAAGACATAAATTCTTCTCTTAGTCATAGATCTGAAAGGTAAAATTTTTCATTTCCTTATGTTATCACCCTTTATACCTAAATCAAAAATCCACTTATATTATATAAATATTTTACTTCTTTTCAATTATATGCACTAGTAGTGCATATCTCTCATTTTTGTGGCAAGGTTTTGAATTTTACACTTCCCCCGCCACTTCCTTCCATTATCCCTGCTCTACCACAGCAGGTAATCTGATGTTCCTTACATTGTTTCCATCCATTGCATAGATGAAAATTGATTTTGTTGAGAGAGAAAACATATGCTTGAGGAAAACATAGTATATTAGAGATAACAAAATTATGTAGTATATAAGACAATTAAAAAAAAAAAGTTGAAAGCAATAACTTTTGGTCTTGGTTTAAACTCCACAGTTGTTTCTTTGGATACAGATGGAATTCTGACTATAGCTCCATGATATTAGAATTGTTTCCTTCTGGCTGCTTGTAATATTTTCTCTTTAACCTGGGAGTTTTGGAACTTGACTATAATATTCCTGGAGGTAGCTTTTTGTATCTCTTTTAGGAGGAAATTGGTGGAGTCTCACAATTTCTATTTTTACCCTCTGCTTCTAGAATATCAGGGCAATTTACTTGTTGGAATTATTTAAATATGAAGTCAAGGCTCTTATCCTGATCATGACTATCAGGTAGCCCAATAATGTTTAAATTTTGTCTTCTGGATCTGTTTTCCAGGTTAACTGTTTTTTAAATGAGATATTTCATGTTTTCTTCTAGTTTTTAATTCTTTTGATATTGTTTTACTTTGTCTTGTTTCCTTACAAAGTCACTGACTTCATTTAGCTTCATTCTACATTTAAAGGATTTGTTTTCCTCAGAGAGTTTTCTTATCTCCTTTTCCATCTGTCCAATTCTGCTTTTTTTAAAGGTTTTTTCATGGCAAATGGGGTTAAGTGGCTTGCTCAAGGCCACACACTAGGTAGTTCTTAAGTGTCTGAGGCCATATTTGAACCCAAGTACTCCTGATTCCAGGGCTGGTACTCTATCTACTGTGTCACCTAGATGCCCCTCCTAAACTGTTTTTTAACATGTTTTCTTCAGCATTTTGTGGATATCCTTCACCAAGATGTGACTTGGTTTTAAAGTTTTTTCCTGGTGTCTCTCTCATTTCTCTTCCCAATTTTCTCTTTACCTTTCTTACTTGATTTTCAAAATCTTTTTTTTTTCTGAGCTCTGCCATAGTTTGAGCCCAACTCCTATTTTTCTTGAATGCTTTGGATACCAAAACTTGGACTTCCTCATCTTCTGAGTGTGGTTTTTGATCCTTTATGGGACCAAAGTAATTGTTTACAGTCAGGTTCCTTTTTTTCTGTTTACCCATTTCCCCAGCCTGTGCCATGGTTTGGGGGTACTTTCTGAGCTTTTGAATATTATTAGAACACCTCCCACAAGGACTTCCATTCCTTCAAGATTTTGAGAAAGGCTTTGACTGCTCTCCTGGATGGTGTTCTATTCTGTGGATGACCACAAGCCCTCCCCTCTACCCTGGAGCTTTGAGGAAGCACCCTGCTCTATGGCAAAGGTGGGGCAGAGTCTAGGTACTCTGACCAGGGTCTGAATATGGGAAAAGCACAAAAGTCCTGTCCCAGTGACAGAAGATAGAGCTTGACAGTCTCCCTCTACCTTCCTTGGGCTAAGCACTCTGGAAACAGTTACCAGGAATTTCCCTGCTGGGTGACTCCACAGGCCTGCTTCTGTTTCTGGGATCTGGTTTGTGTTGACTGTGCTGTGGAGGGCTATGGCAGGCTGGGATTCACCTTTGCTCTTGCAGAGGTTTCCTCACTGATCTTTTCACTTATGCTTGGTGTTCCTTTGATCTGCAGTTCAGGAAACAGTTTCTGATGCAAGAAGACACACTCCCAGGGACCCAGGTTCCCTGTGGGCTGTTCCTGAAGGGCTAGAACTCCTTCACTCTGGTATGGTGATCCTAGCTGAGCTGCTGCTCCCTACAAGTCAGTGGAACTTAGCCTTCCCAAGGTCTTCTAGGTTACCTTGGGCTGGAGAATTGCCTCTGGGTTCTATCTATTGAAAATTTAGTTAGAGTCATAATTTTAAGGTTTCTGAAATATTTTGGAGAGAGGTCCTAGGAAAAGCTATTCTCGTGCAGCCATCTTTGCTCTGGCCCAGGATGTCTCTCTTTATTGAAATTATTTATTATTTCAGTGATTTGTTTTTTGACTTATTCATTCTTTTCCAATTAATCTGTTTCCAAAGTCCATTGCTAAACATATTTTAATTGTATTATCATCTGAAAATCGTTCATTTAATGCTTGTCACATTTTGCATTTTATTGTCTGTTTTTATGTCAAAATATATGATTAGTTGCTGTAAAGTTTCAATGTAGAACTGAAAGCATTCTATGTTCCTTTCTATTCCTATTTGTTTTCTCCAGAGTTGTATCAAATCTAATTTTTCAAAAATTTTATTTATCTCTTTTTCTTGTTAATTGTTTATTTTTTCACTTAATAAAACTTATTAAATGATTTTTCATTGTTTTTCTTATTGCAATTTATTGTTTATTTTTTGTCAGATTTAACTACATGTAAGATGGAAAATTTGATGTGTCCCATTAGAATAATAATGCTGCTTATTTCCCTTTACAATTCATTTATCTTCTTTTAAAATATGGGTACAATACCATATGATGAATGTATGTTTAATATTGTTATTACAGCTTTATTAATAGTTCATTTTAGCAAAGTGAAGGCTTCCCTGCATATCTCTCTGAATTGTATCAAATTTTGCTTTTGCTTTGTGTATTATCATAATTTCTACCTTCAGATTTTTTCTATCTCAATTGAAATATAGAAGATTCTGCTTTAGACTCTTTATTTTATACCTATTTTCTCTCTATTTCAGCTGTTTCCTTCAAAAAATGTATTGTTGGATTCTATTTTTAATTCATTCTCCTACCTCCTTATGAATTCCAAGAAATAATTTATTTCAATCTATACCTGAATAAAAAATGTGTTTTACAGTATATTTAACAACTGGTCATTGACTAACCCCTTTAAAATTTCTAGTGAAAGCAAAAATCTTGATTTGTGTCTTCCTTGATATTAATAACTAGGGAAGTTTTCCTGTAAAATTTTCTCTCTCTGATTACTTTTACAAAATAAAATTATTTTTCTTTTCTAAGGTTAATAAAGTCATAATCTAAAGAAAGAAGAAGGGGATATTTGCATTATACTCTGCTCAAGTCAGATGACACAATGAATATTTCATCAAATTTTGTCTACAGCATTATAAGATAGTAGAATGACAAAAGACTTTGAAAACATGATGTAAAACATATTTAGCAAGGAGAAAAAATGAAAGTTTTTCAAGGAATAGAATAATAGTTTTCAGGTATTTAAAGAATAATTTAATCTAGAGCTTTTAAAAAGGTCTTCAAATATCATATAATCTTCTTCATTTTTCAAGTGGAGGAACATGACTAGCAAGAGAAAGTGACACATATAGGGCAATCACTGAAACATAGTCAATACCCAGACCATTTTTTTCTGAATTTTATATCATTGTACTTGCATAACTCCACTGTTTTCTAAGAAAGATTAGATTCTTTCTTTTCTTCAGATGTATCAAGTAATACCAAAGAAACTTCCAGAGATGAGAAATGGAATACATTATTAATTTGCTCTTGCATTTTTACTATTTCTTAATCTATTTCTTTTCTAATTAATTTAATTAATAATTCAACATTAAATTTTAATACGGTCTTTAAACTTTGAAGAAAATTATTTAGAGGCACTATAATTCTGGAGACAAGGCATATAAAACATAGAAATAGGCTAATTGAAAGTTTTAGTAAGCCTAATATCCTTGGTTAAGATTTAAGATGGCAGAGATCAATGCAAATAGGGCTACTTTTATTTTGAAGCACAATCATCTTTACTTCAGCCTTAATGAAGTTATACAGCAATTTAGTGTGTGTGTGTGTGTGTGTGTGTGTGTGTGTGTGTGTGTGTGTATGTGTGTGTGCATGTATTATACTATTTTCAGAGTATATTCTAGATGTATGCTCTCCTCTACTTTGCTCCGAGCTTTTCCAAATAAGGAACTTTTTCCTCTGGTAGCCAAAAGTGTTAGTGAGCCTCTTGGCCCTAAAACTGTGACCAGGTCCCTTGCTGTCTTGCAATCACAAGAGCTAGTTCAGCATTTTTAGATTTATTTATTTGTTTGTTTGTTTGTTTATTTATTTTGTTTATTTATTTATTTTCATCTGTGTTCACATGGGTATTTTTTAAGTTACAAAATTTCCTTCTACCTTCCCTTCCCACCTCCCTCCCCTCAGTTGCAAACAGTCAGGTTAGCACTGCACATGCATAGTTTTACAAATGTTTACAGATTAGTTATTGTTGGTATGAGGAATTAAGATTAAGGGAGATATATAAGGTAATTTTTACAAATTGTTCATCAGATTCTAAAGGGTTGGAGTTTGTGTGTGTGTGTGTGTGTGTGTGTGTGTGTGTGTGTGTTATTTTGTTTCATTTTTCTTCTTTTGGATGAGGATAACATTGTTCATAGTTGGTCTAATAGAGTTGTCCTAGTTCTCTGAACTGCAGAGAGAAGTTACTTCCATCAAAGTTACTCATCTCGCGATGTTGTTGGCAACGTGTACAGTTTCCTTGATTCTCCTCCATTTATTCAGCATCAGATCCCATAAATCATTCAATGCTTCTCTAGACTCTTAAAATTTATGGTTTCTTACAGAACAATAATATTCCATAGTATTCATGTACCATAACTTGTTTAACCATTCCCCAATTGATGGGCATTGCCTGAATTTCCAATTCTTTGACAGGACAAAAAGAGCTGCTTAGAATGTTTTGGAACATAAAAGAGTTTCACTTTTTTATAGTTTCAGATGTATATATACCTAGAATTGGAAATGCTGGGTCAAAAGTCATGAACAGTTTTATTGGTCCATGGGTATAACTCCATATTGCTCTCCAGAAAGGTTGGATCCCTTCATAACTCCACCAGCAATGCATCAATATCCCAATCCTCCCACAGGATTTACAAAATTAATCATTCACCCTTCTTCTCATCTAAGCCAATCTGGTAGGTGCGAAGTGATATGTTATTATTACTTTAATTTGCATTTCTCTAAAAAATAATAAGACTTTTATCAAATCTCCTTGTTGTGAAGATAATTTTGCAACTTTCTGCTTTTAATTTTGGCAACATTTATTTTATTACTGCAAATATTTTTTAATTTAATATAGTCACAATCATTAATTTTGCAGTTTATAATTTACTCTTATTCTTGTTTGGTTATAACTTTTTCCCTTTCCATTGATCTGATGTACAGAGTATTTCTTGGTCTATTAATTTATCTATAGTGTCATGCTTAAAGTCTAAATCCTGTATACATTTTAAACTTATTTTTGTAGAAGGGGTGAGAAGTGAGTCTATACCTAGTTTTTCCATACTATTTTCCAGTTTTCCCAAGTATTTTTGTCAAATAGTGAATTTTTATCCCAGAAACTGATGTCATTGGATTTGCCAAACAGTAGATTGCTGTAGTCATTTACTATTTCTTTTGAGCCATCCTAATCCACTGATCCATTATTCCATTTCTTAAAAACCTCCAGTTTTGATGATTGCCAATTTATAATATAGTTTTAGATCTGATAGAGTTAGCCACCTTCCTTTACATTTTTTTCATCATTCCCCTTGCTATTCTTGATCTATTTTTACTCCAGATAAATTTTGCTACTATTTTTTCAAGCTCAATAAAGTAGTTATTTGATTGTTTGATTAATATAGCACTGAGTAAGTAATTTAAGTTCAGTAGAATTGTCATTGTTATTGTCTTAGTTTGACCTAACCAGGTGCAATTAACATTTTTCCAATTATTTAGATCTAACTTTATTTAGGTGAGAAGTGCTCTATAATTGTGTTCATATAGTTTCTGGGTTGGTCTTGGGAGGAAAATTGCCTGGTATTTTGGAATGTTGTCTCATTATTATCATTTTCTTGGATATAATTATTGAATATTTCTATTATTTGATGTTTTATCCATCCATTAATTAATATAAAGATTTTTAATTTCCATTAAGTTCTTTGTTTATCTTTCCATGACTCCTTGTTATAGGTAATTTTAATTGTATCATGGTCTGAGAAGTGTGTATTTATTATTTCTGCCTTCAGTTTTGGTATAAGTTGCATTTATTACCTGAGAAAAGATATTTTCTTTTATATCTCCAATAAATTTTCTCCAGGGGTCAATCATATATAAGTTTTCTCAGATTTCATTCACCTCCTTAACTTCCTTCTTTTTAATTTTGTGGTTAGATTCATCTAGTTCTGAGAGAGGGCGATTAAGATATCCCATTATTAAAGTTTTGCTGTCTATGTCTCCTTGTAATTCACTCAACTTTTCTTCTAGGAATTTGGATGCTATGCCACTAGGTGCATACATGTTTAGTACTGATAAGAGCTTTATTACCAATGGTGCCTTTTAAGAAAATGTAATTTTCTTCCTTATCCATTTTGATGTAATTGATTTTTTCTTGTACATTTTTTGAAAATAGGATAGTTACCCCTGGTTGTTTTTTACTTCAGTTGAGGCATAATGTATTTTGCTCCAATCTTTTACCTTTTCCCTGTGTGTATCTTTCTTCCTCAAATGTATTTCTTGTAAACAAACTATTTTAGGATTCTGTATTTTAATTCATTCTACTATTTGCTTCCATTTTATCTGGCTTTTCATCCCATTCACATTTACAATTGAGATTACTAATTTTGTGTGCTATCTTTCTCTGTTTTTATTTTTATTTTTCTTCTCTTATTGCTCTTCACCAAAATTTCACTACCTTTCTATTTTTACTTTTCTTTTAAAAATTTAACTTTCAGTTTACTTTCACCTATAAATTTGCCTTCCTTTTTTAAGTACATTCTTTCCTTATCTTTCCCTTTCCCAGTCCCTCCCTTCCCTGTAGATTAGGGTAGATGTTTAAACACAAGTGGAAATGTATCTTATTCCTTCTCTGGAATACATCTATTGAATTGAATTTACTCAGACTTCACATACTCCCTTCTTTCCCTCTAAAATTTTAAATCTTTGTGCCTCCTAACTTGTGTTATTCAATTATCTATTATTATTAATCGGGTATCATAAATCTCAATTTTATTATTTGATTGCTTAATAAACTAATATTATTATCAAGGTATCATCACAGATTGCTTGCTCAATTGCATGATGAGCAGCATTATTTCAAATCCCATCAAACTATAATTATAATTGTTTTTTTACTTTTCACCCTTTCCAAGTGTCTTTTAAGTACACACAATCCTCCTCATGAGTCAAAATATGATCCAAAGCCAAATCATTTCTTGAACCATTTGTACCCCTCTCTCCAGGCTAATTTTCTCTCATGCTTACCCCACCCCCAACCAAGATACTTATTGAAAAGTGAAGCAAGAGATCTATTTTCTCTCATACTTTACCATCCCTCCCCATCAAGGTACTGAAAACCTTGCTAAATGGAGCAAGAATTAAGTCAATCCCTGATATAATTAACAACAAAAATCTTAAAGATCTCTAAGTACTGTGAGGTTCTGAAAGTCTCACCTGAGAACTCTACAAAGTTATAAAGACAGTTCTGTATATAATGACTTCATTAGAAAAACTGCTAAGCATAGTAGAATTAAAGTGGGTCAAAGGATAATAAAACACTTAGGTTTAAAGTGAAAACCTCTGCTTTTCTTCATGACTCTTCCCCCAATATAATGATGTTATCTTGGACCTCCTCAATGGAAAGATAAGACACAACTATACTATACCTTTTAAGTCCATCCTCTTCAATTATATTTGCCCCTTTAGTTATCCTAAGAGAAGTAAGAATTAGAAGTATTCTAACATGCCTTTTAGGATTGTATGATCTTGATTAATTAGATGGTCTTGACTAATATTATTTTGGGTTTTTTTTTTCCCTTCCCCTTTTAATATACCTTCTTTTGCAACTCTTGAATTGTGTATTTGGCCATTGAATTATCTCTTCAGTTCTGGTCTTTGAAAAAGGAAAGTTTGGAAGTCCTTTGTTTCATTGAACATCCATCTGTTTCACTGACAATATATGCTGAATTTTGCAGGGTAGTACAATCTGAGTTGTAATCCCAGGTGCTTTTCTCTCCAAATGAGATATTCCAGGTGTTCCTCTCCTTTAATGTTGAGGTTGATAAGTCCTCTGTGATTCTGATTGTGTTTCATTTGTATTTGAATTGTTTTCATTTTGTTGACTACAATATCTCTCCTTTATTTGAGAGTTATGGAATTTGGATATAACAGCCCTTGGATTTTGTATCTTGGGGTCTCTTCCTGTTTTCTTATTCTAGTAGATTTGGACAGGTTTCCTGCATGATGCCTTCCAGGTTCTTTTTTTGATTTGGGCTTTCTGATAGTCTGATGATTGTCTCTCATGGATCATTTTTTTCAGGTCACTCATTTTCCCCAAAAGTTTTCCATTTTTGTTCAGCTTTTTCAGCCTTTTCATTTTTCTTGATGGATTCTTATAGTCGCTAGATTCATTGGTTTCTGACTGTTCAATTCTAATTTTTAAGATTTTATTTTCTTCATTTAACTTTTATGTTTCCTATTCCAGTTAGTGATTTTTACTTTTTACTTCTTTGGTCAATTTTTCATAATTTTCATGTATGACTCTTATTTCTTTTTTTTTTTCATTTTTCTTTTTCCTCCTTTTTAGATTTTTAAATTCTTTTTTAAAACTCTTTGATGAGCTTTTGTATTTGAGTCCAATATACAAACTCTTTTGATTCTACCCTGTAAGTGATTTTTCATTGCTTTCTTCTTTGCAAGTGGCATTGCTGTCATCTTTTTCAGTAAAGGAGTTTTCCAATAGCTGTTTCAGCTTTTTTATTCATCTTTTTTGTTTTAGCCATGTTCCTGGGAGATTAGTGAGTATAGATCCAGGGATTTTTTTTTTTGCAAGGACTGGGGTCTGATCATTGAGCTCATTGCTCACCAAAATGTTGCCTAAGCAGTCAATACCTTGCCTTTGCATAGGTTTTTATCCTCCTTTATGTCTAGGTTCTAAATTAACAGAGGTCTAGTCTTTTTCCCTGTTTTCCCAGGGTTCAGACTGTGTTTGGGTTTGGGATCCTTCTAGCTGGTTTGCTATCCAGCTGCCGCACCTCTACTGTTGTCAGCCTGTTGGGACCTGCTTGCACTGTGGCTAAAACCCTCCTGCCTTGCTCAGGTTTTCTTCTCCTTTTTCCCCAAAGAGATAAACCTTTACTGAAGAACCTCCACTATTTCTTTCCTTGAAAACTTCTTTGAATCTTTTCTTTTAATTCATGGTATCTGTGGCTTGAATGTCAGAATAGAGGCTTAATTTATCTTTGATATGGAAATAATCTGGGAGCATACTAGCTTCACGTTAAACATGTCTCTACCCCAGATGTCAACCTCATAGCTCATTATGACACTTAGTATAGTGATTCTGCCCCTGCACTCTCTTGTGTTCACAAGAGCTAGTGCTCCTTTTTTCCATTAGAACAGATATTAATATTCATGAGAAAACAAAAGCCTCCTAAATCTATGACAAGAAACCCTGGTCCTTTCTGCAATAAGCAGCAGTGCTCTTCTTCATTGTTGAATTTAGAGTAAGAATTGTCAAAGGAATTAAATATGAGCAATGCCACAGAGTCCTCAACCCAGAACTTGTAAAATGTGTCCTATAATCTCTTCTTAATACACATCTGACCTTTTTAATACCAGTAGGTTGAGACCTCCTGAAGTTGCTGGAGTCACATGTGCAACTACTCCAAGATCTGTTCTTGGCATTGCCTTGGGTTAAGACAAACCCAATTATCATTCTGCTGTGATAAATTTATTTTCTACTAACCTAAGTTGACTTGTATAGTAAAATTGCTTAACATTAACTTTTTTCCTGCTCCTGCAGAATTCATGTTGAGACATTATATTACTGTTGTTTAAAAAGCAATGCTAAGAGTATTCACGTAAATTACTGTTACTAATCTGAAATTCTAAAGCATACTATCTTAACAACATTTTTTTTTGTTGGTTTGTTTGTCAGTTTGTATTTTTATTGCATTTACTTGATAGCCTATTACCTGCAGGATTTTGGTAGGTGAATTTCAGATTTTCAATTTTATAGCATGTACTTTATAACACTTTTTTTATATATTTTAAATTTTGTTTAAATATTTTTATTTATTATATTTATTTTTATTTATATTATTTTTATATTATTATATATTGTTATTTATTATATTTACTTATATTTATTATTTATATTTATTTATATATTTTACCTTTATTTTATAATATGTACTTTAATATAATAGTTTCATAAATAAAGATAATAGAAGCATGATTCAGTTCTGAGACGGATGATCTGTAATCACATTTAGGTGAAAAATTTTATATGCACCTCAAATATGTGTTATAGACAGCCAAATTTTAAGCAAAAGCAATAAGAATTTTATTTTCATTAAAAGAATGAGAATATTACATGATTAATCCATTTTGGGAATATTGTATTACTTTTTGAGCACCACTTTTCTAAAGGAAATTAACAAGCTGGAATGAATCCAGAAGAAGACAACTATTTATTTTTAGGTTTTCTGCAAGGCAGACAGGTTTAAGTGGCTTGCCCAAGGCCATACAGCTAGGTAATTAGCAAGTGTCTGAGACCAGATTTGAACCCAGGTACTCCTGACTCCAGGGCCAATGCTTTTTCTACTGCGCCACCTAGCCACCCCAAGAAGACAACTATTTTAATGAGAGAAGTGGTGAATTTCCCCCTGGAAGAAAAAATGAAAGAACCAGCCATGTTTATCTTGAGGAACAAGAGAATGAACAAAGCATGCTAGCTCTGCATACTTTTACAGGACTTTCAAGGAAAACAGGGGTTAAACCAGGGTATAAATGACATCAATAGATGGAGCATATTATTTTGGCTTCAAATAAGAGGAAACATCATAACAAATAAAATTGTTTAAATGGAATGGGAAATCATGTTTGCCTACTCTGAATCATATCATTGTCAAGGTGGATGGCCTGAAAGGTTTCCAAATGGAAGAAGGGTTATCTCTGGATAATAAATTCTCACACCTGAACTTGCTTACCAAAGACATTTTTCACTGTCCCAGAAAACTTGAAGCCCAGCAGTAAAAGTTAAAATTCATTAATTTATTTCAGTTTAATAATTAAAAAAGTAATGCTCATTGTGCAAAGTATAACCTGCAATTGAATTGTTAGTTAGTAAATCGTTCTATTTTAAAAAGAAAATATTTTATACAATATGTCTAGGTCACGAGTTGAGCTAAGAAATGAACAGTGTCATAGCTTTTTAGATTTTGACCTGGAGGTCTTAGAAATTTATGACTCCAACTCCTACATTCTGAAAATGATGAAACTGAGTCCCAGAAAGTGTAAATGACTTATTAAAGTTCACATATCTAGTAAATAATTGAGGTGAGATGTTGAGAGCTACTTGGGTGAGTTTGGATTAGAGGTCAGATATGACTAAAAGACCCAAGCTTTGATTACCCTTAAGCTGAAGGCCTTTCATGGATCGATGATTTGATAACACAACTGTCCTCATTCATGGCTTCACTTGTTGATAGCCCTGTTCTGGAATGTCTTGACCTGAGTTACATTTTGCTAGATTATATCCTGCAGAAGTTAGAATTGCATAATTGTTTTTATCCTGTATGCTAATTTTGTGGTTTTCTGCTTTAAGAGCTTTATGATACTTACAATAAACATCTCTGCCAGTTGTCCTTCTATTATCCACCCCCCCCCCCATGATTATAAGCTTGTTTCTTTTTCTCTCCTGAGATGATGGACAAGGGAACTCAACAGTGAGATTCTAACATAGATCTTCCTGGCCATCACAACATATTCAGTATAGTCAAATATAGTCAAGGAAAGTAGGACCTTTAGAAATTTGTGTAGTACTTAAATATTCCAAGCTTCTACATAACACAAAGATATATTCCTACATCACAAATGTTCTAATCATGCTTCATGGCAGAGGTGTTTAACTCAACTATAAATGGAGGTCATTAAATTATATATAAAGGTCCCTCCAGGATAATATTCACTTAGTTATAAATCATAATATTATCTATATAGTATTGTATTTTATCTATTTTGCTAAATATTTCTAAATTGCATTCTAATCTTATCAAGAATTGTACAATACATGTGACTTAAGTCATATTATTTGACAATCTCTATTTACTGATATTTCTTTTTTTTAGGTTTTTGCAAGGCAAATGGGGTTAAGTGGCTTGCCCAAGGCCATACAGCTAGGTAAATAATAAGTGTCTGAGACCAGATTTGAACCCAGGTCCTCCTGACTCCAGGGCCAGTGCTTTATCCACTGTGCCACCTAGTTGCCCCTATTTACTGATATTTCAACTGAAACATGTTATTCAAATAATTAAATTTTACAGTTCTTCCTTCATTCTCAAAGAGGACCAATGACATAATGAATATGATGCCTTGACTTGCAAGAGAATTGGATTTAGGTGAGACTAGGTTTTGCAAAGTTAGTAGCCTCATTCTATCCTTCAGAGACATCTGATTCCAGTGATAAGATATAACTTAGGTTGATTGATATGGTCCAGGATAGAGTGGGAAAACTCAGCTTTTTTTTTTTTGAAATGAGGCAATATCCATTCATTGACTTAAGTTGGATAAGACTGAGGTGAAAGATGGGCTAGTATCCTACTAAAAAAATCAATCTGATAAGAGAATATCTTCAGAATTTCTGGTGAGAAGAGAAATAATTGCAATTTATACTCACTCTGAGTCATAAAACCCAAACAATGTGCAAGTGAGTCTGGACTGGGATCTATAATTGACCAATCAGTGAGAGTCAGAGTAAGTGGCTTTAAAAGGCATATTCAAATAGTTACATTTGACATATGAACCAAAGAACAATAGAGAAATCTATGAAGGTGAAGTATAAACTAAAGCATCTTTCTGAAGATGTTTGCTTTATATGCTCCAAATATCATAAGTTTTCCATTCTACGAAATATATAGTCTTAAAGACTGGCAAATGAAAATAAGGGATAATAAGTCCAGTGCTATTACCATAGGCATGAAATATTAAAGGACTTAAAAGAATTAAACAAATGCATTGGACAGAATATAAATGGGGACTGTGGGCAATGAGATAATCATCTGGGAATTGATTCAAATTTTAAATGAAAGAAGTAATAGGACTAATGAGATCCCAGTTCCACTGAAATATTTAAGAAATATATTGTTTGTGTGTGTGCATATGAGTTTGCTTTTCCTTAGATGATATTAAATTCACAAATTTCTGTTTGAATTTCTGTTTGAGGTGAATAGTATCAAAAACTCATCCTCTGGGGTGGCTAGCTGGTGCAGTGGATAGAGCACTGTTCCTGGTGTCAGGAGTACCTGGGTTCAAATCCAGCCTCATACATTTAATAATTACCTAGCTGTGTGGCCTTGAGCAAGCCACTTAACCCCAATTGCCTTGCAAACAAAAAACCCTAAAATACCCCCATCCTCATACATCTCCTAATTTTCCACCGTTTCATCCATTCTGCATACTTTTACTTCTCTGACATGATTTATTTTGAATTTCTTTGGCTTCTCTATCATAATACATGCACCACATAACTTTACTCCCTCCTTCCCTTCCTAGTTCTCTTTTCTACATTACTTTCTCCCATTAAGCTATAACACACCTTGATGGTAGAGACTCTCTTTCCTTTATATATTTGTGGTATTGGTACTTAGCACAATACTTAGCACATTGGAGTTATTTTTAAGTATTCATTAACTATAGACTATTAAAGCAGTCATCCATCGGAAGAATGTAATTTCATAAATGAGAACACTAAGGACCAGAATAAGACAGGATGTTGGAATGAGAACATATTAATACAAATCGAAAACAAAATGCAGATCATTATTACATGAACTTTCATCTAGCAATGTCTCTCTATTGTGTATGTGTTACGTTGTCTTAATAAACATAGGAATTTTCATGTCAATCAACTAATATTTACTAAGTTCCTATTATGTTTCAAGCCATATACTAGTGATTCAGTATGCAGATATAAAGAAAAAAGCAATTCTTATTTGCAAAATTCATTCATTCTAAGTGGGAAAGCAGCACTTTACAAACATAAATGTAGAGAATAATTTTAATGGAAACAAATACAAATACGTATGAAGTTCTTAAAAACAAATTAGTTCCGGGCCAAGATGGCTGAGAGAAGACAGGCACAGTTCTAAACTCTCCTGATCTCTTCCCCATCTATCACAGGAAACAAACCTCTTAAAAGAAATCCGAACCAGGAAACCCAGAAAGAAAAGCCAGGAGAGGAAAATCTACCTCAGGATTCATCTCCCGCAGCAGCCTTGACTAAGTACCAGCAGGTAAGTCTGGGCTCCCAGGGAAGATCAGCCAGACCAACAGCTGAATCAGAACCAGGAGTCTGAGGGCCCGAGAGCCGGACCTGCTGGATCAGAGGTAGGGCTGGACAAAGGGGGCTTGGGTCCGCAGAGAGGCAGAGGCACTGGTGTTGGGGCTGTCCCCTTGGAGCTTGGGGAAGGGGCCCCGTGGGGAGAGGTCTGGTGCAGGACAGCTGCAGACACCATCCCTGGGCTCCTCAGATCTGAGAAACTCTGAGCCCATGCCTCCATTGCACTGAGGCCTCTTCTCAAACAAATGCAAATTATTTCTGCCTCAGGCCCAGGTGTGTGAGCAAAAGAACTAGCCCAGCTGAGGAATCACCTCAGGCCAGGGTAAAGCCCACCATTGATTGAAGGCAAAAGAATTCAATAGCTCCAATTCCCTCCCTCAAGCAAAGGGAGAAGGCCTAGCAACCAAGGTCGCAGACCACCTCCTCCTACTGGCCAGCCAGAGAAACTGCACTCAGTAAAGCCTTTAGAGATGCCAAGCCCAGGTGAACCAGCCCTACCCAACTCAAGATCTTAGCATAATGAAGAAGGGTCAGGCAAAAGGTGGATCCATAGAAAAATTCCTGGAAGGGAAAGATCCCAACTCAGAGAGACCTGGAACCTCTGAGGAGAATACAATCTGGTCTCCAGCACAGAAAGACTTCCTTGAAGAAATAAGGAAGGAGTTTAAAAGTCAACTCGACAACTTGGGGGAGACAATTAATACCTTGCAAAATGAGAATAATTCTCTCAGATCCTCAAATGAGCAATTGCAAAAAGAAATTAATTCTCTCAATTGGTCAAATGGAAAGCTCTTTCAAAAGTAGAATTGACCAATTGGAAAAGGTTAGTGAAGAAAACTCCTCCCCCCAAAAAATAATGGCATCTACAGAAACTAATGACTCCACGAGACAGAAAGAGTCAGTTAAACAAAATCAAAAAGTAGAAAAAATAGAAGCAAATGTGAAATACCTCATCAACAAAACCACTGACCTCGAGAATGGATCGAGGAGGGGAAACCTGAAAATTATAGGACTTCCTGAAAACATTGAAGAGAAAAAAAGCCTAGACTTAATATTACAGGATCTAGTGATGGAAAACTGCCCTGACATCATGGAATCTGAGGGCAAAGTAGTTATTGAAAGAATATATTTATCCCCTCCAGAAAAAGATCCTAAAAGGAAAACAGCAAGGAATGTTGTGGCCAAAACTCCAGAACTATCAGATAAAAGAGAAAATCCTGCAAGCAGCCACAGAGAAACAATTTAAATATCAAGGAGCCACAGTAAGGATCACGCAGGACCTGGCTGCATCAACTTTAAGTGATCGAAGGGCCTGGAACGAGATATTTCGAAGAGGATGGGAGGTTGGAATGCAGTCAAGAATCTACTTCCCTGCAAAGCTGAGCCTTCTCTTCCAGGGAAAAAGATGGACATTTAACAAAATGGAAGAATTCCAAAAATTTCTGATGAAAAGACCAGAGCTAAACAGAAAATTTGGACATTAAACAGGAGTTTCAAGAGACACATGAAAAGGTAAAAAAAAGGGGGGGGGAGTAAAAAAATACAATCCAGAAAGTTGAAACTGGCTATATCCCAGCATGGGGGGGGGGGGGGTAGAGACTCTCATAAGTCCTGAGAATCCTGAGAAATGTAACTCTAACAGAGAGAATATATCTAGCCAGAAATGCTGGACATCCATGACCTATCCATGAGACTGATATCTAATGGGATGTAACTGGCTTTAACTCCACTGGGGAGAAAGACTCTAATAACTCTCAGGAATTTGGACTCTATTCAACAGAATATGCTGAACTAGAAGGGACAGACACTCAGAAGTTCCTGTGACTTAGATAGAGTGATCTAAAAAAAATACACTACCTCCCTAAAAAGGGGGACAGGAAAGAGATGGGAGGAGGGAGGGGATTGAATGGGACAAATCTCATTGCACTAAGAGGTACAAAAAAACCTATGGTAATAGAAGGGAAGAAGGGAGTAGAGGAGAAACACCTGAATCTTCTTCTCATCAGACTTGGCTTAAAGTCAACCTACACATACTCAGTTAACTTATAAAACATCTAACCTTTCAAGAAGTAAAAGGGGAAAAGGGGAGGGGGGACAGAGAAAGGGAAGGGGAGTGGAGGAAATAAGGGGAAATAACAAAAGGAAGGGAAGGGAACAGGGAAAGGGGAAAGAAAGGGGAGGGTGTGATATAGGAGGGCAAACACACTGAAGGGGGTGGTATTCAAAAACAAAATACTGGGGAATATGGATAAAGGGGGGGAAAAGGGGAAAAATACAAACAGAGGGAAGACAGCACAGAGGGCAATAAAGAATTTGTAACCATAGCCTTAAATGTGAATGGGATGAAATCTCCCTTAAAACATAAGCAAATAGCAGAGTGGATTAAAAACCAGAATCCTACAATATGCTGCTTACAAGAAACTCATTTTAAGCAGAGAGATACATATAGAGTAAAGGTAAAAGGTTGGAGCAAAAAATATTTTTCTTCAGCTGAAGTAAAAAAAGCAGGGGTAGCAATCCTTATCTCAGACAAAACAGCAGCAAAAATAGATAGCGTTAAAAGAGATAAGGAAGGAAACTTAATCCTCCTAAAAGGCACAATAGACAATAAAGTCATTTCAATATTGAATATATATGCACCCAGTGGGACAGCACCCAAATTCTTAGAGGAGAAGCTGAAAGAATTATAGGAAGACATAGACAGCAAAACTCTACTAGTAGGAGACCTCAACCTCCCACTATCAGATCTAGATAAATCAAATCATAAAACAAGAAAGAAATTAGGGAGGTAAATAGATTGTTAGAAAAATTAGATATGGTAGACTTATGGAGGAAACTCAATGGGGATTGGAAGGAATATACCTTTTTCTCTGCAGCACATGGAACTTATACTAAAATTGACCATGTACTAGGACATAAAAACCTAATGATCAACTGCAGAAAGGAAGAAATAGTGAATACATCTTTCTCACATCACAATGCAATAAAAGTCATATGCAATACTGGGACAAGGAGATATAGACCCAGAGCAGAATGGAAACTGAATAACCTCATCTTAAAAATGAGTGGACCAAAAAACAAATTATAGAAAGAATAAACCATTTTATCCTAGAAAGTGATAACAATGAAACAACATACCAAAACCTATGGGATTCATTCAAAGCAACTCTCGGGGGATATATTATAGCTCTAAATGCTTATATGAAAAAATTGGAGAAAGAGGAAATCAATGAACTAAACATGCAACTAAAAAAAATTAGAGAAAGAACAAATCAAAAATCCCCAATCAAATACCAAAGTACAAATTTTAAAAATCAAAGGAGAAATTAATAAAATTGAAAGCAAAAAAAACTATTGAATTAATAAATAAAACCAAAAGTTGGTATTATGAAAAAAAACAATAAAATTGATAAACCTCTGGTCAATTTGATTAAAAAAAAGAAAGAAGAAAACCAAATTGCTAGTATTATAAATGAAAAAGGTGAACTCACCAACAATGAGGAGGAAATTAAAGTAATAATTCAAATTTATTTTGCCCAACATTCTGCCAATAAATTTGATAATCTAAGTGAAATGGATGAATATTTACAAAAATAAAAATTGCCCAGGTTAAATGAAGAAGAGATTAAATACCTAAACAACCCTATCTCAGAAAAAGAAATTCAACAAGCCATTAGTGAACTCCCTAAAAAAAAATCTCCAGGGCCTGATGGATACACAAGTGAATTCTACCAAACATTTAAGGAACAATTGGTTCCAATCCTATATAAAATCTTTGGAAAAATAGGGAAAGATGGAACACTGCCTAACTCTTTCTATGAAACCAATATGGTACTGCTACCTAAACCAGGAAGAGTTAAAACAGAAAGAAAATTATAGACCTATTTCCATCATGAATATAGATGCAAAAATCCTAAATAAAATCTTAGCAAAATGACTACAAGTCATCACTAGGATAATACATTATGATCAAGTAGGATTTATTCCAGGAATGCAGGGTTTGTTCAAAATTAGGAAAACTGTTAGTATACTCAATTATGTCAATAACAAACCTATCAGAAATCATATGATCATATCAATAGATGCTGAAAAAGCTTTTGACAAAATACAGCATCCATTCCTATTAAAAACACTAGAGAGTGTAGGAATAAATGGACTGTTCCTTAAAATAATGTGCAGTATCTATGTAGAAACCATCAACAAGCATTATACTCAATGGGGAGAGGCTAGAAGCATTCCCAATAAGACCAGGGGTTAAACAAGGGTGCCCATTATCACCACTACTATTCAATATTGTATTAGAGATTTTAGCATCAGCAATTAGAGAAGAAAAAGAAATTAAAGGAATTAGAATTGGGAAGGAAGAGACAAAACTCTCACTATTCACAGATGACATGATGGTCTACTTAGAGAATCCCAGGAAATCATCTAAAAAACTACTGGAAACAATTAGCAATTTTAGCTAATTTGCAGGTTATAAAATAAACCCCCATAAATTCTCAACTTTCCTATATATGACTAGCAAGAAACAGCAGGAAGAGCTAGAAAGAGAAATTCCATTCAAAGTAACCTGACAGTATAACATACATGGGAGTCTTTTTGCCAAGACTGACTCAGAATCTTTTTGAAAACAATTATAAAACACTTCTCACACAAATTAAATCAGAGTTAAATAACTGGGCAAATATCAACTGCTCGTGGATAGGTAGAGCTAATATAATAAAAATGTCAATTCTACCAAAACTGAACTATCTATTTAGTGCCCTACCAATCAAAATTCCAAAAAATTACTTTAATGAGCTAGAAAAAATTGTAAATAAATTCATATGGAGAAATAAAAGTCAAGATTTGCCAGGAGCTTAATGAAAAAAATGCAAACAAAGGTGGCTTAGCATTACCAGATCTAAAATTATATTATAAAGCATCAGTCATCAAAACTGTTTGGTATTGGCTAAGAAATAGAGTGGTGGACCAGTGGAATAGACTAGGTGTAAGAGCAGGAGATGATTATAGTAATCTGCTGTTTGATAAACCCAGAGAGTCAGGCCATTGGGATAAAAACTCCGTCTTTGATAAAAACTGCTGGGATAATTGGAAGTTAGTATGGAAGAAACTTAGATTAGACCAACACCTCACACCCTTTACCATGATAAGATCCAAATGGTTACAGGACATAGACATAAAAAACAATACTATAAGCAAATTAGAAGATCAAGGACTAGTCTGCCTGTCAGATCTATGGAAAGGGGAACAGTTTATGACTAAGGAAGAGTTAGAGAACATCACCAAAAACCAATTAGATGATTTTTATTACATTAAATTAAAAAGCTTTTGCGCAGATAAAACCAATGTAACCAAGATCAAAAGAAATGTAGGTAATTGGGAAGAGATCTTTACAACTAATGATTCTGACAAAGGACTCATTTCTAAAATATACAGAGAACTGAGTCATATTTTTAAAACAAAAAGCCATTCCCCAATTGACAAATGGTCAAAGGATATGCAAAGGCAATTTAGAGATGAGGAGATAAAAGTAATCCATAGCCATATGAAAAAATGCTCTAAATCATTAATTATTAGAGAAATGCAAATTGAAGCTTCGTTGAGGTACCACCTCACACCTCTCAGATTGGCCAGTATGACCAGGAAGTATAATGATCATTGTTGGAAGGGATGTGGAAAATCTGGGACACTATTACACTGTTGGTGGAGCTGTGAACTCATCCAACCCTTCTGGAGAGCTATTTGGAACTATGCCCAAAGGGCAACAAAAATGTTGTCCATACCCTTTGACCCAGCAATACCACTACTGGGTCTATACCCTGAAGAGATGAGGAAAAGGGGTAAAAACATTACTTGTACAAAAATATTTATAGCAGCCCTCTTTGTGGTGGCAAAGACCTGGAATTCCAGTAAATGTGCTTCAATTGGGGAATGGTTTAGCAAACTGTGGTATATGTATATCATGGAATACTATTGTTCTATTAGAAATCAGGAGGGAAGGGATTTCAGGGAAACCTGGAGGGATTTGCATGAACTGATGCTGAATGAGATGAGCAGAACCAGAAAAACACTGTACACCCTAACAGCAACATGGGAGTGATGTTCAACCTTGAAGGACTTGCTCATTCCATCAGCGCAACAATTGGGAACAATTTTTGGCTGTCTGCAAAGGAGAGTACCATCTGTATCCAGATAAGGAGCTGTGGAGTTTGAACAAAGTACAAGGACTATTCCCTTTAATTTGGGAAGAAAACCCAGATGTCTTATGGTTTGATCTGGTTACCTCTGAGAATTCTGTTCTCTTTAAGGATATGATTTCTGTCTCATCACACCCAATTTGGATCGAGGTACAATATGGAAACAAAGTAAAGACTGACGGAGTGCTATCTGTGGGGTGGGGGTGGGGGGAGGGAAGCAAGATTGGGGGAAAACTGTAAAACTCAAATAATATCTTTAATAAAAATTTTAAAAAAATTGGTTTGAGGAGTTGTACTAGTAGTTTGAATGATTAGGAAGTGCTTCATTCAAAAGATGAATCTTGAAAGACAAGAAAGATTCTTTGAGGGTGTTGTGATGAAGAAGGTCAAAACATCAACATGGATTTAGAATAGGATTTGTTATGAATAGAGAGACAGTTTGGTTTGATTTACAAGCAGATTGTATAAGGGAAGTTCATGTACACAATATGAATGAAATGCTTGATTGGAAATAGATTGTGAACCCTTTAAAGGATAGAAAGATGAGTTTCTATTTTATCTTGTTCACAACAGCTAGATGCTGTAATTGATGTTTAGAGGAGTGATGAGGTCAGGTCTGAGATAATGAATAGTATTTTGTAAGGAGCATATAACATGGAAGGCAAAGGTTGAGATTATAAAAAAATAGAAACCAATTTAAAGTCTCCTGCTATAATCTAGGGAATGATGAACATAATAAAGTGATAGCTATGTGAGTGGAGAGAAGGAGCTAGATATGAGAGATATTGTTGAGATAAAAGCTTTTGGCAGCTTACTAGATATGTAGAGTGAGACATTTAGGAATTGATCTAGGTTATTCACCTGGGAAATTAGAAGTGCTATAACATTTCTTAAATGTAACCCATCCCACTGTCTCCATCCTAGTTCAATGAAAATTTAAAATAACTCTGTTCTTCAACTGATTCTTTAATAGCTGAAAATCCTAGAACACAACAGTATCAGAGGAATCTTAATTAGGAGTCCTAAATGATACTGGAGATATAGAAAGAGTTATTATTGTCCTATTCAGAACATTTAATATTACCATTCCTGAATTATGCATAGTATGAAAAATATATCATCATTAATATCTATTACCCAAACAGAGATGCACCAATCAGGTTACTAAAGAATTAGATAAAAAAAAACAAATTGGTACTCTGCTCATTTCAATAAAATTTAGTGATACTTGAGACATAGGCAAGGTCCCAGTCATATGTTTGCATACCTTTTCAATAATTGCTTTGACTATATGGACAAAAAATTTGTAGTATGGCATAAGAAAGTGAGAGCTTGACACAGAACCATGGAGAAAATGCTTTAATACTCTCTTCTGACCCTTACTGGCAAGTCAAAGAATGAGATATCCATAGCATTTCAGATTACCCATGTTGATGTGTTTCTGAATTCCATTGCATCTTGAAATATACATTTTACAATAGTCTATTGGATTAGAATTTTTTTGTTACTGATACTATTCTAAATTCAAAACTCTTATTTTGGATTTCACAGTGTGACTAAATGAGGCACTCACAAATCAATGAATCATTCATATGGAGAAGTAGTATTTAATTTCTATGAATGCATCCCCATTTGGAAACACATCTGGTCAGTTAATGTTATGTGACAACATTTGTGGTCTTGGGCACTCAGCAAATCTGAGAGTCACTGATGACACTAATTGGAATTTTTATACTCCTAACTAGTAAATTATATCAGGGAAAGTAAAGTCAGTCTTATTGGATGGGAGTGGAAAACTGTCAGAGTAACAGATACTATCATGTGTATTGTTCCTATCATGTCTATTGAGAGACACTTTTTGGATCTGGATGCTTTTGCTATGAAGACTTTATTTAAAATTTATTTATTTATATAAGAGATACAAGGATTCAAAACCATCAAATATTTACTGTCACATTTTTGAATGATGTGTTTTGAAGGCAAAATATTGTAGGCATCCTTTCTCTATTATTTATTAACTTTATAAAGTAAGTTAGGTACCAGAAAATGAGATAAAACTAATTTTACTGTATTACAAAGGTCTCAGAAAAATATATATTTGTAAGAAATGAATCACATTGCAAGTGCCTCTTGGATTTTTTTCTTTTTTGTACTAGTTTATTTTTAGTTAATTTCAATTAATAATATGGGTATCAAGTTTAAGAAGATCTTGAGGAAAATGATTTGATGGCAGTCTTCATCAAGAGTCAAAATTTATTAAAAAAACAGTAGTGTTAGATGAACTAAAACAATTAAGAAATCTAACTTATCCTTGATTAATGAAGATTGTGATGATAGTGATGAATACAATTAGGATTTATTTCATTCTTGGCTATAATTATCTTAAGTTGTATATTATTAAAGTCATGTAACTTTCTTTTTTTAATTTTAGGTTATATATGCACAATCATGTAACACATATTATCATATTAATCAGGCTATGAAGTGAAAGAAAAAATCAAAGGAAAAAATAAAAGAAAGAAAAGGAAAAAAAACAAATAAAAAAAGTAAAAACAGTATATCTTCATTTGCATTTTGATTCCATAGTTTTCTCTGAATATAGATGCCATTTTCCATCCTAGATTTTTTTTTTGTTTTTTGTTTCATTTTACTTTGTTTTCTTTTGTTTATTGCAAGGGAATGGGCTAAGTGTCTGAGATCAGATTTGAACTCTTTCCACTGCGCCAATGAGTTGCTCCCATTCCAGACCTTTAAGAATTGTCTTTGATTGCTGGATTTATGAGAAGAGCTAACTACAGCACAATTGAACTTCAGATAATTTTTTTATTAAAGTATACATAAGGGGCAGCTAGGTGACATAGTGGAAAAAGCACTGGTCCTGGAGTCAGGAGTACCTGGGTTCAAATCCAGTCTCAGACACTTAATAATTACCTAGCTGTGTGGCCTTGGGCAAGCCAATTAACCCCATTTTCCATGCAAAAACCTAAAAAATATAAAGTATATATAATCATCAGAGTTCTGTACACTTCATTCAGCATCAGTTCATGTAACTCTTTCAAGGTTTTTTTTTTCTGAAAATTTTGTTCACATGATTTCATAAAATTAATAATATTCTAGCATATTTGTAAATAAATTGTTCATCTATTTCCCAGTAAATAAGCATCCCCTCAAGTTCTAATTCTTTTCACAACAAAAAAAATGCTATGAATATATTTGTTGATGTGGGTCTTTCCTCTTTTTTGTGATCTCTTTGAGAAATAGACCTTAGAAGAAGTATTGTTGGAATAAATGCTTAACAGTTTTATTGACTTTTGAGCATAGTTACAAATTGCTCTCCAGAATAGTTTGTAGCAATTGACATTGACAGTTCCATCATTGTATTAGTGTACAGTTTCTCCACATGTGTTCCAATAATTATCATTGTACTATTCTGTCATATTAGCTGAGAAAATTTAATAATCATTTCAAATTTATTTTCCTGGTAAAAAAATCTGATTTCTATCCATTGTAAGAAATGGAATGTTATCCCCTCATCTGATAATTAGAAAACCAA
This sequence comes from Macrotis lagotis, assembly GCF_037893015.1. NCBI lineage: Eukaryota > Metazoa > Chordata > Mammalia > Peramelemorphia > Peramelidae > Macrotis > Macrotis lagotis. The sequence goes on from NC_133662.1 coordinate 50,238,096, forward strand.
GAAGACAAATGGAAAATATGCTTTCCCTTCATTATACTTTAAATCCAGGAAGAGAAAAGAATTCAATAAGACCAGATAGCAAACACTGAGTAAATAATTGATCAACCTAATACTGTGCAATCTATCAGGTCACCAAGGAGGCTAATGATTTCCCCTATCCTGTGTGTATGGACAAAAACTCCCTAAATGTTAGCCCTAAATTTTAGCCCTTCAAATAGCTCTTTCAATTTGCATTTCTCTAATCAATAGCCCTTTTTGATACAACTATAGATAGCTTTGATTTCATCACCTAAAAACTGTCTATTCATGACTGTGAACCATTTATCAAAGGGGGAATGACATATTCTTATGATTTGGAAACAATTCTCTAAATATTTTAGAAATGAGTCCCTTATAAGAAATACTATAAAATTATTTCCTATATTTCTGTTTTCCTTCTAATATTGATTGTATTGGGGGTTTATATTTTTTTCAGTCTCATGCAATCAAAGTTATTCATTTTTAATTTCATTATTTACTCTATCTCATCTTTTATCATAAATTTTCCATTCATCCATAGATCTGATGAGAAAAAGATTGCACTATTTTATAAATGACTTATGGCATCACTCTTTATGTTTAAATCACATACTCATTTTCATGCTATATTTGTATAATAACTGTTCTGTGCCTAATTTCTACCATGCTATTTTGCAGTTTTCTAAGCAGTTTTTGTCAAACAAGGAGTTGTTGCCACAAAAGTTAAGTATATGACTTTACTTTATAAAAGGTATTAGAATGGGTATTTAACAATATGTCTGAAGAATCTAATATATTCCATTGAAACCCTACTCAATTTCTTAGTCAATAAAGGTAATGTAATATTTACTACTCTATAATACAGTTTTACATATGATTTGACTCTTGTTTTTCCATAATTCCCTTGATATTCTTGATCTTTTGATCTTTCAGATAACTTTTGTTAACATTTAATACCTTTATAAAATAAATTTTGGTAGTTTAGTATGGTAATAAATAAATAAGTTAATTTTCGTAAAATTGTAAATTTTTTTATTTTAATTTGGTCAATCTTTGATCAATTTATATTTTTCCAGTAGTTCAGATGTGATTTTATCTGGGTAATTATATTGATATTGTACCTGAATTTGCCTTGGCAGGTAAACCCTATAAATTTCTTATTAACATTTGTTGGAAATACACATGTGTGTGAGTGTGTGTGTGTGTAAATGCTGAGGATGTATGTGCTTATTTTATATCCTGAATCTTTTGCAACAGCTTTGTTGTTAATTATTCTGAAGTAGCTTTTTGTTTTAGTGGATTATTTAGTATAATTTGTTATAATAATAATATAATCATAGTTAAAAGTATATCATCACATCATTTGTAAAGTGATGTTTCTTTTCTCATTGCTTATTCTAATTCCTTCCATATCCTTTTTTTATTTCTCATTTCTAAAGCAAACATTTATTTTTTTCGAGGTTTTTTTGAAAGGCAAATGGGGTTAAGTGGCTTGTCCAAGGCCACACAGCTAGGTAATTATTAAGTGTCTGAGACTGGATTTGAACCCAGGTACTCCTGACTCCAAGGCTGGTGCTTTATCCACTAAGCCACCTAACAGCCCCAAAAAGCAAGCATTTATAATGCAATATTGAATTATATTGTTGAATATGGACATCCTTGTTTCATTCCTGTCTCCCTAAGTTTCTAGCTTATGTCCATTGCATATGATGCTTATTTCTGGTTTTTGATAAATACTGTTTATGATTTAAAAGAAAAATATCCATTCCTTTGAATGCTTTCCAGTGTTTTAAATAGAAATGATTGCTGTATTTTGGGAAAAAAGTTGTTCAGCACCTATTAAATAATCATGTCATTTCTGTTGGTTTGCTTATCGATATAGTCAATTACAATGTTAGCTTTCCTAATAATAAAGCAATCCTGCATTCTTGGGATAATTCTCACTTGGAAATAGTGTCTTAATCTGGTGATAATGTGCAGTTATCTCTTTCATAATATGTTATTGAAAATTTTTGCATCAATATTTATTAGGGAAATTGTTCTCTAATTTTCTTTTTATTTCATTTTGAATATTCATGGTCAAAAGAGGAGTTTGCTACAATTTCTTCTTTGTCTATTTTTCCAATAATTTTATATATTATTGGAATTAATTGTTCTTTAAATGTAGGATAGAAATAACTTTTGAATCCAACTGATCCTGGAGATTGTCTTCTTAGGTAGTTCATTGAAGGTTTGTTCAATATCCTTTTTTTTTTAAATCAATTGTTCAAGCTTGTTACTTCCTTTTCTATCAGTCTGAGCAATTTTTATTCTGCAAATATTTATCCAAACCATTTAGACTGTCATGTATTGTACAAAATCCCTGCAAGTTATTATTATGATTTCATCATTATTGGTGGCAATTTCTCCATTATCCTTTAGGGTATTGGTAATTTCATTTTCTTCTTTTTTAAATCAAATTTACCAATGGTTTATCTTTTTTTTAAGATTTTATTTATTTTGAATTTTATAATTTTCCCCCAATATTACTTCCTTCCCCCCACCCTCCACAGAAGACAATTTGTCAGTCTTTACATTATTTCCATGGTATACCTTGTTTCAAATTGAGTGTTATGAGAGTGAAATCATACCCTTAAGGAAGAAACATAAAGTATAAGAGATAGCAGGATCAGACAATTAGATATCAGGTTTGTTTTTCTAAATTTAAAGTAATAGCCCTTGGGCTTTGTTCAAACTCAACAGTTGTTTCTCTGGATACAGATGGTGCAGACAACCGCAAATTGTCTCTGATTGTTTCACTGATGGAACGAGCAAGTCCATCAAGGTTGATCATTGTCCTCATGTTGCTGTTAGGGCGTACAGTGTTTTTCTGGTTCTGCTCATCTTGCTCAGCATCAGTTCATGCCAATCCTTCCTGGCTTCCCTGAATTCCCACCCCTTCTGATTTCTAATAGAACAATAGTGTTTCATGACATTCATATACCACAGTTTGCTAAGCCATTCCCCAATGAAGGACATTTACTTAATTTCCAATTCTTTGCCACCGCAAACAGGGGTTCTATGAATATTTTTGGACAGCTGATGTTTTTACCCTTTTTCCATCATCTCTCTTCATGTATAGACCCAGTAGTGGTATTGCTGTATCAAAGGGTATGCATACTTTTGTTGCCCTTTGGACGTAGTTCCAAATTTCTTTCAAGAAATGTTGGATGAGTTCACAGCTCCACCAATAATGTAATAGTGCCCCAGATTTCCCACAACCTTCCAACAATGATGATTAACCTTTCTGGTCATATTGGCCAGTCTGAGAGGTGCAAGGTGATACTTCATATAAACGTTAATTTGCATTACTCTAATAAGTAATAATTTAGAGCAATTTTTCATGTGACTTTGATATTCTCATCTGTAAATTACCTTTGCATATGCTTTGACCATTTGTCAGTTGGGGAATGGCTTTTTAAAAAATACGTATGCAGGGCGGCTAGGTGGCATAGTGGATAAAGCACCGGCCTTGGAGTCAGGAGTACCTGGGTTCAAATCTGGTCTCAGACACTTAATAATTACCTAGCTGTGTGGCCTTGGGCAAGCCACTTAACCCCATTTGCCTTGCAAAAATCTAAAAAAAATACATATGTCTAAATTTTCTGTATATTTTAGAAATGAGTCTTTGTCAGAAACATTAGTTGTAAAGATTGTTTCCCAGTTCACTGTCTTTTGATCATGGTTGCAGTGGTATTGTCTGTGCCAAAGCTTTTTAATTTATTGTAATCAAAATCATCTAGTTTGTTTTTAATGATGTTCTCCATCTCTTCCTTAGTCATAAACTGCTTCACTTTCCATAGTTCTGACAGGTAAACTAGTCCTTGATCTTCTAATTTGAGTATACATTGTTTTTTATGTCAAAATCCTGTATCCATTTGGATCTTATCTTGGTATAAGGTATGAGGTGTTGGTCTAATCCAAGGTTCTTCCATATTAATTTCTAATTTTCCCAAGAGTTTTTATCAGAGTCTTTATTCCAATAGCTAGAATCTGAGGATTTGTCAAACAACAGATAACTTTAATCATTTCTTGCTATTGCACCTAGTCTATTCCACTGATCCACCAGTATATTTCACAGACAAGACCAGACACTTTTGATGACTGATGCTTTATAGTAAAATTTTAGATAAGATATGGCTAAGCACCCTTTTTTTGTACTTTTTTTCATTAAATCCCTGGAAATTCTTGACGTTTTATTTCTTCATATGAATTTACTTACAACTTTTTCTAACTCGTTAATTTTTTGTAACACTGATTGGTAGGGCACTAAACAGGTAGTTTAGTTTTGACAGAATTGCAATTTTTATTATATTAGCTCTACCTATCCATGAGCAGTTGATGTTTGCCCAGTTATTTAAATATGATTTAATTTGTGTGAGAAGTGTTTTCAAAAAGTATCTGAGTCTGCTTTGGCAAATAGACTCGCAGGTATTTTATATTGTTTGAGGTTACTTTGAATGCGATTTCTCTTTCTAACTATGCCTGCTGTATCTTGGTAGTGATATATAGAAAAGTTGAGTATTTATGAAGTTTATTTTATATGCTGAAACTTTGCTAAAATTTCTAATTGTTTCCAGTAGTTTTTTGGATGATATCTTGGGATTCCCTAGGTATACCCTCATGTCATCTGCAAAGACTGAGTTTTGCTTCTTCCTTCTCAATTCTAATTCCTTCAATATCTTTTTCTTCTCTAATTGCTGAAGCTAATATTTCTAATATGATGTTGAATAGTAGTGGTGATTCTAGGCATAAATGTTTCACCCTTGATCTTATTGGGAATGTCTCTAGCCACTCCCCATTGAATATAATGTTTGTTGATGATTTCAGATAGATACTGCTTATTATTCTAAGGAATAGCTCCTTCATTCCTACACTCTAGTATTTTTTGTAGGAATGGGTTCCGTATTTTTTCAAAAGCATTTTCAGCATCTTTTGATATTATCATATCATTTCTGATAGGCTTGTTGGTGATATAATTGATTATACTAACAGTTTTCCTAATATTGAACCATCCCTGCATTCCTGGGATAAATCCTACTTGGTCAAAATGTAATATCCTAGCAGTAACATGTTGTAATCATTTGGCTAAGATTTTCTTTAAGATTTTTGCATCTATATTCATCAGTAAGATAGGTCTATAATTTTCTTTCTCTGTTGTAACTCTTCCTGGTTTAGGTATCACCACCATATTGGTTTCATAGAAAGAGTCAGGCAGAGTTCCATCTTTCCCTATCTTTGCGAAGAGTATATATTTAATTGGAATCAATTGTTCCTTAAATGTTTGGTAGAATTCACTTGTGAATCCATCAGGCCCTGGAGAATTTTTCTTAGGGAGTTCAATGATGGCTTGTTCAATTTGTTTTTCTGAGATAGGTTTGTTTAGATATTTAATCTCCTCTTCATTTAACTTGGGCAACTTATATTTTTGAAAATATTCATTCATTTCACATTTCACATACTTTCTCTAATTTTTTATTTAGTTGAACATTTAGCTCATTGATTTCCTCTTTCTCTAATTTATTCATATAAGCATTTAAAGTTATGATATATCGCATGACAGCTGCTTTTAGTGAATCCTATATGTTTTGGTATGTTGTTTTACTATTGTCATTATCTAAAATAAAATAATTAATTCTTTCTATAATTTGGTTTTTTGATCCATTCATTCTTTAAAATGAGGTTATTCAGTTTCCAATTAGTTCTGGGTCTATATCTCCCTTCATATGACTTTTATTGCATTGTGATCTGAGAAAGATGTATTCACTATTTCTGCCTTTCTGCAGTTGATCATCAGGTTTTTATGCCCTAGTACATGGTCAATTTTTGTATAAGTGCCATGTATTACAGAGAAAAAGGTCTATTCCTTCCTATCCCCATTCAATTTCCTCCATATGTCTATCATATTTAGTTTTTCTAACAATCTCTTTACCTCCTTAATTGCTTTCTTGTTGATTTTATGATTTCATTTATCTAGATCTGAGAGTGGGAGGCTGAGTTTTCCCACTAGTGGAGTTTTGCTGTCTATATCTTCCTGTAGTTCTTGCAGCTTCTCCTCTAAGAATCTGAATGCAATCCCATTGGGTGCATATATATTCATTATTGAAATCACTTTATTGTCTCTGGTACCTTTTAGGGGGATTTAGTTTCTTCCTTATCAATTTTTAATGCTATCTAATTTTGCAACTGCTTTGTCTGAGATAAAGATTGCTACCCCTACTTTATTTACTTCAGCTAAGGCAAAATATATTTTGCTCAAATATTTTATCTTTATATGTATCTCTCTGCTTCTAATTAGTTTCTTGTAAGCAGCATATTGTAGGATTCTGGTTTTTAATTGGCTCTGCTATTCATGTAAGTTTTAAGGGACAGTTCATCTGATTCGCATTCAAAGTATAATTACTAATTCTTTATTGCCCTATATTCTATCTTCCCTTTGTTTGTATTTTTCCTCTTACCCCCCATCCATATTCCCCAGTATTTTGTTTCTGAATACCACTCCCTTCAATGTTTTGGCCCTCTTATATCCACTTCCCTTTCTTTCCCCTCTGCTTTTTTCCCCTGTTCCCTTCCCTTCCTTCTGTTAGTTCCTCTTCCCCTTTTCTCCATCCCCCTCCCCTTTTAATACTTGAAAGGTTACATGTTTTTTTTAAGTTAACTGAGTATGTGTGGAAGTTAACTTTAAGCCAAGTTTGATATGAAGATTCAGGTGATTCTCATCTCCTCCTTTCTTCCCTCCATTACCATAGGTCTTTTGTAACTCTTAATGTAATGAGATTTTCCCCATTAAATCCCTTCCCTCCTCCCATCTCCTTCCTTTCCCCATTGTTAAGGAGGAGGTGTTTTTAATTCATTCTATCTGAGTCATAGAAAATTCTGAGTATACATCACTTCTAGCTAAAGATAATGTGTGGATTCTTGGCTGCATTGCAAGCTCCCTTGCTCTTTGAAATATCTCGTTCCAGGATCTTTGATCCATTAATGTTGATGCTTCTAGGTCCTGCATAATCTTTACTGTGGCTCTATCTTAATTAAATTGTGTCTTTCTGAGTGCTTGCAGGATTTTCTCTTTTATCTGATAGTTCTAGAATTTGGTCACAACATTTCTTTGTGTTTTCATTTTAGGATCTTTCTGGAGGGGATCAATGTATTCTTTCAACAAATACTTTGCCCTCTGATTCCATGATATCATGGCAATTTTCCATCACTAGTTCCTGTAATATCAGGTCCAGGCTTTTTTTTCTCTTCAATGTTTTCAGGAAGTCCAATAATTCTCAGGTCATCCCTCCTCAATCTACTCTCAAGGTCAGTGGTTTTGCTGATGAGATATTTTACATTTTCTTCTAGCTTTTCTTCTATTTTTTTGATTTTGTTTAACTGGCTCTTGCTGTATCATGAAGTCATCAGTTTCCACAGACTCCATTCTTTTTTTTAGAGAGGAGTTATCATCTTTTACTTTTTGTAACTCCTTTTCCAATCGGCCAATTCTCTTTTTGAAAGAGTTTTCTATTTGACCAATTGAGGTTTTGAGAGAACTATTTTGTTTTTGCATTTTCCTAATTGAGGATTTAAGAGAATTATGCTCTTTTTGTATTTATCCATTTGTATTTTCCATTGATTTGTTTTCTTGTTGCAAGGTGTTGACTCTCCCAGATTTTCCAATTGATTCTTACACTCCTTTCTTATTTCTTCAAGTAAGTCTTTCTTTGCTGGAGACTAGATCATATTCTCCTCAGAGGTTCTAGATCTGAGTTAGAGTCTTTTCCTTCCTAGAATTTTTCTATGGATCCACCTTTCTGCTGACTTTTATTCATTGTACTAAGACCTTAAGATGGGGAGGGGCTGGTTCACAGATGTTTGGTGTTGGGATCCCTAGAGGCTTTATGCACTGAGTGCAGTACCTCCAGGTGGCCAGTACGCGTGCTAGAGGATTTGCTCACTGAATGTAATCTCTGTCTGGCCAGTAGGAGGTGCTGGTTGCTTTCTCTGGAGTGTCTGTGACCTTGATTGGAGCCTTCTCCCTTAGGCTGGATTCAGTGATTGAAGCCTTTAAATCCCTTTGTCTTCAATCAATGGTGGGTTCTACCCTGCAGTGAGGTCATTCCTCTCCCTATTGTAAGCTGGGTTGGTTTCTGCTCACACATCTCTGCCTGTGACAGAAGTAGTCTGTAACTGTTTGCTCTGGGAAGATCCTTCAGCAGTAATGGAGGCATGGACTCAGAGTTCCTACAGACCAGAAGAGTACAAGGATGATGTTCACAGCTTTCCTGCACCAGAACTCTCCCCTCAGCCCTGTAGATAGGCTCCAGAAGGTCAGATCCAACACCAATGCCTCTGCTCCCTAGGTGTCCCAAGCTCCCCATACACACACACACACACACACACACACACACACACACACACACACACGCACAGTCTAGCTCCACTGCTGATCAAGCAGATCTGGCTCTCAGTCCCTCAGGCTTCAGTGTTCCAACCCCACAGCTAATCAGGCTGATTGGTGGCTGATTGGTCTTCTGCACCCAGACTCGCCCATGACTGAGGAAGACAAATCCCAAGGTAAATGTTTTTACTCTTGGCTTTTCTTTCTGGGTTTGGTGGATCAGATTTCTGTTAAGACATTTGTTTCATATCATTGATGGGGAAAGATCAGAAGACTTTAGAACTGTTCCTGTCTTCTCTCCACCATCTTGACCAGAAATCCCATTTATCTTTTTTGTTCTTTGTTTTTGTAACTAGTTTTTTTTTTAGTTTTCTTAGCTTTCTTATTTTCAACCTCATTAATCTCTACATTGGTTTTCAGGAATTCTAATTTTGTATTTATTTGGGAACTTCCATTTTTATTTTTCTACATTTTGGTTGCATTGCCAATTCATTGATCATCTATTTTTCTATTTTGTTCATGATTAACTGATAAAAGATAACAATTTCCCATAATTTTGTTGCTTTCCCCAAGCTTTTTTGTGTTATTTTATCATTGTCATTTATTGGAAGAAATTATTGATTCTTTCTATGATTTGTTCTTTGAATCACATATTCCTTAATATGAGTTATTTAATTTCCAGTTAATTTTCAATCTATCTTTCCATAGTCCTTATTGCATGTATTTTTATTTTGTCATGATGTGAGAAAGATATACTTAATATTGCTCCTTTTCTCTATTTATTTATGAGGTTTTAAGCCAAGTGTATACTCCTTTTATTTCAGATACCATCTACACAGAGAAGTAGGTATATTCCTCTGTATCCCCATTCAGTTTTCCCCAGAGGTGTATCATATCTAAACTTTTTAAGATACTATTACCTCCTTCTCATCATTCTTGTTTATTTAATGCTTAGATTTATCTGAGAAGGGGATGCTGTGGTCTTTTACTAGTATAGTTATAATGTCTATTTCTATCTGTGGCATTTTAATTCTCTAAGAATTAACTAAATCTCTAACTTGATACAATACCAGTTCATGCATATTTATTTAGTACTGGTATTGAATTCTCTTCTTTTTGTTACTTTTTTTTTCAAAATCAGTAAAGAAATTATTTGATAATTTGATTGCTATAGCACTGAATAACTAATTTAATTTGGGTAGAATTGCCATTTTTATTATATTAGTTCAACCTAATCATGAGCACATGATGTTTTTCCAATTATTTAGAAGTGACTTTATTTGAGTGAGATTTATAATTTCAGTTCATGCAATTTTGGGGTTTGTCTTGGGAAATAGATTCCCAAGTATTTAATGCTGTCAACAAGTACTTTAAATGTTATTTCTCTTTCTGTCTCTTGTTCTTGGGGTTTATTGTTCACATATAGAAATGCTGATGATTTATGTGGATTTATTTATATATCCTGCTTCTTTGCTGAATTTGTTAATTGTTTCAAGGAGTTTTTAAGGTGATCTTCTTGGGTTCTTTGAGTATAACATCATATCATCAGCAAAGGGTGAAAGTTTTGCTTCCTTATTGCCTCTTGTGATTACTTCATTTTGTTTTGCTTCTCTTATTACTACTGCTAGCATTTCTAATACTATATTGAATAGTAATGGTGATATTGGCCATTCTTGTTACCCACTGAATTTACTGGAAATGCCCCATGTTTATTCCCATCAAATATCATTTTTGTTTATGGTCTCAGAAGATACTGTACATTATTGTAAGGAGAACAACTACCAAAATGTCTATCCCAATGGACCATGGGTGAAATGGAAGTAGAGAGCAAAAAGCCAGCTGGAGTCAGGGTGAAGCCAGAGGACTTGTCCTTAGCTGTGGAGGTTTTGGTGAGTAGCAGGTACAAGAACCAACTTTAGTCATGACATTTTTGACTGGGGGAGTGGAAGTCTGGTTATTCCCAACCAGGCTGGAAGGCAAATTCCAGCACACAGAGATGCAGAGAATGGCTGGACATTGACCTGCTGGACGCAGGGGCTCTGAGCTACATACATGTAGTGGAATTCTCTTCCAAGAGTAAACAGTAACAGTTCCTCCACTTCTGTAGGCCCAGGTGTGGGCAGCAGAGCTCCCTCAGCTGAAAGGGAGATTAAGTACCTCCCCCAGGGCCCAGGTAAAATATAGTTCAAGGATAATTTAGACCCTTCTTCAGCTCCTCACCTGTTCAGACATAGGGAAAGGGCCTCAAAAACATGAGAGAAAGCAACCATCACACCCTACTGGCTGTGCCACATGGAGTTATTAAACCAAGTGTAAAAAAGCCTCTAGTGTTTACAAAAGGAAACATCTGAGAGCCAGCCCCTCCTCCAACACAGGATACTAGGAAAAGGAAGAAAGATCAGCTGAAAGGGGAGCCCATTGAGAATTACTTTGAAGTACAAATCCTAAATCACAGAGCCAATGCAAATTGGTCTCGAGCTCAGAAACACTTCCTTAAAGAAATCTGGAAGGAGGGGTGCTTAGGTGGCTTAGTGGATAAAGCACTGGCCTTGGAGTCAGGAGTACCTGGGTTGAAATCCGGTCTCAAACACTCAATAATTATTTAGGTGTGTGGCTTTGGGCAAGCCACTAAATCCCGTTTGCCTTGCAAAAACCTAAAAAAAAAGAAAAAAGAAAACAAAAAGAAATCTGGAAGGAGTTTAAAAATCAATGGAAAGGGGCAGCTAGGTTGTGCAGTAGATAGAGTATCGGCCGTGGAATCAGGAGTACCTGCGTTCAAATCTGGCCTCAGATGTTTAATAATTGCCTAGCTGTGCAGTCTTAGGCAAGCCACTTAACCCCATAGCCTTGCCAAAAAATTTTAAACCTATCTCTCCTTTGCTGAGAAGGTGAATAAACATTAATTTAAAAAATCAATTTGAAAAAATTGGGGAAAGAATCTCAAGAGAAACATAATATCTTGCAAGAGAAAATTAACATCTCACAACAAGAAAACAAATCCTTGGAAAACATAATTAGACAAATTCAAAATGAAAAAAATTCTCTCAAATTTTCAATTGGGCAATTGTAAAAAGAAAATAATTCTCTCACAACTCGACTTGGGAAAATGGAAAATGCCATCAAAGTTAGAATTGACCAATTGGAAAAGGAACTGCAAAAAGGTAAATGAACAAAATTATTCTCTAAAAAAAAGGATGAAATCTGTGGAAACTAATGACTTCACAAAACAACAAGATTCTCGTATATAAAACCAAAAAACACAAAATACAACCCATCTGCAAAACCACTGACCTTGAGAACAGATCAAGAAGAGACAGCCTAAGAATTAATGGTCTTCCTGAAAACACAGAAGAGAAAAAATAGCCTGGACATGATATTACAAGAATTAGTGATGGAAAACTGCCCTGATGTCATGGAACTAGAGATCAAAATAGTTATTTAGAGAGTACATGCATCCCCTCTAGAAAGGGATCATAAATGAAAACATCAAGGAACACTTTGATCAAATTCCAAAACTATCACATAAAAGAGAAAATCTTGTAAGCAGCTAGAAAGAAACAATTTAATACCAAGGAGCAATGGTAAAGATGACAGAAGAAATTAAAAACTGAAGAATTTCCAGGGATTTAGTGAAAAAAAATGCAAGGGGAAAAGTAATAAATTGAAAAGCAAGAAAACTATTGAAAAATAAAACCAAGAGTTGGTTTTATGAAAAAAACCATTAAATCTGATGAACTTCTCATCAATGTGATTAAAAATAGAAAGAAGATTACCAAATTGCTACTATCATAAATGATAAAAGGTGAAGTCACCACCAATGAATAAGAAATTAAAGTAATAATTCAGAAATATTTATTCCAATGCCATGCCAAAAAAAATGATGAACTAATTGAAATGTATGAATATTTACAAAATATAAGTTGCCCAGGATTAATAAAGATACAAGTTAATTCCTAAGAAATCCTGTCGCAGAGAAAGAAATTCAACAAGCAATTATTGACCTCCCTAAGGAACAAATCTCCAGGGCCAGATAGATTCAAAAGGGAATTCTATCATATAATTTAGCAAAAATTGCTTCCAATTGTATATAAGCACTTTGGAAAAATAGGTAAAGATGGAACTCTGCCTAACTCTTCCTATGGAACAAATACGGTGCTGAAATTTAAAACAAGAAGAGTTAAAACAGAGAAAGAAAATTATAGACCTATCTCCCTTATGAATATAGAAGCAAAATTCTTAAATAAAAACTTAGCAAAATGACTACAACATGTTATCACTTGGATAATGCTTTAAGATCCATAGGATTTATCCCAGGAATGCAACATTGGTTCAATATTAGGAAAACTGTCAGTATAATTAATTATTTCAATAAAAACCTATGAAAATCATATGATGATATTAATAGATGCTGAAAAAGCTTTTGACAAAATACAACATCCATTCCTACTAAAAACTCTAGAACGTGTAAGGATAAATTGATTGTTCCATACAACAATAAGCATTATCTATCTGAATCCTTCAACAAGCATTATGTGCAGCAAAGATAGGCTAGACACATTCCAAATAAGATCAGAGGTGAAGGAAGGATGCCCATTATCACCACTACTATTCAATATTGTCTTAGAAATGGTAGCATTAGTCATAAGAGAAGAAAAAGAACACTGAAGGAATTAGAATTGGGAAGGAACAAAACTCTCACACTTTGCAGATGACTTAATGGTATATATCAAAAATCCAAAAAAAAACCCTAAAAACCTATTAGTTATAATTAACAACTTTAGCAAGGTTTCAGGATATGAAATAAACCTTCATAAATCTTCAAATTTTCTATACTTGACTAGCATGATATAGTAGAAAGAAATAATAAGAGAAATCTCATTCAAAGTAACTTCACACAATAGAAAATACGTGGGAGTCTCCCTGCCAAGGCAGACTCAGAAACTTTGTGAAAACAATTAAAAATCATGTCTCACAAAATAAAATCAGATTTAACAAACAGTGCAAATATCAACTATTCATGGATAGGGCAATCTAACATAATAAAAATGACAATTCTTCCAAAACTAAATTTAGTACCCTACCAATCAACATTCCAAAAAATTACTTTAATGAGTTAGAAAAAAATTGTAAGTACATTCATATGGAGAAATAAAAAGTCAAGAATTTCCAAGGTTTCAATAAAAATGCAAAAAAGTTGATTAATCTTACCAGATTTAAAATTGTATTATAAAGAATCAATCATCAAAAATGTCTGGTAAAAAGGTAATTCTATAATTTAGGGAAAAAGCATTATCTTATTATATAATTTTGTTAGCTCTTTACTGTATTTTTCTTCCTTAAAGATATGCTTTCTCTCATAACATATTCAACTTAGATTAAGGTATACCATGGAAACAATATAAAGATTAACAGACTGCCTTCTGTGAGGGGTGTTGGGAGGGATGCAAGATTAGAGGAAAAATTGTAAAACTCAAAATGAATAAAATCTTTCTTTAAAAGAAGTGCAAAGGAAGGGAGCTTAGCCCTACCAGATCTAAAATTATATCATAAAGCATCAGTCATCAAAAGTGTCTAATACTGGCTATGAAATAGAGTGGTGGATGAGTGGATTAGATTGGGTGCTATTGCAGGAAAGGATTATAGTAATCTGTTGATAAATACAGAGTCTGGCTATTGGAATAAAACTCTCTTTTTCATAAAACTATTGGAAAAATTCTAGGTTAGTATGGTAGAAACTTGGCTTACATCAACACCTCACACCTTATACCTAGATAAGATCAAAATGGATACAAGATTTAGACATAAAAACAATATTATAAGCAAACTAGATGATCATGGAGTAGTATACCTGTCAGATCTATGGAAAGGGAGGCAGTTTATGACCAAGGAAGAGATGTAGAGCAACATTAAAAACAAACTAGACAATTTTGATTACATTAAATTAAAAAAAACTTTTGCACAGACAAAAACACTATAACCAAGATCAAAAGGAAATGTAGCAGATTGGGAAATAATATCTAGATCTAGTATTTCTGTCAGACACATTTCTAATTTATATAGAGCACTGAGTTAAATTTATATAAAATCAAACCATCTCCTACCTGACAAATGTTCAAAGGATATGGAGAGGCAATTTACAGATGGAAAAATCAAAGGTACCCTTAATCATATGAATAATTACTTATTTAAGAAATGCAAATTAAAGCATCTCTTAGGTACCACCTCACACCTATCAGAGTGGTCAATATCACTAGAAAAGAAAAGGATCAAAGTTGGAAAGGGTGTGGGAAATCTGGGACAGTAATACATTGTTGGTGGAGCTGTGAACTCATCCAGCCTTTCTGGAGAGCAGTTTGGAAATTTGCCCAAAGGACAATAAAAATGTGCATACCCTTGGATCAGCAATATCACTACTAGTTCCATACCTTGAAGAAATCATGAAGAATGGTAAAAACATCACTTGTAGAAAAACATTCATAGCAGCTTTGTTTGTGGTGGCAAAATATTGGAAATTGAGTGAATGTTCATCAATTGGCAAATGGCTTAACAAACTGTGGTATAAGTACTTTATGGAACACTCTTATTCTTTTAGAAACCAGGAGGGATGAGATTTCAGAGAAACCTGGAATTATTTGCATGAACTGATGCTGATTGAGATGAGCAGAACCAGAAGAACATATTATTCCCTAACAGCAACCTGTGGTTGATGTTCAATCTTAATGGACTTGCTCATTCCATCAGTGTAAAAATTAAGGACAGTTTTGTTATACCTGCAATGGAATACCATGTGTATCCAGAGAAAGAATTGTGGAGTTTGAATAAAGAGCAAAGACTATTGTCCGTAATTTAAAAACAAACAAGTTATCATATTATATAATTTTGATATCTATACATTTTATTTTTTTACTTAGGGATATGATTTCTCTCTCTACACATTCAGTTTAGATCAATGCATAGGATAGAAACAATGTAAAAAATAGCAGACTGCCTTCTTGAGGCGGGATGGAATCAAGATTGGGAGAAATTGCAAAATTCAAAAATAAATAAATAAATTAACATTAAAAAAGATTGTTTTATAAATATTCATCAGGGATATTGGTCTATAATTTTCTTTGTCTCTTTTGGTTCTTAGTGGTTTAGGTATCAGCACCATGTTGGTGTAAAAAGGGAATTTGATAGAACTCCTTCCTCTCCTATTTTTTGAATATTTTATGTACAAAATGAATCAATTTTTTTCTTAATTGTTTGGTAGAATTCACTTGTAAATCCATTTGGAAGTGGAGACTTTTTCTTAGCAAGTTTATTGATGGTTTCTTCAATTTCTTTTTCTGAAAGGGGGTTATTTAAATAAATTATTTTATTTTCTGTTTAGTTGGGCAATTTGTACTTTTGTAAATCTTCATCAATTTCACTCTCATCACATTCAACTTAGATCAAGGTATATCTTGGAAACTATATAAAGACTAACAGACTGCCTTCCTGGGCAGAGGGAGAAAGGAAGTAATATTGGGGTAAAATTGTAAATTTCAAAATAAATAAAATCTTTCTTTTATAAATATAATATTTTAAACAAATGTTGGTCCATAAAAAGGAAGATATAACAATTTTATCTCATTAGAACTTTACTTCTCTAAGGATAATTAAAGGCCAAAATTTAATTGAAGCCAACAAACCCAAGGGAAATAGGTTTAATTGGGTCTTTTCTCTCAATTGAAGAAGTCTAAGCTCACATCACTATTTTTAATATAAAGATCCCTGAAAAAAAGCAGGAATGTGAAATTTAACTTAAATATCTCATTACATTTTATCTGACTTTAATCACAATGTGGTATGAACCTTATTTGATGAGGGCATTATATGTTGCAAAGACCTGAGACAGTGTCTCTATTACTTTATAATCATTTGTAAATTTTTTAGTGAGACCTCCAGAGCCTCCCAGTACTTAGAGATCTTCAAGATATTTTCAGTTAATTAGATCAGGATGATTCAATTAATGAGGGGTTAAGTAGTCTAGGTGTATGTGTGTGTGTGGGGGGGGGATGTGAAGTGGGAGAGACAAAGGGCCTTACTTCACTTAACATAGTGTTAAGTACCTTGAGTGGGAGGTGAAGAAGTAAGGTGGGAAAGAAAATAGGCCATAGGGGAGGGGCACATAAATTCAAGAAATGATATGGCTTTGAAGGATACTGTGGCTTGTGAAGTATTGTGTGCACTTAAAAGATACTTGAGGGGCAGCTAGGTGGGCGCAGTGAATGGAGCACCTGGCTTGGAGTCAGGAGTACCTGGGTTCAAATCTGGCCTCAGATACTTAATTATTACCTAGCCATGTGGCCTTGGGCAAGCCATTTATAACCCCAAAGTTATCCCTGACTGATGCACTGATGAAATGAGTGAGTCCATCAAGGTTGATCATTACCCCCAACTTGCTGTTCTTCTAGTTCTGCTCATCACACTCAGCATCAGTACATGGAAATTCTTCCAGGCTTCCCCAAATTCCCATCCCTCCAGGTTTCAAATAGAACAACAGTATTCAATGATATACATATACCACAGTTTATTAAGCCATTCCCCAATTGAAGGACATTTACTTGATTTCCAATGATTTGCCATCACAAACAGGGATGCTATAAATATTTTTTTACAAGTCATGTTTTCGCCATCATCTTTTCATCATCTCTTCAGGTTGTAGACCCAGTAGTGTTATTGCTGCATCAAAGGGTATGCACATTTGTATTGCCCCCTCAGCATAATTCCAAATTGCTCTGCAGAAATGTGGGAAGAGTACACAACTCCACCCACAATGTTTTAGTGTCCCAGATTTCCCACATACCTTCCAACATTGATCATTGTCCTTTCTAGTCATATTGGGCAGTCTGAGAGGTGTGAGGTGATACCTCAAAGATGTCTTAATTTGCAGGTCTTGAATAAGTAATGATTTAGAGCAATTTTTCATATGGTTATGGATCACATTGATTTCATCGTCTCTAAATTGCCTTTGATCATTTGTCCCTTGGAGAATGGATTTTTTTATTTGACCCAGTTCCTTGTATATTTTAAAAATGAGTCTTTTTTTTTTACAAAAATACTAGCTGTAAAATTTTTTTGTAAATTTTCCAAATTTCTTTTGATTGTGGCTGTATTTGTTTTTCCTGTGCAAATGCTTTTCAGCATAATCAGAATTGTCTAGTTTGTTTTTAATGATGTTCTCCATCTCTTCCTCCATTATAAACTGCTTCCCTTTCCATCGATCTGACAGGTATACTACTTCTTGTTCATCTATTTTGCTTATAATATTGTTTTTTATGTCTAAATCCTGTTTACATTTTGATCTTATGTGGGTATAAGGTGTAAGGTGTTGATCTAATTCAAGCTTCTGCCATACTAACTTACAATTTTCCCAATAGTTTTTAACAAATAGAGAGGGGTATTTTTAGCTTTTTTTTTTGAAGGCAATGGGGTTAAGTGGCTTGCCAAAGGCCACATGTCTAGGTAATTATTAAGTGTCTGAGGTCAGATTTGAACTTAAAAATGAGAGTTTTTATTGCAATGGTTGGACACGTTGGGTTTTTCAAACAGGAGATTACTATACTCATTTCCTGCAATAGCACTTAGTCAAATCCACAGATCTACCACTATATTTCTTAGCCAATGCCAGTCAGTTTTGATGACCGATGTTTTATGATATAATTTTAGATCTGGTAGGGATAAGCCACCTTCTTTTATCATTTTTTTCATTAAATCCACAGAAATTCTCAGGTTTTTTTTATCCATATGAAGTTACTTACAATTTTTTTCTAACTCATTAAAGTAATTTTGTCGAATTTTGATTGGTAGGACACTAAAAAAGAAGTTTAGTTTTAGTAGAATTTTCATGTTTTTATTATATTTTCTCTACCTATCTGTCAGCAATTGATATTTGCCCAATTATTTAAATCTGATTTTATTTGTTTGAGAAGTGTTTTTAATTGTTTCCACAAAGTTTCTGAGTCTGCAATGGCATTTAGACTGTCAGTTATTATATATTTTCTGAAGTTACTTTGAAAGGGATTTCCCTTTCTAGCTCTTTTTGCTGTATCTTGCAAGTCATATACAGAAATGTTGAGGATTTATGAGGCTTTATTTTATATCCTGAGACTTTGCTAAAAGTTACTAATTATTTCTAGTAGTTTTTTAGATGATTTTGAAGATTTCTTTAGCTGTATCATGATGGCATCTGCAAAGAGTGAGAGTTTTGTCTCTTCCTTCCCAATTCTAATTCCTTCAATTTCTTTTTCTTGTTTCACTACTGAAGGTAACATTAGTGGGCATCCTTGTTTCACCCCTGATTTTACTGGGAATGCCTCTAGCAATACCCATTGCTTATAATGCTTGTTGATGGTTTCAGATAGATACTGCTTCTAAGGAACAATCCATTTCTTCCTACTCTAGTGTTTTCCGTATGGATGGGAGCTGTATTTTGTCAGAAGCTCTTTCAGCTTTTATTGATATTACCCTAAGATTTCTGATAGGTTTATTATTGATATAATTAATCACACCAACAGTTTTTATAATATTGAACTTAACCTGCATTCCTGGGATAAATACTACTTGAACATAATGTATTATACTAGTAATAATTTATGGCAGCCATTTTGGTAGGATTTTATTTAAGATTGTTGTGTCTGTATTCAGCTGGGAAATAGGTCTATAATGTTCTTTCTTTTTTTAACTCTTCCTGGTTTAGGTATCCAGCACCATATTGGTGTTGTAAGAAAAGTTAGGCAGAGTTCCATCTTCACCTATTTTTCCCCACACAGTTTATATAGAATTGGAAGCAATTGTTCCTTAAATTTTTTAAAGAATTGACTTGTGAATCCATCCAGCCCTGGAGAATTTTTCATTTGGGAGTTCAATAATGACTTGTTTAATTTCTTTTTCTGGGATCAGGTTTTTTATGTATTTAATTTCCTCTTCGTTTAACCTGGGCAATTTCTATTTCTGTAAATATTCATCCATTTCACTTAGATGATCAAATATATTAGCAAAGAGTTTGGAAAAATAATTCTGATTTATTACTTTAATTCCCTCCTCATTGGGGTTGAGGTCACCTTTTCCATTTATGATTCTAGCAATTTGGTTGTCTTCTATCGTTTTTTTAAATCACATTTACAGGAGGTTTGTCAATTTTATTGGGTTTTCTGTGAACCAAACTCTTGGTTTTATTTATTAGTTCAGTAGTTTTCTGGCTTTAGATATTATTAATTTCTCCTTTAAATTATTGAATTTCTAATTTGTTATTTAATTAAAGGTTTTTAATTTGTTCTTTCTCCAATTTTTTATTTGCATAGGTAGTTCATTCATTCCCTGTTTCTCTAATTTATTCAAGTAAGCATTTAAATATATCATATATCTCCGGACAGGCCCCTTTAGTGTGTGCCATAGATTCTGGTATGTTGTTTCATTATTGTCATTAATCAGGATAAAATAATTCTTCTTATAATTTTTTGTTTGATTCAGTCATTTTTCAAAATGAGGTTATTTAGTTTACAATGAATTTTTGGTCTATATTTCCCTGGCCCAATACTGCATGTAATTTTAATTGCATTATGATCTGAGAAAGATGTATTCACTATTTTTGCCTTTCTGGAATTGATCCTTAGGTTTTCATGCCCTAGTACATGGTCATTTTTTTTAAATGCCATGTACTGCAGAAAAAAAGTTTATTCCTTTCTATACCAATTCAGTTATCACCATATCTATCATGTCTAGGTTTTCTAACTATATATATATATATATATATATATATATATATATATATATATATATCCATAATTTCTGTCATGTTTATTTTATTGTAAGATTTATCTAAATCTGAGAGTGGGAGGTTGAAGTCTCCCACTAGTAGAGTTTGCCTGTCCATGTCTTCCTGTAACTCATTCAACTTCTCTTCTATGAATGTGGGTGTTATACCATTGGGTGCATACATATATATAACTGAAATTACTTTATTGTCTATGGTACATTTTAGGACGATATAGTTTACTTCCTTATCCCTTTTAATGGTATCTATTTCTGCAGCTGATTTTTCTGAGATAAGGATTGCTATCCCTGATTTTTTTCATTTCAGCTGAAGCTGAAAGTTGTTCCAACCTTTAACTTTACTCTGTATGAATTGCTTTGCTTCAGATGAGTTTATTGTAAACTGAATATTGTAGGATTCTGGTTTTAATCCACTCTGCTATTCACTTACATTTTAAGGGAGAGTTCATCCCATTCTCATTTAAACTCATAATTATTAACTCTTTTTGTCCTCCATGTTATCAATCCTCTGTTTGTCTTTCCCCTTTTTTTCATTTTATCCACATACCCCAAAACTTTGTTCATTATTACCACCACTTTAAGTGTGTTTGCCCTCCTATATCCAACCCCCCACCCTTTTCTTTCCCTTTTCTCTTTGCCACTTCTTCTTTCACTTCCTTCCTAATTCATTCACATTTTCCTCCCCCTTCCCTCTTTCCTCTTTTAATGCTGTAAAGGTAAGATAAGTTTCTCAATTTAACTGACTGTGTGCTTTTTAACTTTAAGCCAAATCTGATGAAAGTAAGATTCAGGTGGTTCTCACCTCCTCCCTTCTTCACATCTATTGCAATATGACCTTTGCAACTCTTTCTTTCGTCTTCTTTATTTGTTTGTTCTTATTTTTGTACAAATGATGTTTTTTATACATTAGTAAAATATTCTTCTTTAAGAGTAAACATAATACCCCCTCCCCCCCAAAAAATAGACACACGTGAACAATAAAGTTAAGAGAAAAAATTAAAATTATAAATAAGAAAAATAACAATAACAATAAAAAAACAACAACAACAACAACAATAATGATAATGATGATGATGATGTTGATAATAATAATAATAGTTGGGGCAGCCAGGTGGCACAGAGGACAGAGCACTGGCCCTGGAGCCAGGAGCAGCCAGGTTCAAGTCTAGCCTCAGACACCCAACAATCACCCAGCTGTACAGCCGCCCAGTCCCATTTGCCCTGTAAACCCACCCCCAAAATAATAATGTTAATAATAATAATAACAACAACAACAATAAATGAGCTTCATCCTCTGTTCCAACACCTCCAGCTCTGTCACAGGTGGATCACATTCTTTATGATAAGTCCATCACGAAAGCTACTTCCATATTTTTCCACTGCTGCCATTGTTGATTGCAACTCCCTCCATTCATACTTCCCCACTATTATATACTATATTTTCTCTCTCCTTTCACTCTGTACCTCTACTTAAATGTGCTGTAGGGTAGATGAGTGGCACAGCAGACTGATCATTGGCACTGGGGCCAAGAGGACCAAAGCCCACATAACACCCCTTAGGCCCAGCATCTGCCCAGCCCTATGATCGAGACAAGCCATCCAATCCCAGCCCCTTACAAGGAGTAAAAAAGAAAATGTGTTATATATGACCTCTCCCTTCATGATCCATTCTCTTCTCCATCACTCACAATCCCCCCTTCCCCCTGACCCCCTTCTCTCCTTCTTACTCTAGATGTCTATACCCCATTGAGTGTATATATATATATATATATATATATATATATATATACATATATACTGTTTCCTCTCCTAGCCACCTTTGATGAGAGTGAAGTTTCCCTCATTCCCCTTTGCCTTCCCCCTTCCATATCATTGCAATAGATCATTGTAATAAAAAAAACTTATTATATGAAATAGCTTAGCCTATTCCACCTTTCCTTTTTCTTTCTCCCTTTACATTTCCCTTTTAGCCATTGACTCCATTTTTACACTGTATTATATCTTCAAATTCAGCTCTCTCCTATGCTTCATCTATAACATCTCCTTCTACCTGCTCTTTTAAATGAGAAGGTTCATATGAATATTATCAGTGTCATTTTTCTTTGCAGGAATACATGTATTTCATCATCATTAGGTCCCTCATATTTTGCCCTTCTCCTCCACTCTCTATGCTTGACCTGAGTCCTGTATTTGAAGATCAAACCTTCTATTCAGATCTGGCCATTTCAAAAGGAACATTTGAAATTTTCCTGGTTCATTGAAAGTTATCTTTTTCCCTGGAAGAGGACATTCAGTTTTGCTGGGTAGTTGATTTTCCATTGCATTCCAAACTCTTTTGCCTCCCAGAAAATTATGTTCCATGCCCTATGAGCTTTTAATATAGTTGTTGCTAAGTCCTGTGTGATCCTGACTGAAGCTCCACAGTATCTGAATTGTGTCCTTTTGGTTGCTTGTAATATTTTCTGGTTGACTTGGGAGTTCTGGAACTTGGCTATAATATTCCTGGGGGGGGGTGATCTCTGTTTCTTAGAGAAATCAGTGGATTCTCTCAATTTCTATTTTGCACTCTCCTTCTATGATATCAGGGCAATTTTCCTGAATTCTTTGAAAATGATGTCAAGACTTTTTCATGACCATGACTCTCAGGTATCCCAATAATTTTTAAATTATCTTTTCTGAATATGTTTTCCATATCAGTTGTTTTTTTCAATGAGATGATTTACATTTTCTTCTAATTTTTCATTCTTTTTGTTTTGAAGTATTGTGTCTTGATTTCTTGTAAAATCAGCAGCCTTGGTCAGTTCCATTCTATGCCTGAAGGATTTGCTTTCCTCAGAGTTTCTTATCTCTTTTTCCATATGTCCAATTCTGCATTTAAAAGCATTCTTCTCCTCAATAACTTCTTGAGTTGTTTTATCCATTTGACCTATGCTGGTTTTTATTTTCTTCAGGATTTTTTTTGGATCTCCTTCACTAAGCTGCAGACTTCATTTTCATGCTTTCCCTGCATCTCTCATTTCTTTTCCCATTTTTTCTTCTACCTCCTTAACTTGATTTTCAAAATCTTTTTAGAGCTCTGTCATAGCCTGAGCCCAATTCCTATTTTTTCTTGGAGTCTTTAGATGCAGGAGCTTGGACTTCCTCATCTTTAGATTGAGTATTTTGATCCTCCTTGGGATCATAGACAAAGTATTTCTCAATGATGTTCCTCTTTTTTCTCTGCTTACTCATTTCCCCAGGTTGTGCCTGGTCTTGGGGTGCTTGCTGAGCTTTTGAATATTATTGGGACACTCCTCCCTACCAGATTTTCTGTGTGTAAAGCTCTGTCTTACCTCCTGGTGTGTGAATGGCCACATACCTCTTAACATAATGAGATTTATCCCTTTCAATCTTCTCCATCCTCCCATGTCTTTACTATCACCCATTTTTAAGGAAGTATTGTTTTTAAATGATTATATCTGAGCCACAGAAAAGTCATGAGTGTTCATCACTTCTGGTTAAGTATATTCTCTCTTACACAATTACAATTATTGAGAATTTTTAGAGAATTTCTCCCATGTAGGGACATAGCCAGTTTCATTTTATTAAATAGCAGTTTCACAAATAAGTCAGGAGTGTCTATCACTTCTGCCTAAATATATTCTCTCTTAAATAGTTACTTTTCTCAAGAGTCATTAAAGTCTTTCTCCCAGATAGGGATACAGTCAATTATATCTTGTAGGATAACTGGTTATTTTGTTTGATCTTTTCATATGTCTCTTGAGTTTCCTGTCTGATGTCCACATTTTCTATTAAGCTCTTGTCTTTTCATTAGGAAAATTTGGAATTCTTCTATTTCATTAAATGTCCATCTATCATCCTGGCAGAAAAGACTCAGTTTAGGCAGATAATGACTTATTAGCTGCATTCCAAGTACCCTTGCTTTTTTTGGAATATTACATTCTCGACCGTTCGATCCTTTAATGTTGATAAAGCCAGGTCCTATGTAATATGTACTGTGGCTATTTGGTATCTAAATTGTTTCTTTCTGGACACTAGCAGTATTTTCTCTTTTATCTGATTGTTCTGTAATTTGCCCACAATATTCCATGGCACTTTTATTTTGAGATCCTTTTCTAGAGGGGATTGATGTATTATTTCAGTAACTATTTTACCCACCAGTTCCATGATATCAGGACAGGTTCCCATCACTAAATCCTATGATGTTTTAGTCAAGGCTTTTTTGTTCTTCAATGTTTTCAGGAAAACCAATAATTCTTAGGTTGTCTCTTCTTGATGTTCTTCTATTTTTTTCAACTTTTGGAATTTTTTTTAACAGATTCTTGTTGTCTCATGAAGGCATTAGTTTACACAGATTCCATTCTTTTTTTTAAAGAAGAATTTTCTTCTTTTATCTTTTACAACACCATTTCAAATTGGTCAATCCTGTTTTTGAATGAGATTCCCATTTCATCAATGTGGTTTTGAGAGATTTATTTTCTTTTTGCATTTGTATTTTCCAAGGTTTTGTTTTCTTGTTGCAATATTTAATCTTCTTTTTGGTTTCTTTTCGCAAATTTTCCAATTGATTTTTAAACTCCTTCCTTATTTCTTATAGGAAGACTTTCTGTGCTGGAGACCAAATCATATTCTCCTCAGAGGTTCTAGATCTCTCTGAGTTAGGGTCTTTAACTTCTAGGAATTTTTCTATGTACCCCCCTTCCTCTTGCCTTTCTTTGTTTTCCTAAGATCTTGTGTTGGGGAAGAGTTTGGTTCACAGATAATTGGTATTGCAATGCCTAGAGGCTTTACGCATTGGGTGTAGTAACTCCAAGTGGGCCGACTAGTAGGAAGTTCTAGAGTCTTTGCTCACTGTGTTTAATAACTCCAAATGACTGGCCAATAGGGGATGATGCTTGTTTTCTCTGTAGTGTCTTTGACACTGAATCGCAATTTCCCTTGGGCTTGAGGAAGTGGGTTGTGCTTGATCAATGTGGGCTATGCCCTTAGATGATGTAATTACTGTCCCTATTCACAGATGAGGGAGCTCTGCTGCCTTTGCCCGAGCCTGTCAGGGGGTGAGGTGGGGTGTAATTCTGTTTGTTCTGGGAAGAGGGGTCAAATAAAATGAAGATATGGAGTCCACAGTCCTCCAGACCAGAGGAGTGCAGTGGATAGTTGTCCAGCATCACTCAGCACTGGAACTCATCCTCCAGATCGGCTGGTAATTCCCAGACCCTTAGTCTGATATTCACCACCTCTGCTCGCCAATTGACTCTCAAATGGTGGGGTCCACAGTCAGTGCCTCCATGACTGATCCCAGTTAAGTGTGGCTCTCACCCCTCCTGGCAGGGTTTCTGCTCTGTCTGGTTGGCTCATCCACTATCCCAGAAGACAAACCTTGAAATAGATGTTCTCCTAGCTCATTTTTCTGAGTTTTGTCAATCATGTTTCCGTTAAGAGGTTTGTTTCATATTATAAGTGGAGGAGACCTTAGCACAGTGCCTGTGTTCACTCCACCATCTTGGTCAGAAGTGACAGTTTTGTTTTTTCAGTCCCCTTTTACATTTACTTTTTTAATGTACCACTTCAGTCATGTATTTGGTGATTGAATTCTCTATTCAATTCTTGTTCTTTGTGTAAAGAAGTTCTGAAAATCCTGTATTACTTTGAATATCCATTTTTTCCTGACAATAAATGCTGAATTTTGCATAATAGTACATTCTAAGTAGTAACCCCAGGTCCTTAGCTCTCCAAAATATGTTATTCTGGTTCTTCTAATCCTTGAATGGTGAGGTTCATAGGTGCTGTGTTAATCTGACTATGTTTCCTTTATATTTCATTTTTTTTTCTTTTTTCTGTTTTTTCAATATCCTCTCTTTTTATTTGAGGTTCTGGAATTTGGCTATTACAAACTTTGGAGTTTTTATCATGGGGTCTCTTTCTTGATGGATTCTTTCAGTTGTTTTTTGTTATCTTGTTCTAGTAGATTGGGGCAGTTTTCCATTATATTTCCAGCATGATGCTTTCTAGGTTCTTCTGTTCATCTTGGCTTTCTAGTACTCCAATTATTCATAGATTGTCTTTCATGGTTCTGCTTTCCAGGTCATTAATTTTTCCCTAGAAGGTACTTTATATTTTCTCCAAATTTTTTCAACCTTTCAATTTTGTTGATGTAATCTTGGAGTCTTGTAGATTCATTGGTTTTTCACTGTTCCATTATAGTTCTTAGGATATTATTTCCTTCAATTACCTTTTGTGTTTCATTTTTAAAGATATTGAATTCTCTGTTCAACTTTTCACAATTTTCCCACGTAACTTTCATTTCTTTTTTCCATTTTTCTTCTTCCTCTCTTGTTTTGAAAGTCTTTTTTTAAGCTCTTTGATGAGCTTTTATATTTAAGTCCAGTTTATAAATTGTTTTGATATTTCTACTGTGAATGATGCTTCAATTTTCTTCTCCAGACATGGCATTATGGTCATCTTTCTGTGAAGTATTTTTCTCTAGTGAGCACTCTTTTAGATTTTTTTGCTCATCTTTGTTGTAGTTCTGCTCCTGGGATATAGGAAGTATAGATCTAAACTTTTATTCTGCTAGGACTGGGGTCAGATCCCTGGTTTGCTCTTGGCCAATATGTTGCCTATGCAGTTCAGGCCTTGTCTTTGCAAAGTTTTTTACCCTTCTTTATGTCCAGGTTCTGATTTAACAGAGGATTGTTATCAACCCAGTCCTGTCTTTTATCCTGGTGTTTTCAGGGTTCTGACTTTGTTTAGGTTTGGGATCCTCCCTGCTGACTTGCTATCCAACTGTCAGGACCTCTGTTATTATTAAATTGTTGGGACTTGCACTGCAGTGTGGCTAAAAGCCTCCTGCTGGGATTCCCTACTCTCCCACCTCCTAGACTTTTCTTTCCTTCTCCCTGACAAAGAGACAGACCTTCTCTGAAGATCCTCTGTGATGTCGGCAGTTAAAATCTTCTTTGAATCTTCTCTTTTTCTTTGTGGTATTTATAGGGTGACTGTCAGAATATAGGCTTCATGTATCTTTAGTAGGGAAAGGCTCTGGGAACTTGTTAGCTTCCCACCACCATCTCGACTCTGCCCCAGAAATAGAACAATAATATCACATAGTATTCATGTACCATCATTTTGACAGCATTGATTTTACCAGTGCAAATATATTAAATTGATTATAGTCAAAATCATTCATTTTGTAATTTATGATGTATTCTAATTCTCGTTTGGTCATAAATTTATCCCTTTTCCATAGATCAGATAGATTAATTTTTTGTTCTATTAATTTATATGTGGTGCCACTCTTTATTTTTAAATTCTGTACCTATTTTGACCTTATTCAGGTATAGGGTGTGAGATGCAGATCTCTGCCTAGTTTTTTCCATACCATTTTCTAGTTTTCCCAACAATTTTTGTCAAATAGTGTTTTCTTATCCCAGAGGCTGATGTCTGTGGGTTTGTCAAATAGTAGATTTCTGTAGTCCTTTATTGCAGCTTATTTTGAACCTATCATAATATAGTGATTCATTACTATATTTCTTAACCAGTACCAGGCAGTTTTGATGACTGCTGTTTTATGGTATAGTTTTAACACTGGTAGAGCTAGACTACCTTCCTTTGTGTTTTTTATTAATTCCCTTGCTATTCCTGCCTTTTAATTGTTCCAGATGAATTTTGTTACTACTTTTTCAAGCTCAGTGAAGTATTTATTTGATACTTTGATTGGTATGGCACTGAATAAGTAATTTAATTTGCATAGAATAGCCATTTTTATTATATTAGCTCAACCTGTACATGAGCATTTGATATTTTTCCAATTATCTAGAACTTTATTTGGGTAAGGAAAGATTTATAAGTGTGTTCACACGGTTTCTGGGTTGGACTTGGGAGGTAGATTCTCAGGTATTTAATGTTGTTCATAGTTATTTTTAATGGAATTTTGCTTTCTGTTTCTTGCTCTTGGTCTTTGTTTTTCATATTTAGAAATGCTAATGATTGATGTGGGTTTATTTTATATCCTGCAACTTTGCTCAATTTGTTAATTGTCTCAAGATTATTTTGGATGATTTTCTCAGGTTTACCATCTATGGTATACTACAGAGACATCCTTTCTAGATATACCATCATATCATTTGCAAAGAGTGAAAGATTTGCTTCTTCATCACCATTTCTGATTCTCTCATTGTTTGTTCTTCTCTTATTGCTACTGGTACCATTTCTCATGGTATATTATATAGCAATGGTGATAATTGGCATCCTTGTTTTACCCCTAATTTTATTGTAAATGCTCTGAGTTTATTCCCATTAAATATAAGATTTGTTGATGGTTTAAATAGAGAATATTTATCATTTTAAGGAAAACTCCATTTATTTCAAAACTTTCTAGTGAAATGGATGTTGGGGGCTGCTAGATGGCACAGTGGATAGAGCACTGGCTCTGGAATCTGGAGTACCTGTGTTCAATTACAGCCTCAGATAATAATTGCCTAGCTGTTTGAACTTCGGCAAGTCTCTTAAAACCAATGCCTTAAATTTTAAAAAAAAATGAATGGATGTTGTATATTATCAAAGATATTTTTCAGCAACTATTGATTTAATCATATTATTTCTGTTGTTTTCTCTTAATAGGTTTATTTATGTTTTGTGTTTTTCTAATTGTGCAGCATCCCTGCCTGCCTGGTTAAAATCCAAACTGATCATGGGATATTATCCTGGTAATAACTTGATGTAATCTCATTGCTATTTAAGATTTTTGCATCAATATTCATCAGGAAGAATGATATATAGTTTTCTTTCTCTTTTTGGTTCATTCTGGTTTAAGTATCAGCAATATGTTGGGGTCATAAAAGGAGTATGGCAGAACACCTTCCTCACCTATTTTAAAAGTTTTTGTAGAATAGTAATTAATTGTTCTTCAAATGTTTGATAGAATTCACTTGTAAATCTATCTAGACCTAGAGACATTTTCTCAAGGAGTTTATTGATGGTTTCTTCAATGTCTTTCTCTGAAATGGGGTCATTTAAAAATTTTCCTCTTCTGTTAATCTGGGCAGTCTGCATTTTTGTAAATATACATTCATTTCACTCAAGTTGCCAATTTATTAGTATACAGTTTGGCAAAGTAGTTACAAGCAATCTCTTTGATTTCATTCTCACTGGTGATTCATCCCTTTCATTTTTGATACTGGTAATTTGGTTATTTTTTTCCTTTCTCTTATTTCATTCTCACTAGTGACTCATCCTTTTAATTTTTGTTATTGCTAATTTGATAATTTGGCAAATTGGTTATTTTTTTTCTTTTTTAATCAGATTATCCAGAGGTATGTCTATTTTATTGACTTTTTCATAAAACCAACCCTTAGAAATAATTATAAGACCAATGGTTTTCTTGCTTTCCAATTTATTAATCTCTGCCTTCATTTTCAGTACTTCTAATTTGTTATTTAATTGGGAATGTATAATTTGTTCTTTTCTTAGTTTGTTTAATAGCGTACCCATTTCATTGATCTCCTCTTTAACTATATTATTCATATGGGCAGCTAGAGATATAAAGTTTACCCTCAAAACTGCCTTGGCTGCATCTGATAAATTTTGTTATGATGTCTCATTATTATGATTTTCTTGGATATAATAATAATTGATTGTTTTTATTGCTTGCTGTTTGATCCACTCTTTTTTTATGAAAAGTTTTTTTTAATTTCCAATTAGTTCTTGCTTTATCTTTCCCTGACCCTTTATTACATGTAATTTTTTGCATTATGACACGAGAAATGTATATTTATTATTTCTGCCTTTCTGCATGTGATTTTAAGGTTTTTGTGTCCTAGTATATAGTCAGTTTTGGGAAAGGTGCCCTGTACTGCTGTTCCAATTAAGTTTTATCCAGAGGTCAATCATATCTAAGTTTTCTATTATTTCGTTCACCTTCTAAACTTCCTTCTTGTACATTTTTTTCCTTAGATTTATTTAGTTCTGAGAGACAGAGATTGAGGTCTCCCATTAATCAAGTTTTCTGTATATGTCTCCTTGTAATTCAATGAGCTTTTCCTCTAGGAATCTGGATGTTATACCACTAGGTGCATACATGTTTAGTTATTATGTAGCTTCATTACCAGTGGTGCCTTTTAAGAAGATGCATTTTCTTTCCTTGTCGCTTTTAATGAGATTGATTTTTGCTTTTATTTTGTGTGAGATTAGGATCACTACCAAAGATATTTTTCTCCAACTAAGGCATAATATATTTTGCTCCAACCTTTATACCTTTACCTTGTGTATATCTTTCTTCTTCAAATGTGTTTCTTGTAAACAACACATTGTAGGATACTGGTTTTAAATTCATTGTGCTTTCCCATTTTATGGGACAGTCATCCCATAATGAATCACATTTACAGTTAAGATTACTAATTCTGTATGTCTCTTCATGCTATCTTTCTCCATTTATATTTATCTTTCCTTGTCTCTTATTCTTACTCACCAAACTTTTAATACAATTTTCCTTTAACCTTTCTTTTAAAAATTTAACTTTCAGTTCAGTTTTATTTATATCTTTTCATTTACCAGTTCCTTCTTCCCTTATCTTTCCCTTTCTCAGTCCCTCCACCCTCCTCCTGTAGATTGTTAGATTTTTAAACCCAAGTGGGAATGTATCTTATTGCCTCACTGGGTTAAATGTATTGAACAGAATTTACTCAACATTCACATTCTCCCTTCTTTCCCCTCTAAAATTATAAATCTTTTCATCTCTTCTTTTGGTGTTATTTACCACTGTAATATTATCAATCATGTATCATCAAGCACTGATTGATTATTTTATTGCTTCATAATATCCTTTTGTTATCAAGATATCATCACAGATTATTTAATTGATTTCTTTATAAGTGACATTCAATTGAATTGCATCAAATTATAATTATAATGATTTTTACCTTACCTTCTTTTCAAGTATCTTTCAACTACACATACTACTCCTCAACAGCCAAAGTATCATCCAAAGTCACGTAATTTCTTCAACTATTTGTGCTCCTTCCCCCTAGCCAATTTTCTTTCACACTTTACCTCTCCCCCCACCCAGGGTACTTAACCCCTTGATAAGTGAAACACTGATTAAGTAAAACCCTGATCTAATTAACTGTAAGAATCTTAAAGATCTTTAAGTACTGGGAGTCACTGGAGGTCTCACCTGAGAACTTTACCAATGATTGTAAATTACAGGGATACTAACTTAAGTCCCCACAGTAAATGATGCCCTCATTTGATAAGGTGTTAAATACCCTGCGATTATATTGGGTCAAAGTAAAATAAGACACATAATTTTGCATTTAACATCCCTGCTTTTCTTCAGGTTTTTTTTTTTTTGTCTCAAACATAGTGATGTATTCTTGTACCTTTACAATGGAGAGAGAAGATCCTATTATACCCATAGCCTTTAGGTTCAGTCTCTTCAATTAAATTCTACCCTCTAATTAACCTTAGAGAAGTAAAGTTCTAAACAATTAGAAGTGTTATATATTGCCTTTTAGGATTGCATATGATTTAATAGTCTTGACCAACATTTGTTTTGTTTTGTTTTGTTTTATTTTTGTTTTATACTTCCTCTTTTTTTTTAATGGAACTCTAGAGTTGTGTATTTGGCAATTGAATTCTCTGTTCAGTTCTGGTCTTTCTATCACAAAATTCTGTAAGTCCTCTATTTCTTTGAACATGCATATTTTCCCCTGACAGTAAATATTTGATTTTGCAGGTTAGTACATTCTGGGTTATCATCACAGGTCCTTTGTTCTCTGAAATATACTATTCTAGTTCTTCTGATACTTCAATGTTGAGGCTGATAGGTCCTGTGCTAGTCTGATTGTGTTCCCTTTATGTTTGAATTGCTTTCCTTTTGCTGTTTGCAATATTTTCTTCTTTATTTGAGGGTTCTGGAAGTTGGCTATAACAGTCCTTGCAGTTTTTATCCAGGGGTTTTCTTTCTATAGGGGTTCTGTGGATTCTTTCAATGGTCATATTGTTATCTTGTTCTAGTATATTTGGGCAGTTTTACCTTATAATTTCCTGCATGATATTTTCCAGGTTCTTTTGTTGGTCCAGTCTTCTTGTAGTCTGATGATTCATAGATTTTCTTTATTGGACCCATTTTCCATGTCATTCACTTTCCCCAAAATGTATTTTATATTTTCTTCAATCTTTCAAACTTTTTATTTTGTTTGATGGAATTGTGTGGTGTTAGATTCATTAGTCTATTTGTTCAATTCTAATTTTTAGGATTTTATTTTCTTCAATTAGCTTCTGAGTTTCCTTTTCCCATTGGTTATTTTTACTTTTAATGGAGTTAATTTCTTTGGTCAAATTTTTATAACTTTCCTTCATGACTTTAATTCATTTTTTCCATTTTCTTCTTCCTCTCTTCTTTGGTTTTTTTAAATTCTTTTTTAAGCTCTCCTATGAGATTTTGTATTTGAGACTAATTTATAGACCTTTTTGTTACCTCCCCATGAGTGATTTTTCACTGCTTTTTTCTTCAGACATGGCACAGCTGTCATCTTTATCTGTAAAGTAGTTTTCTATAGTGAGCACTCTTTTAGCTTTTTTGTTCATCTTTGCTGTTTTACTTCTGCTCCTAGTGTACATGGAGTATAGAACCAGGTTTTTATTTTGCTGCAGCTAGGGTCTGATCCCTTGCTTGTTGTCGTCCAAGATGTTGCCTATGCAGTCCAGGCCTTACCTTTTTAGAGGTTTTTATCCTTCTTTATGTTCAGTTTATGACTTAATAGTAGTTTGTTCCCAACTCAGTCCTGTCCTTTATCCTGATGTTCTCAGGGTTTGAACTGTGTTTGGAGATGTAGTCCTTCTTTTGGCTTGCTATCTAAGTTGCTGAGACCTCTGCTATTGTTAAGTTGTTAGGATCTGGATGTCACTGTGGCTAAATACCTCCTGCTGGTTTTCCCTGCTCTCCTGACTCCTAGACTTTACTTTCCATTTTCTTCTATGATGTCTACAGCTACAAAGTTCTTTGAATCTTCTCTTTTTCTTGGTGGGATCGGTCATGTGAATGTCAGAGTAGAAGCCTCATTTATCTTTGGTAGTGAAAAGTTGCAGAAACATGTCAGATTTGTACCACCATCTTTCTTGCATGCTCTACATTTCCTTTTTTTTTTAGATTTTTTTTTGGCAAGTCAATGGGGTTAAGTGATTTGTCCAAGTTCACACGACTAGGTAATTATTAAATGTCTGAGGCTGGATTTGAACTCAGGTCCTCCTGACTACAGGGCCAGTGCTCTATCCATTGTGCTACCTAGCTGCCTTTCTGCTCTTCATTTCTTAAAGCAAAATAAAATTTCACCCTAATTTCATGCTACAATTTTTTCAGCCATTCCTAAACTCATGGTTATCCCAATTTCCAATTCTTTGCCACCAGAAAAAAATATGCTATAAATATCTGTATTCATATAGTTCTTTTTTCTTCCCATTTTTCTTATCTTGCAGAATACAGTCCTAGAAGTGGCATTGCTGGGTCAAATGGTATGCATGGTTAATAATTCTTTTAGCATATTTTAAAATTACTCTTCAGAATGATTATCATTTCAAAACTACTGGAACAATGCATTAATTTCTCTTTTTTGCCTAAATCCCCTTGAATATATTTAATTTTTCCTTTCTGTCCTCTGATTCAATCCAATAGGTATAAGGTAATTTCTCTGAATTGTTATAATTTAGATTTCCCCAAACAATAGTGAGTTAAACATTTTTTCTTATATGGACATAGCTAAATGTATTCATTTCATTTGATCATTCATTAATTGGGGAATAGTTTTTATTTTTTATAAATTTTACTCAAATTCTGCACATTTGAGAACTGAGACCTTTTTCAGAGAAATTTATTTCAATATTTCTCCTGCTTCTGACTACTCCTTCCCACAATCTTCTATCACTTTCTATCCCCTCCTCCTTTCTTGAATTTCCTTCTCCTCCTACTTTCCTGTAGAGTAAGATAGATGTTTAAACTCAGTTGAATATATAAATTATTCTCTCTTTCAGCCAATCTAATGAGAGTAATGCTCACTCACTTCACTGAAACAGATTTTCCTTGCCTTTTTATGGGAAATAACAGTACATTCTGCATCACCTTTCCATTTTTCCCACTACATTCCTCTATCAAACAATGACTCCATCTTTATAATGCTTGTAAGATATTCTTTCTTTGATTTGAATCTCTGAAACTTGATCACAATATTCTTGGAACATTTCATTTTGGGATCTCTTTAAGGAGGTGACTGGTAGATACCTTCAATTTCTATTTTAGCTTTTGGTTTTAAATATTCTCTTCTGGTTCTATTTTTCACATCAATTATTTTTTCCAATGTTATCTAGCATATTGTCACAATTTATTTGATTCATTTAGTTTTCTTTTATTGTTTCTTGCTTTCTCACAAAGTCATTGACTTGCCTTTATTGAATTTGATATTTTAAGTAATTATTTTTTCATTCAGTTCTTGTATGCCCCTTTCCTCTTGACCACTCATTCTTTTTAAAGTATTTCCCCTCATTTTCTTTTTATAATGTTTTTTCATTTGACCCAATATGATTTTTAGGATATTGCATTCTTGTCATTTCTTTGTGTCTCTTTCACCATGCTGTTGATTCATTTTTCATAATTTTCCATATCACTTTCATTTCTCTCCCCAATTTTTCCTTTTCTCTGAGGATTTTTCAAAATCCTTTTTGAGCTCTTTTAAGTCCTAGTGCTAATTGCTATTTTTCTTTGAGGTTTTGGAGAGAGGAGTTTTGAATTTTCTATATTCTTCTAATTGACTGTTTTAAATTTTCTTCACACAATAATAATATTTTATGATCAGATATATTTTTCTTCTGTTGTTTGCTCATTTTCCATGTCTATGATTTAGTTTTAAATTTAAGTTTTTAAAGTGGGTTTATGCTTGTATTATGGAGGTTTCACTGTTTCAAACTTTTGGTGTATTTTTCCCAGCTCTTTTCAGAAATATTTCTTCTTCATAGTTGGTATGACCTAAGAGCAAGACACAGAGAGTAGAGACTCTGCTGGAAGGATAGGATGGGGTGAGAGCCTGAGGGCAGGACTAGCCTGGGAACAGCTGCAAAGCTGCTGGATGTGGGAGGTGTGATCCGAGAGCCAATTGGAAAATGGATGCTTTGGCTGTAAGATTGATGGTCTAGGGCTTACTGGAAGGGGTGGATGGTGACTTCCAGTCTCTAGCACTTCTACTGGCTGGATGGAGTTATTACACTCAGTGAGCAAAACCTTTAGCACCCCTTATTGGCTGGCCCACTTTGTGATATTAAAGTCAGTGAGCAAAGCCTCTAAGGATCCAACACCAAAGCTTTGTGAACCAGCTGCTACCACAACACAAGATATTAGGAAAATGAAGAAAGACCAGTGGAAAGGGGGGTCCATAGAAAAATTCCTAGAAGGAAAAGACCTTATCTCAGAGAGACCTAGAAGCTCTGAGGGGAATATTATTTGGTTTCCAGTACAGAAAGAATTCCTTGAAGAAATCAGGAAGAAATTTAAAAATAAATTGGAAAGTTTGGGAAAGGAAATACAAGAAAAGATTATCTCCTTGCAACAAGAAAAAAAATATTTGGGTAATACAATTGATCAAATGAAAAAGAAAATAATTCTGTCAAAACTTCAATGGGACAAATGGAAAAGTCTTACAAATAGAATTGATCAATTTGAAAAAAAGTTGCAATAGGTAAATAAAGAAAATACTTCTCCGAAAATATGGAGTCTGTGGAAACCAAAGACTTCATGAAACAAGAATCTTTTTAAACCAAATAATGAAAAATAGAAGAAAATGTAAAATACCTCATCAGCAAAACCACTGACCTCCAGAATAGATCAAAGAGAGACAACCTAAGAATTGTTGATCTTCCTGAAAACACTAAAGAGAAAAGGAAAGAGACTGGACTTAATATTACAGGATTTAGTGATGGAAAACTGCCCTGATATCATGGAACCAGTGGGAAAAATAGTTACTGAAAAAATACATCCATCCACTCCATAAAAGGATAGCAAAATGAAAATACCAAGGAATATTGTGGCCAAATTCCGTAACTATCATATAAAAGAGAAAATCCTGCAATCAGTCAGAAAGAAACAATTTAGATATCAAGGAGTCACAGTAAGAATTACACAGGATATGGCTGCAACAAGATTAAGAGATCAAAGGGTCTGGAAAATGATATTCCGGAAAGCAAGGGACCTTGGAATGCAACCAAGAATTCGTCATCTGGCAAATCTAAGCCTTCTCTTCCTGGGCAAAAGATGGAAATTTAATGATGAAATAAGAGACTTCCAACTTTTTCTGATGAAAAGATAAGAGCTTAATAAAACATTTGGACTTCATACAGGAGACTCAAGAGGCAAATGAAAAGCTTAAAAAAAGGTAAAAAAGAAAAACAATGCTATGCAGTGAGATGAAAGTGGCTATATCCCTACCTGAGAGAAAGACATAAATAACTCTCCAGAAAGGTAAATGTATTAAAGAGAATATATTTAGCCAGAATTGTAAGTCACTTATGACTTATTCCAGAAAATATTATCCAATAATATGAAAATGGCTATATCCCTATCTGGGAGAAAAACCTCTAATAACTCTCAATAATTTTTAATTCTCATAGAAAGAATATATTAGCTAGAAGTGATGGACACTCAGGACTTTTCTATGCCTCAGAATGATTCAAAAACAATATCATGCTAAAATGGAGGACAGTAAAGTGATGGGAGGATGGAGGAGATGGAATGTGATAAATCTCATTACATTAAGACGTACAAATGACTAATTGAAATAGAGGGGAAGAAGTAAGGAAGTGAGAACAACCTGATTCTTACTTTCATCAGATAAGGCTTAAAATTAAAATACATACACTCAGTTAAGTTAAGAAACTTATCTTACTTTTAAATCATTAAAAGGGGGGGAAAGGGGAGGGTGAGGAACAGGGCAACCAACAGACAGAAGAGGAGGAAGAAGGTTCAAAGGTAAAGGGGAAAGAAAGGGGACAAAGGTTGTATATAGGAAGGCAAACACACTGTAGGTGGTGGTATTCAGAAACAAAGTACTGGGAACGGTTTATAAAGTGAAAAATGGGAAAAATACAGAGGGAAGATAGAATGGAGGGCAGTAAAGATTTACTAATTATAACTAAATGTGAATGGGATGAACTCTCCCTTAAAACATAAGCAAACATCAGAGTGGAATAAAAAAGAAGAATATGCTACTTAAAAGAAAGTCATCTGAAGCAGAGAGATACTTAAAGCACAAAGATAAAAGATTGGAGCAAAATATATTTTGCTTCAGTTAAAGTGAAAAAATCAGGAATAGCAGTCTTTATCTCAGAAAAAGCTACCACAAAAATAGATATCATTCAAAGAGATAAGGAAGGAAACTCTACCAATCTAACAAGTCCCATAGGCAACAAAGTAATTTCACTGCTAAATTAGTATGCACCCAATGTTAAAGCATGCAAATTCTTAGAGGATAAGTTAAATTAGTTACAGGAACACATAGACAGGAAAACTCTACTAGTGGGAGACCTCAATCTCCCACTTTGAGATTTAGATAAACCTTACCATAAAATAAAGAAGAAGGAACTTAGGGAGATAAATAGATTGCCAGAAAAATGACATGAATTAGCTATGGAAGAAACTGAATGGACATAGAAAGGCATATACTTATTTTTTCTATATTAAATGGTACTTACACAAAATTTGACCATGTCCTAAGACATAAAAACATAATAATCAATTTCAGAAAGGCAGAAATATTGACTAAATCTTCCTCAGATAATAATGCAATAAAAATCATATGCAATATTCGACCAGGGAGATATAGACCCAAAATTAATTGGAAACTAAATAAACTCATTTTAAAGTATGAGTAGATCAAACAAATTATAGAAAGAATTAATTATTTCCTCCTAGATAATGAAAATAATGAAACAACATACAAAACATGTGGGATATACACAAGGTAGCTATCAGGGTATATATTATATCTTTAAATGATTTCAGGAATAAATTAGAGAAAGAGAAAACCAATTAACTATATATATATATATATATATATATATATATATATATATATATATATATATATATATAATGAAAAAAATAGAGGAAAAAACCCCAATTGATTACCAAATTAGAGATTCTAATAATTAAAGGAGAAATTAATAAAATTGAAAAAATAAGAAAACAATTGAAGTAATAAAAATCCCTAGTGTTGGATGTATGAAAAAACTAAAAATTGATAAACTTCTGGTCAATTTGATTAAAAAAGATATAAGAAAACAAAAGTGTTAGAATCATAAATGAAAAAGGTAAACTCATCACCAATGTGGAGGAAATTTTAACAATAATTCACAATTATTTTGCTCAACTCTATGCCAATAAATATTATAATCTAAGTGAATTGGAAGAATATTTGCAAAAATGTAATTTGCCCTGGTTAAATGAAGTGGAAATTAAATACCTAATTAACCCTGTCTCAGAAAAAGAAATTCAACAAGCCATTACTGAACTCCCTAAGAAAAAAATATCCAGGTCCAGATGGATTCACAACTGAATTCTATCAAACATTTAGGAACAAGTAACAACTAGTTCTAATTCTATATAAACTCTTTGGAAAAATAGGTGAAGAAGGAATTCTGTCTAACCTTTTTTTTGACACCAGTATGGTGCTGATACCTAAACTAGGAAGAGTTAAAACAGAGAAAGAAAATTACAGACCTATCTCACTGATGAATATAGATGCAAAAATCTTTAAATAAAATCTTAGTAAAATGACTGCAACAAATTATCACTACCAGGCTAATACATTATGACCAAACAGGATTTGTCCCAGGAATGAAGCTTTGCTTCAATATTAGGAAAACTGTTAGGATAATTATTTATATCACTAACAAACCTATTAGAAATCATATGATTATATCAGTGGATTCTGAAAAAAGCTTTTGACAAAATACAGAACCAATTCCTACTAAGAACACTGGAGAACATAGGAATAATTGGAATATTCCTTAGAAAAATAAGCAGTATCTATCAGAAACCATCAACAAGCATCATATGCAATGGGGATAGCCTAGAGGCTTTACCATTAAGGTCAGGGGTGAAACAAGGATGCCTATTATCACCACTACTATTCAATATTGCATTACAAATGTTAGCTTTTGCAAAAAGAGAAGAAAAAGAAATTGAAGGAATTTGAAATGGGAAGAAAGAGACAAAACTCTCACTCTTTGTAGATAACATCATGCTATACCTAGGAAATCCCAAAAAAATAATTTAAAAGCAGCTAGAATTAATTAAGCATTTCAGTAAGGTCACAGGATATAAAATTAAGCCTCATAAATTCTCAACATTTCTATATATGACTAGCAAAATACAGCAGAAAGACCTAGAAAGAGAAATCCCATTCAAAGTAACTTCAAGACAATATAAAATACCTGGGAGTCTACCTGGCAAGGCAGACTCAGAAACTTTTTGAAAGCAATTACAAAACTCTTCTCAAGCTTAATAAAATCAGATTTAAATAGCTAAGCAAATACCAACTACTCATGGATAGGCCGAAATAACATAATAAAATCGACAATTATACCAAAATTAAACTATTTGTTTAGTGCCCCACCAATCAAAATTCCAACAACTTACTTTAATGTGTTAGGAAAAAAAGTAAGAAAATTCACATGGAGAAATAAAAAGTTGAGAATCTCCAGGGATTTGATGAATAAAGTGCAAAAGAAGGTGCCTTAGCCCTCCCAGATCTAAAATTATATTATAAAACATCAGCCATCCAAACAGTCTAGTATTGACTAAGAAATAGAGTGAGGGATCAGCAGAATAAACTACGTGCAATAGCAGTATCTGATTATAATAATATTCTATTTGATAATACTAGAGTCAAGCTATTGCGATAAAATTTCTCTCTTCAATAAAAGCTATTGGCAAAATTGGAATTTAGTATGGTACAAATTTGGCTTTGACCAACACCTCACTTATTATAACAAGATCAAAATGGATATAGGATTTAGCCATAAAAATACAATATTATAAGCAAACTTGGAGATCAAGGAATAGTTTACCTGTCACATCTATGGAAAGGGAAGCAGTTTATGACTGGGGAAGAGATGGAGAACATCATTAAGAACTAGACAAATTAGATTACATTAAATTAATTTTTTCCAACAAGAATTTTTTTTCTCAAGGACTTTACAATCTGATGAAATCTTATATGATTCCATGGTTTCAGTGATTAGTTCAGAGTTTCCCAGATTATTCTACATTTTCCAAGAAGTTAGAGTTTTCTCTCCAAATACCCCCCCCATAAAGCTCAATATGTCCAAACTGTCAATTTTCTTTCCCTCCTAAATTATCTTCTTCATCCAGTTTTCTTTTTATTCTTCTATTTTTATTTTTGTTTTTTGCAAGGCAGTGGGGTTAAGTGACTTGCCTAAGGTGACACAGCTAGGTAATTAAGTCTCTGAATCTGCACCCGAACTCAGGTCTTCATGACCTCAGAGCCCATGCTCTATCCACTACACCTCCCAGCCTCCCCTTCACCTAGTTTTCTTTTTTTTAATATTTATTTGTTTTTGTACAAATGATTTTTTTATACATTACTATAATATTCTTGTTTAAGAGTAAACATAATGTCTCCTCCCTCCAAAAAATATAGACCTTCATGAGCAATAAAGTAATGGAAAGAACAAAAAATTAAAATTAAATTTAAAAAATAATAATAATAGGGACAGCTAGGTCGCATAGTGGACAGAGCACCGGCCCTAGAGCCAGGAGCACCCTAACCCAAATCTGGCCCCAGACATCCAACAATCACCCATGTGACCCTGAGCAACTCAATCCAACTCCATTGCCTTGTAAATACCAAAAGAAAAACAAAGTAAGATAAAATAATAATAATAATAATAATAATAATAATAATAATGATAATAATAATGATAATAATAAATGTGATTCAGTCTGTGTTCCAACACCTCCAGCTTTGTCATGGGTGGATCACATTCTTTATAAGCCCATCACAAAAGCTACTTCCATATTTTTCTACTGTTGTCATTGCTGATCACAACTCCCTCCATTCATACTTCCCCACTACCATGTACTATATTTTCTGTCTCCTTTCACTTTGTCCCTCTTCTTAAATATGATGTAGGGTGGCTGAGTGGCACAGCAGATGATCACTGGCTCTGGGGCAGGGAGGTCCTGAGTTCACATACCACCCTTAAGGCCCAGCAACCACCTAGCCCTGTGGTCCTGTACAGTCCATCCAATTCCAGCTCCTGGCAAGAAGTAAAAAAGAAAATGTGTTATATCTGACCACTCTCCCTCATGGTACACCCTCTCCTCCATCACTCACATACCCCCCTTCCCCCTGCACCCCTTATCTCCTTCTTACTTTAGATGTCTATACCCCATTGAGTATATATGCTATTTCCTCTCTGAGCCACCTCTGATGATAGCGAAGGTTCCCTCATTCCCCCTCACCTTCCCTGCTTCGATATCATTGCAATAGCTCATTGTGATAAGAAAAAAATCTTATTATATGAAATATCTTAGCTCTATTCCACCTCTCCTTTCTTTTACTCCCATTACACTTCCCCTTTAGCCATTGACTCCAGTTTTTACATTATATTATATCTTCAAATTCAGTACTCTCCTGTGTTTCCTCTAAAAGAAGCTCCTTCTACCTGGTTATGTGGGAAGCTTCTTATGAGTATTACCAGTATCATTTTTCTATGCAGGAATATATGTAGTTCATCACTGTTAAGTCCCACATATTTTGCCCTTCTCCTCCACTCTCTATATGCTTCACCTAAGTCCTGCATTTGAAGATCAAACGTTCTGTTCAGCTCAGGCCATTTTAATAAGAACATTTGAAAGTCCCTTGGTTCATTGAAAGTCCATCCTTTTCTCTGGAAGAGGGCATTCAATTTTGCTGGGTAGCTGATTACATTAATTACATTACATTAATTACATTACATTAAATTAAAAAACTTTTGCACAGACAAAACAATTGTAACAAGATCAAAAGAAACGTAGTAAAATCGGAAGCAATCGACATTTTCCCAATTATTTAAATTAGACTTTGTGTGAAAAATGTTTTCCAGTTGTGTTGAATATATATTCAAATTTTGTCTTGACAGATAGAGTTCCAAGTATTTTATGCTGACTCCAGTTACTGTATATGACATTTCTTTTTCTATCTCTCAGTAGGTCCTTGTTGATAGTATATAGTAATGCTGAGGATTTATCTAGGCTTATTTTATATTCTGCTATTTTGCAACAGTTTTTGATTATTTCAAATAGCTTTTAGTGGATTTTTAGGATTCTATAAGTATACCACCATATTATTTGCAAAACACTTTGCTTCTTTGCTTATTACCTACTCTAACAGCTTCCATTTCTTTTTTCCCCCTTTATTGCAAAAGGTCACATTTCTCAGACAATATTGAATAGTAGTGATGAATACTTGAGTTTCACCCAAGATCTTCTTGGAAAATTCTCTAGTTTATCCACATTTCTTATAATATTTGCTGGCGGTTGTAGATAGATGCGTATTACCATTTTAGGGAAAACTCCATTTATTTCTCTACTCAATAGTGATTTTTTTAAAGAATGTGACATTTGTCAAAACATTTTCAGCATCTATTGAAATGATCAAACAATTTCTATAAGTTTCTTACTTATATGGCCATTTATGCTGGGTGCTTTCCAATTATTCAATCATCCCATCATTATCAGATCACAGTGTATTATAGTGATAACTTGTTGATCAATTTACTAATTTTTATTTAAAATTTTTCATCAATAATTATTATGAGACTTGATCTATAATTTTATTCATCTATTTTATCTTTTCCTCATTTAATTATCAGAACCATATAGGTGTCATAAAAGGAATTTGACAGAATTCTTTCTTTGCTTATTTTTTAAAAATAGTTTATATATCATTAAATTAATTTTTTTAAATGTTTGGTAGAATTCACTTGGGAATCCATTTGACCCTGGAGAAGTTTTTCTTAGGGAGTTCATTGCAAGTTTGTTCAATTTGTTTTTCTGAAATGGAGCTAGTTAAGTATGGGATTACCTTTATATTCACGGGATTCATAACTCATCAAATCTATTACTCATCACATTTTTATAAACAAAATTTATTTCAGCAGTCTCTGATTGCTTCAGGTTCCTTTTACTTGCTCAAACTTGTTCAAGTTATAATGCATTCCCACATAAAAAATACTCTATTACTTGTCACTTGCTTGGGACTTTTCACCTCTCTTTTCTGATGAAACAGAGGTAAATAGTCAATCTAATGTCAACTCAAGAGCATTGAACAACCCAAGCTAAATCTGATTCCTCAATTTTTGAACCTTAATAGTTCAAAGTGGACTACATTCAGAGTGAATATAATTATCAATTTGGGAAATTTAGCTCCTTTAGGGAGAAAAATTCCTTATTTTGTTGAATGTCCATCTTGAAAGAAACAGTATCTTCAGTTTCTCTGGGTACTTCTTTGTTGTAATTCAAAGTTTTTTACCTCCAGAAAATCATATTACAAATATTACTGCTAAATCCTGTGTAATAATGATTATAGTTCCACTATCTGAATTGTTTCTGTCTGGCTGCTTACAA
This sequence comes from Macrotis lagotis, assembly GCF_037893015.1. NCBI lineage: Eukaryota > Metazoa > Chordata > Mammalia > Peramelemorphia > Peramelidae > Macrotis > Macrotis lagotis. Next base: position 50,282,006 of record NC_133662.1, read on the forward strand.
TATTTTCTTCTTTACTTTGTAGTTGTGGAATGTGGTTATAATATTCCTGGATGTTTTTAAATTTGGGATCTCTTTCAAGGAGTGATTATTGAATTCCCTCAGATTTTATTTTACTCTCTGCTTCTAGGATTTCAGGGAAATTTTCCAGAAGAAAAATACTGAAAAATGAATTCTGGTCTCTTATCCTAGTAATAACTTTCAGGTAGCCCTATAATATCTAAATTATCTCTTCTGGATGTTTCCCAGGTCTTTTCTTTTTCCATTGACTAGTTCCACATTTTCTTCTAGTTTTTCATTCTTTTTTTCTCACAAAATAATTAGCTTTCCATAGATCAATTCTACTATTGAAGGAATTATTTTCCTCTGAGAGTTTTTTAGTCTCCTTTTCCAGCTGGAAAATTCTGCCCTTTAAAAATATTCTTCTACTCATTGATTTTTTGGTCTAGTTTATTCATTTGACTTGAACTGATTTTAACACGTTATTTTCTTCACAATCTTTGTACAATTCTTTCACCAAGTTACTGAATTGGTTTTCTTGATTTTCTTGCATTGTTCTCAGTTCTCTTCCCAATTTTTCCTCTACTTCCCTTATTTAATTTTTAAATTTTTTTCAGATTTTAATTTTTTATTTTAAATATATTTATTTGTTTATTTTCAGCCATTTGAACAAGAATTTTTTTTCCAAGTTACAAATTTTCTTTCCACCCTCCTTTTCCACCCCTTCCCCTCAGCAGGGAATAATCAGGTTAGTATTTTACATACATATTTTGCTAAACATATTTACAAATGAGTAATTGTCATGAGGAATTAGGATTAAGCAAAAGAGATAAGAGATAATTTTCATAAAGTGTTCATCAGATTTCAAAGGGATGGTTTTCTATATGCTTTGATTTGTTTTGTTTTTCTTCCTCTGCTTGGGGATAATATAATCCATAACCAGTCAAATATTTGCCCTAGCTGTCTGGACTGTAGAGAGGGGGTGCTTCCATCAAGGTAATTCATATCACAATGTTGTTGATGTGTACATTGTTCTCTTGGCTCTACTCCTTTCTCTCAGTATCAGATGCTATAAGATATTTCATACTTCTCTAGAGTCTAACCATTTATGGATTCTTAGAGAACAATAATAATATTCCAGAGCATTCATGTACCATAATTTATTTAGCCATTCCCCAATTGATGGGCATCCCCTCAATTTCCAATTCTTTGCCACTATAAAAAACAGCTATGAATATTTTGGAACACATAGGACTTTAAACTTTTTCTGTAATTTCTTCGGGATATAGACCTAGAATTGGAATAGCTACATCAAAGGCTATGAACAGTTTTAATGCTCTTTGAGCATTGTTCCATATTACTCTCTAGAAAGGTTGGATTCATTCACAACTCCACCAGCAATGCATCAATGTCCCAATTCTCCCACAACCTCTCCAATATTGATCATCTTCCCTTTTTCTCATCTGTGCTAACCTAATATATGTGAGATGATACCCCATTGTGGTATTAATTTTCATTTCTCTAATCGGTAATGATTTGGAGCATTTTTATATGATTATATATAGCTTTAATTTCTTCATTTGAAAACTTCATATTCTTTGACCATTTATCAATTGGGGAATGACTCATGAACATATAAATTCTTTCTATATATTTTAGAGATGAGACCATTATCTGAACTTCTGGTTCTAAAGATTGTTTCCCAGCTTTCTAATAGGGAGCATTGATTTCATCAGCACAAAACCTTTTCCATTTAATATAGTCAAATTGTTTGCTTTGTTACTTTAATTTAGCCAAATTTAATATAGTCAAAATTGTTTATTTTGTAGTTTATAATGTGCTTTAGTTTTGCTTTGGTCATAAAGTTATCGCTTTTCCATAAATAAGATATATAGAGTATTTTTTGGTCTATTAATTTATCTATGGTATCACTCTTTATTTCTAAACCTTGCACCCATTTTGATCTTATTTTGGTATAGGGTGTGAGATGTGGATCTATGTCTAGATTTTGCTATACTATTTTCCAATTTTTCCAACAATATTTTGTGAAATAGTTCATGTTGCAGAGGCTGATATCTTTGGATTTGCTATAGTCATTTACTGCAGTTTCTTTTGAACCTATCTTAATCCATTGATACATTATTCTATTTCTTAACTGGTATCAGGCAGTTTTGATGACTGTTGCTTTATAGTACAGTTTTAGATCTAGTAGAGCTAGACCACCTTCCTTTACATGTTTTTTTCATCATTTCCATTCCTATTATTGCTCTGTTTTTAGTTCCAGATAAATTTTCTTTCTATTTTTTCTAGCATAGTAAAGTAGTTATTTGTAAGTTTGACGTGTGTGGGATTGGTGTGGGACTGAATAAGTAATTTAATTTGGGTAGTACAGTCATTTTTACTGTATTAGTTCTACCTTTGCATGAACAATTGACATTTTTTCCAATTATTTAAATTTGGCTTAATTAGAGTGAGGAGAACTTTATCATTGTTTTCATACAGTTTCTGAGTTTCTCTTAGGAGGTAGGTTCCCAAGTATATAATTTTATCTAAAGTTTTTTAAATCTGATTTCTCTTTCTATCTCTTGTTCTTGGGCTTTGATGCTGATGATTTGTGTGGATATATTTATATCCTGATACTTTTCTGAATTTGTTAATTGTTTCAAGGAATTTTTTAGCTGATTTTCTCAAATTCTCTAGGTATACCATCATATCATCTGCAAAAAGTGAAAGTTTTGCTTACTCATAGCCAATTCTGATTCCATCAATTTCTTTTTCTACTCTTTTTGCTACTGCTAGCAATTTCTAATACTATACTGAATAGCAATGGAGTCAATGGGCATCCTTGTTTCACCCTTGAATTTATTGGAAATGCTCTCATTTTATTCCCATTAAATATCTTATTTATTATGGTTTTAGGTAGATAATATTTATTATTTTGAGGAGAATTCCATTTTTTCTTAAACTTTCTAGTGTTTAATAAGAATGGATGTTGTATTTTATCAAAAGTTTTTTCATCTATTGAGATAATCATATGATTTCTGTTGTTTATACTATTGCTATGTTTAATCATGTTGAGTGTTTTCCTAATGTTGAAACATCCCTGCCTGCCTGATATAAATTCAACCTGTTTGTGGCATATTATCTTGCTAATAATTTATTGTAGTCTCATTGCTAAAATTTAATTAAGATTTTTGCATCGTTATTCATTAGGGAGATTGGTTTATAATTTACTTTGTCTATTTTGGTTCTTCTTGGGTTAAGTATCAGCATGATTTTAGTATCATAAAAGGAATTTGGCAGAACTCCTTCCTCTCCTAGTTTATAAAGTATTTTATGTAGAATAAGAATCAATTGTTCCTCAAATGTTTGGTAGAATTCATTAATAAACCTATTTGGACCTGGAGACTTTATCTCAAGGAATTTAGTGATGGTTTTTTCAATTTCTTTCTTTGAAAAGGGGTTATTTAAGGAATTTATTTTCTCTTCAGTTAATCTGGGCAGTTTATTTTTTTGTAAATATTCATCCATTTCATTCAAGTTGCCCAATTGATTGGCATACAGTTCAACAAAGTAGCTCCAATGTATCTCTTCAATTTCATTCTCACTGGTAGTTAGTTCATCCTTTTCATTTCTGATACTTGTAATTTGGTTGTTTTTTTTCTTTTTTAATCAGATTAACCAGTGTTTTGTCTATTTTATTGGCTTTTTCATAAAACCAATACTAAATGTTACTTATGAGATCAATGGTTTTCTTGCTTTCTGTTTTATTAATTTCTGCATTTATTTTCAGAATTTCTAATTTTCTAGCTTTATTAAATGCATGTCCAATTCATTGATCTCCTTTCTCTATTTTCTTCTTATTGGCAGTTAGCAATATAAAGATTCCCCTCAAAACAACCTTGGCTGCATGTGGTAAATTTTTGTATAATATACCATTATTATAATTTTCTTGGACATAATAATTGATTATTTCTATTATTTGCTATTCAATCCACCCTTTATTTGTGATAAAGGTTTTAATTTCCAATTAGTTCTTGGTTCATCTTTTCCTGACCCTTTATTACATATAATTTTTATTGCATCATTATCGGGGAAATATGTATTTATTACATACAGTATATCTACACTCAGTATATAGACAATGAGAAATGAGTATTATGTTTGCCATTCTGTATTTGATTGGTTTATAATTTACTTTGTGTACTAGAACAGTCGATTTTCATGAAGGTGTCAAGAAATGAAGAAAAGTTAAATTCTTTTCAGCCCCCATTTCAGTCCAGAGGTCTAGCATATCTATGTTTCCTAAAAAATTTCATTTACCTTCTTAACTTCCTTGTTTATTTTGTTGTTAGACTTATTTAGTTCTGACAGAGGTAGATTGGGGTCTCTCATTATTTAAGTTTCTCTGTCTATTTTTCCTTGGAATTCACTCAAATTTTCCTCTCAACATCTGGATGCTATACCACATGTTTAGTAATGATATAACTTCATTTCCAATGGTGCATTTTAAGATGTTGTTTCCTTCCTTATGCTTTTTAATGAGATTGATTTTTGCTTTTACTTTGATTGAGATTAGGATCACTGTCCCAGAAGCTTTTATTTTACTTTAACTGAGGAATAATATATTTTACTCCAACATTTTTCCTTTGCCCTGTGTGTATCTATCTCCTTCAAATGTGTTTCTTGTAAACAAGATATTGCAGGGTTCTGGTGTTTAATCCCTTCTGCTATCCACTTCCATTTTATGGGACAGTTCATCCCAATCACATTTACAGTTAAGATGACTAATTCTGTATTTCCCATCATTCTGTCTTTCTTCATTTATATTTATCTTGTTCCTTTTATCTTATTCTTCCACACCAAAATTTTACTAACAAACCCCTTTTACTTTTGTTTTAAAGAGTTAACTTTCAGCTTGTTTTCAGTTATACCTTCCCCTTCCTGTTATCAGTCCCTTCTTTGCATATCTTTCCTGTTCTCAGTTAACCCCTTCCCAGTAAATTGAGTTAGATTTTTAAACCCAAATGAGAATTTATTTTATTCCCTCACTGGGCTAAACCTTTTGAAAATAATTTACTCAGCATTCGCATTCTCCCTTCTTTCCCTCTAAAATTATTAATCTTTGTGCCTCTTCCTTTGGTATTATTTATTGCTCCAATATTATTAATCAGGTATCATCAATCTCTGATCAATTATTTTATTGCTTGAGAAGCTCTTATTGCTATCAAGATATTATCACAGATTTTTATTTGATTGCTTGATAACAAGCATTGACTCAAATGGCATCAAATTATAATCCTACTTATATTTCACCTTAGCCCCTTTTTCAAGTATCTTTCAAGTACACACAATATTCCTCACAAGCCATATTATCATTATCCAAAGTCATATCATTTCTTGAACTCCCCCCCCAACCTATTTTCTTTCCAACTTTAGCTCCTGCCCTGCCCATTCAAGGTGTAATACCTTGTTAAGTGAAGCAAGGCCTATTGTCTCTCCCACTTAACCTCCCCCCCACACACCCAGGGTACTTAACCAGTTGTTAAGTGAAGAACCAGATGCTAATCTAATGAACTGCAAGAATCTTGAAGATCTTTTAAGTACTGGGAGGCTTTGGAGGTCTGACCTGAGAACTTTACAAATGACTATAAGTAATAGAGACTCTGTCTCATGTCCTTGCAGTTTATGATGCCCTCATTGGACAAGGTGCTTAGCATCTTGGAACTGAAGTGAGTCAAAGTATAATGAGACAATTTAGCTAAAAAAATTTTTTCATGACATTTTGTCTCCAACACAATGCTGTCTCCTTCCACATCTTCAATTGTGAGACAAGACCCAATTATACCCATTTCCTTTGGTTTCTTCTCTTAAACTATATTCTACCCTCTAATTATGCTTAGAGTGGTAAAATTCTAAAGAATTAGAAGTGTTATATCTTCCTTTTTAGGGTTGCATACAATTTGATAGTCAACCAACATTTTTTAAAGCAGTTATTTTATTCCCTTTTTCCTTTATATTTCTTATTCAACTTTGAAGTCAGGTATTTGTAAATTGAATTCTCTGTTCAGTTCTGGTCTTTGTATCAGAAAATTCTGGAAGTTGACTATTTCATTGAACATCCCACTTTTTTCCTTACAGTACATACAAAATTTTGCAATCCATTCTAGGGTGTAATCCCAGGACTTTAGCTCTCTAAAATATGCTATTCAAGTTCTTCAGATCCTTCAATATTGAGGCTGATAGGTCCTGTGTGTTAGTCTGATTGTGTGTCCTTTATATTTGAATTGTTTTCTTTTTGCTGTTTGCAATATTCTCTCCTTTATTTGAAGGTATTAGAATCTGGCTATTACAGCCCTTGGAGTTTGAATCCTGGATTCTCTTTCTGGGGAGGGGGGGGGTTCTGTGGATTCTTTCTATGGTTGTTTTGTTATATTTCTCTCATAAATTTTCTAGCAATTTTCCTTGATTATTTACCACAATGATTCATAAATTGTCTCTTCTGGATCTATTTTCTATGTCATTCATTTTCTTTAGATGGTACTTTACATTTCCTTCAGTTTTTTCACCCTTTTTACTTTGTTTGGTTTCTAATTGTTCAATTTTAATTGTTAGGATTTCATATTCTTCAGTTAGCTTCTGTGTTTCTTTTCCAGTTGGTTATTTTTATTTTTATTGGACTTGATTATTTTGGTCAATTTTTCACAATTTTCCTGCATGATTTTATGCTCTTCAATGAGCTTATGTTTTTGAGTCCCATTTATAGACTGTTTTGATATATCCCCTGTGAGTGATTTTTCGTTGCTTTCTTCTTCAGTCATGGTATTGCTGTCATCTTTGTTTGTAAAGTAGTTTTTTTATAGTGCGCATTCTTTTAGGTTTTTGTTCATCTTTGATGTTTTAGTTCTGCTCCTGGGGTTTATAGAGTATATATCCAAGTTTCTATTTTGCTGGGGCTGGGGTATGATCACTGGCTCATTGTTAGCCAAGATGTTGCCTCTGCAGTCCAGGTCTTGTCTTTGCTGCATTGTTTTTTCCTCTTTTGTGTCCAGGTTCTGACTTAACAGAGTATTGTTCCCAACCCAGTCCTGTGTTTTACCCCATTGTTTTCAGGGTTCAGGCTTTGTTAAGTGTTGGAATCCTCCCTGCTGGCTTGCTAGCTAACTGCAGAGACATCTGCTTTTATTAAGTTTTTTGGGACTTGAATTGCACTGTGGCTGAAAGCCTCCCCAATCTCCCACCTCCTGGACTTTCTTTTGCCTTTTCCCCCAGAGATACAGAGCCTGATAGAAGTTCCTTCACTATGTCTGCAGTTGAAAACTTCTTTGAATCTTCTCTTTTGCTTGGTGGAATTTGTAGTGTGAATGTCAGAGTAAAGGTTTCATTTATCTTTGGTAGGGAAAGGGTCCAGCAGCATGTTACCTTCATACCCTCATCTTGGCTTCACCCCTGAAATCCATCTCTCTTATTTAATTTTCAAAATAATTTTTGAACTCTTCTATGATTTGAGACAAATTCAAATTTTTGGAGGTCACAAAAGCTTTAATTTTGTTATCTTGTGAGTGTCTTTTTTTGTCTATGATCATATTCCTTTTCTTCTGTTTTTTTTTTTTTTTTTTTTTTTTTTTAGCTCTTTCCTCAGTCTATGACTCTTTCTTTAAGTGAGTTTCTGCTTCCAGGGTGGAGGATGCACTTTCCCAAGTTTTGGAGGGTTTTGCTGCTGTTTTCAGGGACATTCCCCAGAGAGCTGAATTCCTTCATGATTTTATGAGAGGCTCTGACCACTCTCCTGGCTTGTGATCTGGTCTGCGAATGACTTCAAATACTCCCCTCTTCCCTGGAATTCTGACGAGTGTCCCTGTTCTCCTATGCAGTATTGGACTCTAGACTGTGACCTGGATATTAGTATGGCTAAAGTGACAGAGTCCTGTCCCAGGGATAGTGGTGAGATATCTGCAAGTCTCCTCTGAACCCTTTACCATCTGTGGACTAAGTCCTCTGGAAGCTGCACTGGGACCTGCATTGGCCTGAGAGCTCTCTCTAGTGTAACAGAGCTTTCCTGCTGATCTTCCAAGTTGTCCTTGGCAATATCTAGGCTGAGAGGTGTAGAAAACACCCTACTATCCTTAGGGAACCAGGCACCACAAGGGCTATTCCTGGATGACTGGAGCAAGTTTGCTCAGGCATGGCCTGGGTATGTCTGTGGCCCTTTAGGAACCAAGTGAAACAGACCTTTCTTGAAGATCTTGCAAGTTTTCACAAGGTGGAAAATAGTTTCACTCCATCTTTCAATGGGTTCCTACAGTCTTGAATTTGGCTTGAGCTATAATTTTAACACATTTGGAGTGGTCTAAGGAAGAGCCTGTTGGATTTTCTGTCTTAGTTTGCCATCTTGGCTTGTCCTCCCTCTAAATATATTTTAAATATTATTTTTTGTCACAAGTAATAGTCATAATAATTGTTTCCCAATTTAATGCATTACTTTTAAATTTGTTTTCACTGGACAGGTTTGTGCAAAAGCTCTTCCATTCATTGTAATCAAAATTATACATTTTGTTATTTTATACTGTTCTGGATCTCTTCTTGGGTCATAAACTACTGTTCTTTCCAAACATCTGACAGATACACTATTCCTTCTTCCCCTAATTGGCTCATAGCACCTTTGATTTCTTAATTCTATAAGCATTTCAAACTTATCTTGGAATATAGTGTTAGATATTAACATATGCCCAGTTTCTGATATATTATCTTCCACCTTTCCTAACAGTATTTGTTAAAGAGTGAGTTCTTAACCCAATGGCTGGATATGTTGGGTTTATCAAACAGCAGATTACTATAGACATTTACTATTGTTTCTTTTGCTCCTTTTCATGTCCCACTGATTGACCATTCTATTTCTTAACCAGTACCAAGCAATTTGGAAGACTGATAGATTATAATATAATTTAAGATCTGGTATAGTTAGATCATAAAATGTCATATTTTTTATTAATGCCCTTGATATTTTTGACAGTTTGTTTTATGAATTTTGTTACTTTTTTAAGCTCAGTAAAATAATTTTTGAAAGTTTCCTTGGTATATAACTGAATTAGCATTTTAGTTGAGGTGGTACTCTTATTATTTTAGCTTGGCCTATTCTTGAGCAATTGACATTTGCCCAGTTATTTACAACTGATTTTATTTGTCTGAATATTGTTTTATAGTTGTTTTCAAATACTTTCTGAGTTTCCATTGGTTGATAAATTCCCAAGTATTTTGTGTTGTCTATCATTATTTTGTATATAATTTTTTTCTATCTCTTGCTGCTGAGTTTTGCTAGTAATTTATAGAAATGAGTTATTTATAGAAATGGAAGAGATGTTTGAGAGTTTATTTTATATCCTGAAACTTTTCAAAAGTTGTTAACTGTTTCAAGTTGTTTTTAAATGATTTTCTAGGGTTCTCCAAGTGTACCATTACATAATCAGCAAAGAGTGAAAGTTTTATTTCATTACCTATTCTAATTTCTTCAACTTACTTTATTTTTTATTGCTAAGGATAACATTTCACATGCAATTTTAAATAGTCCTGATAAAAGGCATCCTTGTTTCACACCTGATCTTATTGGAAATGCTTTTAATTTCTCTCCATGATACAAAATGCTTGTTGATGGTTTTAGATAGAAACTGTTTATTGTTTCAAGGAATATTCCATTTGTGCCTATGCTATCCCATGTTTCTATTAGGAATGGGTGCTGTATTTTGTCACTCTTTGGTGAAAACTGCTGGGAAAAATGGAAGATAGTATGGCAGAAACTTGGATAAACCAACATCTCACACTGTATACCAAAATAAGATCAAAATGGGTATACGATTTAGACATAAAAGACAATATTATAAGCTAACTATGACAACATGGAATAGTTTAACTGTCTGATAAATGGAAAGGGGAACAGTTTATGACCAAGGAAGATGTAGAGAACATCATTAAAAACAAAATGGATAATTTTGATTACATTAAATTAAATAGCTTTTGCACAAATTGAACCACTATAACCAAGAATAAAAGAAATATGGCAAATTGAGAAACAGTTCTTAGAACTGGTGTTTCTGACAAAAGACTCATTTCTAAAATATATGGAGAACTGAGTCAAATTTATAAAAAAAAACAAAAAAGAAGCCATTCCCCAATTGACAAAGGGTCAAAAGATATGCAAAGGCAATTTGCAGTTAAGGAAATCAAAGTTATCTATAGTCATATGAAAAACTGCTCTAAATCATTACTGATTAGAAAAGTACAACTTAAAGAAGCTCTGAGGTATGACCTCATACTTTTCACATTGGCCAATATGACCAGAGAGGACAATGATCAATATTGGAGGGGATGTGGGAAATTTGGGACAGTAAAACATTATTGGTGGACCTATGAACTGATTCAAACTTTCTAGAGAGCAACCCAAATGATAAAAAAAAATGTGCATTCCCTTTGATCCAGCAATACACCTATTAGGTTTATTGCGGGGGTCCAGCCTCTGCGTGGTCCTTGGAACCTGACAGGAGGGATAGAGTCGGAGAAATGAGTTGAGTAAACAAGTGGGTATAGGCAGGAGCAGGTTGACTGATTGTCAGCTGGCTTAGATTTTTTTATAGTCTCAAAATCATATGAAACAAGCAAATTAATCATTTCCTTGGTTACAAAAGTATACAAATTTTCATCATTAATCATATAGTTCATATGGTTACAAGTCTGATCATGTAGTGGTTACAAGTGTGATTATCAATCATGTAGTTAATTTTCTTGTCCCTGCTCAGACCATGATGACCTCAACCTGCCTGTTGCCTAGTTTGCTGCTGCATAGTAAAGTTATTGTTTAAACAGAATTTTCTTAGATTAATCTTTTATATAATTTGTTTAATGGAATGCTTCTATGTTTTTGTACTGCATATGTAATGTTTTCGATATGCTCCCTTGACTACCTATAGTGAAGGTAGTTATGTTTGTCCACCTGTCCGTTGACTCCTTCAGTAACTAATTTTCCTTTCAGCCCTTGTTGGTAGATGCTACGGTTTCTATGACTTTTTGTTCTTTCCCAATAAACTAAGGCTGTTAGAGTTCACGTATTGGTTTCCTATACTAACTATTCTCTCACCATCTTTATCACACATTCCTGTGTATGATAAGGGGGGCAAAGCTGTTAGTTTCCCTGGAATTCTATCTGACCCATCTTGTATCTGGTTTCCCTGTATATATTCTGACATCTCCCTGGAACTCTCAGTGCTGTTATCTTCCAAAGATTTCATAATGTTGAAGCCTGATAGTTCATTATTTGGAAAAGTATCAATGCAATCAATCATATTGATAGCAACATTAATTAAATAAAATTACTTTTTCAGTTCCATACCAATCAAAGTATAAAAAAAAATTATTTTACAGAGCTAGAAAAAGGAATAAAAATTCATCTGGAGCAAAAAATTGTCAATAATATCAAGAGATTTAATGAAAATAGAAATTCAAGGGAAGATGCACTAATTGTAATAGATCTTAAATTGTTCAGATATCATCAAAACTCTATGGTATGGTATGAAATAAAGAAGTGGATCAGTGAAATAGATTAAATCCAAAATAAAAAGCAATAAATAACTACTGTAATCACCTATTGGATAAACCCAAATGCTCAAGCTTCTGAAACAAAAGTTTACTATTTCACAAAAACTGGAAAATAGTATAAAAACTAATTAAAAAATACATTTTATACCCTATACCAAAAATAATGAGTATAGAATTTTGACATAAAAAGTGATGCCATAGATTAATTAGGGGAACAGGAAATAATTAATCAGTTGAATCTATGGAGAGTGCAGAAGTCTATGACCAGATAAGAGACAGCAATATAAATGGCAAAATGCATGATTTTGACTAAATTAAATTTAAAAAGATTTTGCCCAAATAAAACCAATGCAGCCAACATTGGAAGGAATTTAAAAAGATAGGAAATAATTTTTGTAACTGATAAAGACATCATTTCTAATATATATATATATATGTATATATACATATATATATATATATATATAAATGTATATACATATACATAGAGAGAGAGAGGCCTGAGTAAGTAAAATTTACAAGAATGAGTAAAATTTATACACATACTCTTATTAATAAGTGCTTTAAATCATCATTAATTAGAAAAGTGCAAATTAAAACAACATTGAGGTACCACCTCACAGCTATCCTGATGAAAGCTCCTGAAGCCATTTCCAGCATCGAAGGTTACTAAGAAATTCTAAGAAATGGTGCCCAATTTAATTCTGGACAAGAGAAGCAAGAGATAAAATTTGGAGTTTGCTCAACTCAAAATAAACCTGATGTAGAGGTCAATTTGAAAAATTCAATTACTTAGGGACTAATAAATGTGGCAAACCTTTTCTAGATTTGAGTAGAATAATACAAAAGAGAAAGAGAGACAACTTCCCTATGAGTATATTTGAGAAAAAGATATTTAAAATGAAATTTAAGGTAAGTTTTCAGATTTATGTTATTAGATGATATAAGTACAACCATTAAAAATAATGAAATCAAAGGTGAAATTAGAAAACTTACTCCTTATAAATTTTTAATTTATCAAAAAATTAGTATCCCTATAATATAGTACAGTAAAAGAATTCTACATGAATCTTCCAATTTATTATGCACAACTTGTTATTTCTATTAAATATGTAAATTACCATGCAAGTTTTTTCTTCCCTTCCCACTCTGCCCTATATATGGCTACCATTAGACTATCTATCTATCTATCTATCTATCTATCTATCTATCTATCTATCTATATATGTGTGTGTGTGTGTGTGTGTTTGTGTGTGTATGTGTATGTATGTAAAATGCTGCTCTGAATGCAGATGATGCTTTTCTTCATACTTATTTTGAGTATACATAGGAGTTAAAGTGTCATTTTTGGTTAAAGTTGTTCATAAAACAATATTGCTGTAACCATCTATCTATATCTATATCTATATCTATATCTATATCTATATCTATATCTATATCTATATCTATATCTATATCTATATCTATATATCTATATCTATATCTATATCTATATCTATATCTATATCTATATATCTATATCCGTATCCGTATCCGTATCCGTATCCGTATCCGTATCCGTATCCGTATCCGTATCCGTATCTATATCTGTATCTATATCTATTTATAATATACAACTTGCTTCTGTTCATTTCACTATTAATTATTTTGTACACATAAACCATATTATCATAAGATTATCAAACTCATCATTTCTTATAGGACAGTAGTATTTTGTCACTATCATATAACACAAATTTTTCAGCAATTTTGCAATTGAAGGAAATCCTTATAATGTCTAATTCTTTGCAATACAAAGAGAGCTAGTATAAATATTTTAAAACACAGGTTATTATTCTTTTTGCCAGTCATCTTTTGCAATAGATCTAGTAGTGGTCTGGGTCAAATGGTAGGCCTTTTAACTCTTTGAGCATAATTCCAGATTCCTCTCTAAAATGATTGGATCAGTTCATAAGTTCACCATCAGTAAATTAGTATACCCATTTCCCCACAATCCCTCCTACATTTGTTGCTTTCCGTCAACTAGTTTTGCCAATCAGATAACTGTAAAATGATGTCTCAATGTTATATTAATTTTCTTGTCTCTAATCAATAATGGTTTAGAATATTTTTATTTGAATTCTTCATTGAAAAGCTTCTCTGGAACTCATCCCTCCTGGTTTTTATTAGAACAATAGGGTTCCATCACATACATATACCACCATTTGTTTAGCTATTCCCCTAATGTAAGAAATTGTTGAGTGTCACAGGAAAGTCATTGTGTGACTGGGAAAGACTTAAAGGTCCTCTTGCCCACGTACATCAAAGGCCTGCTCACCTGGGTTGACTCTCTAGATCTCATCTGTTCCTTCTGATTTGACATGTCCTGCAACATTGTCTGTAAACACTAAGCCTGGGATAGCAACATTGTTTGGGAATTACTAGCTTGAGAAAATAAACTTTATCACCTGCTGTTGAGGAGCACAGAGACATTTGTTTAATTTGTTAATTGGAGAATGCCACATTAATTGGCAGTAAACCAGGGACTAAGAGGATATTTAAGCTCTTGCATTCTGTAAAATAAATGGAGAACTTGTCATCTTTGTCTCCCACCTCTTCAACATTCATCTGAAACAAGTATTAGGTTATGAGTAACAGATAAGTCAGCCAACAGTCACACAACGTATGATGTTCAAACATGGGGCATGAAGGCAAGTTCAGAGCCATCTGATTGGAGTCCAGGAGAAGGACCAAAAAGAACCATGCAGCAAAGGAATGAGACTTTGCCTGTCAGAAAAAGCTTCAAAGGCCCAAGACTTTGAGCTGTCATACAAGCGAGGAAGAGGCTTCCAGGTGACATTCCAGAACAGAAAACTTCCTGGAGGTAACAAGCTGGTTGCTATCATGGGATAGATATTAGGGATATTTGAAAGGAAGTTTGAAGAAGTAGGTGTGGAGGAAATCAAAGGTAAAGGGAGGGGATATTCTCCTCAGTGGATAGAGAAGGAAGAAATAAATGAGTATTATCAAGAAGGGCCTAGGAGTGTTCCTACAGCACCATTTAGTGAAAAAACTTCAGCATTGTAGGAGGCCAGCAAAAGGACCAGGAATTTGGGATAAAGTTTGGAAGATTTAGGAGCTAAGGTTCAGTCATATCCTGTTATTGATGAATCAGATACTTTTAATCCAGAAAACCTTAGGCAAAGACATGAGCCAGTAAATACAAAAGCAGATAGAGATTTAAAGAAGGGGTTGGGGGAATTCAGTACAAGTTCACATTTTTTCAATTGCATACTCTTGCATACTCCATATGAACACCTAATGATTGGAAGCAGATAGGGCATGTTTGTCACCCAGACAATCTGTCTTTTGGATGATGCAGTTTGTAGAACAATGTAGACAGATGACTTTGAGGCATGCACAAGGTCCCAATGCCATCACATATTATGAACAATTAAGTGGCACAGGTCAATTCCACAGCAATGCGGACCAAATAAATTATGGGTTAGAAACATATGAAAGAATTGCTACTTGTGTAAAGAATGTTTGTGGTCATATTCCAATACAAAATGAAAATGAAAAAAAAAATGGTGAGACTTTTGTAGATTTCTTTGCCTGTTTGAAGGAGGCAGTCGGAAGAACCTTGGGAGATGTAGTAGGGAGAGATTTATTAATAAAACAATTAGCATGGGCTAATTTGAATGCTGAATGTCAGAAAGCAAGGATGCCACCATTGAGGAAATGATTCAAAGATGTGACAGAATAGACCCTCAGGAGTATCATGCAGAATAAATGGAAGAAGCATTTGCTAATATGCACATGGGAAATAAAGAGAAATAAACTTGATTTGTTTTGGGAAAGCCTAGACATTTAAAGAAAAATTGTTGGAGTGCTCGAGAAATTAAACCCAGAAAGGTCAAGGCGCATCATCCTAAAACTCTGTGACCAAAGTATAAAAAGGTAGGACACTGGGCATCAGAATGTAAACAAGGAAATTTAAACAGGGGGAAAAAGAGGCCCTTCCCTAGGGGCCCCTCAAAAACTATCAATGGGTATGACAGTTAAAGACCAACAGGGGATGGAAAGGAAAAACCAGTATGCAACTTTGGCAGTAAGCTGACCCATACAAAAATATTGATGGTGAAAAGTGCTGGAAAATTTAGGGTACCTCCACATGCTTGTACTGAAGTGCCTATTCATCCTTTACAATTAATTGATAAGGAGTTTGCCAGCATTTTGGCTCCACCAAATACAGAAAATACATTATTCTTTTGGTAAGGTACGTGAGTGGGGAAATTTTCTCTATTGCAATAGTGAATGCTAATGATGATGACAGTTACATAATAGAAAACCAATGTATAGCTCTGTTACATGTTTTCTCAGGCTCTTGTAAAGAAAAGGAAATTGTCACAGGCTTATGTAGTTACATAATAGACATAATATGTATATAATAGATCAACAATGTATACCTCAATTACATGTTTCCTCAGGATCTTGTAAAGAAAATCATCTGATAAAGGTACAAAAACTGAGAAACAACAATTAAACTATGGTCACTACTACCATTTCTTCAGAAAATAAGATCTTTATGTTATCTAAGCAGAAAGAATTGCTTTCCTGTGCTTGACTGACACTGGGGCAGATTGGACTGTGTTCTACATACAGAACTAGCCACAAGCTTGGCCTAAACAAGCTGTCTATTCTAACCTAGTTGGCATTGGAGGTTGACAGGAAACAGAAATTTTTTTTTCAACCCTTGAAATGGAGAAAAGAAGAAAAAGCAGGGACTGTCACTCCTTTCATAGTTGATGGACTCCCTAAAATATCATGGGGAAGAGATATATTGTGTCAAAAATTAGCATAGATTTCTTGATTGGGGCTGCTGTTCAGTTGGGAAGGATTAATGTACTGATTGTTAATTAAGAATGGAACAATCCACAACGTCCCCTTACAGAAGAAAAGATTTTAGCTTTAAATGATATAGTTAAGGAACAATTATAACAAGGGCATGTTGAGGAGTCACAGTCCTTGGAACTCAGGAAAATGGAGGATGTTAACAGATTTATGAAAGATCAATGAGGCTATGAAACATATGGGAACTCTACAACTGGGATTACCTTCTCCTAACATGATTCCCAAAGAGCAACCATTGAGGTGATTGATAGTAAAGATTGTTTTTATTCTATTCCCATTCACCCACAAGACTATGAGAAATTTTCCTTTTCCTTTTCCAAGACAAAGCTTGGAGCTCCTCATAATAGGTATCATTGGAAGGTGTTGCTACAAGAAATGAAAAACAGTCCATTTATATGTTAATATTTTTACCTGAAACATTAGAGGGGGTTGGGAGTAAATGTAAAGATGCCTATTTTTTACATTATATGGATGACATCTTGGCATCTCACTAAAATAGTGAAGTATTGGAATAAATGTTATGCGATACCATAGCTGATCTTGAGCGATATGGGTTAGTAATAGCTCCAGACAGAATACAGAAATGCCCACCTTTTCAAAATTTAGGTTTCCAGGTATATTCAACCCCAATAAAAATAAAGACTCCTGTGTTGAATATAGACAAAGTACAGACATTAACTGATGTGCAGAAGTTGAAAGGTGATATACAGTGGATATGACCTCAGGTTAGGATTTCTAATGATCTTATGAAACCACTGTATGAGATGCTGAGAGGAGAAAGAATTTGTTATCTAAGAGGGAATGAACTGCAGAGGAAAATTCTAGCATTCAAACCATTATGCAATTGATTCAATACCAACAGTATAAGAGTGCATCATTTTCAGGACCTTGAAATAACTATCCTGAACACTGTAGAATGTCCTACTGTAATTATACATCAGGGACAAGGGATTGTGGAATGGGTATATTTAAGTGTGCATGGAAAGAATATGTTCACTTACATAACTGCAAATGCTTGCACTTTTCATTAAAAAGGCTAGAAATAGAGTGATAGGGTTATTTGGCAAAGAACTTCAAAGATTTATATTTCATTAAGGATGGAAATTATAGATGCCAGTATTAAGTACTTGGAAGAATGAAAGATTTTGGTGAAAATGCCAATAATGTCAAATTAGTGCTTAGTAAGTTTTTCTTTTCATGGCCATGGTTTGTGGAGCAGATAGTGAAATAGGAACATGGAGATGGTATAAGTGTTTTTACAGATGCAACAAGAAATAACAGACCTTCCATTTACATTCCAGATAGAAATAGAAGGGATCTATTTATTACTCCATTTCAATCCACCCAACAAAATGAACTTTATACAGTAATACAAAATGTGACAATTAATGAACCCATCAATACTATCATAGATAGTAAATATCTGGGGTATACTACAGCATTTAGAAATTTCCTGAATCAAACATACCAATACCCTTACATATTAGGTCTCACACTGATGCTTCAAGTCCTATAGCAAAATGAAATGCTTTTGCTGATGCTATATTAACCTTTCCTATTTTTGAAGATATGAAGACTCATGATAAATTACATCTGTTGGAGTGATCATTACGAGGTTTATATGGGATCACCAAAGAACAAGCTAGGAAAATTGTGCTACAATTTACTCATTGTGTGCCTTTTCTCCACAAAACATCATGAGATTCCATAAATCCTAAGGGGGATTGGTTCAAGTTATTTTTGGCGGGTGGCTGTCACTCATGTATCTGAGTTTGGCAGATTGAAATAAGATCATATCTGCATTGATACCTATTCAGGTTTTTTCTGGACGACTCCACAAACCAGGGCATCCTTTAAACATGTGAGAACTCGTTTATTGTGTTACTTTTCTCTTAGTAGACTTCCCAAGACTTTGAAGGCTGATAATGGTCCAGTCTATCTGGCTCAGTCATTTAAAAACTTTTCTGCAGAATTTGCTATTGCACACATTACTGGAATTGTTTATAATCCACAGGGATAAGAGGTGTTTGAAAGAATGGACCAGCTGCTTAAAATTGTGCTTCAAAAACAAAATGGAGGAATATATAATATACCCACAAATAGATTGAAGTATACAATTTATACTATAAATTTTTGGAAATTTGATTCCAACTCGCTTAAGCTGGCAATGAAATGTTGGGGAATTTAAGGGCGCAAATGGGTATTTCAAGAGGGTTAGTATCAATACCTTATGCAAGAAAAGGTAATGTGAAAAATAAGGAAGGAAAGTGGAAAGGACCCGACCAGGTAATAACATGAGGACCATGATATGTTTGTATTTCCACAGGAAATGGAAAAGTCTGAGTCCCTAAAAGGAATGTCCATATCATCACTAAAGGAGAAAACCAGCATCAGGGGGAAGAAGTAGAGGCCATTAAAATGCAAGAGAAGGAAATGTAGGAGCAGACCCTTGGAAGTGACTCAACTGATGCTTTCAGTGTTGCATCCTGTGCCAGCTATCTATGGACAAGAGATAAATGGATCAAATGGGAATTAATACTGGGCTTATTTTTGTGCACCCTTCTTGGGCTCATTGCGGGGAAGACTTTTTCTGGGCCTGGGAAATTCAGATTTCATCTTTTGCTTATGACCAAAAGGATAATGATCGATGAGGGGAGGAGGTGGAAAATTTGGGATAGCAATGCACTGTTGGTGGAGTAATGGATAAGTTAGGCAGCAGGCATGCAACACCCTAATTGATGGACATCCCCTTCATTTATAAATCTTTGCCATCACAAATAGAACGGTTATGAATATTTATGTACAAGTGATGTTTTCTGCTTTTTCATTATCTCTTCATGGCATAGACCCAGTAGATGTAATGCTGAATCAAAGGAGAAGCACATTTTATTGCACTTGGGCATAATTCCAACTTGCTCTGTAGTAAAGGTTGTATTAGTTTTCAGTTCCATCAACAATGTATTACTGTCCCAGATTTCCCACCTCCCCTCCCTCTTTGATCGTTATCTTTTTTGGTCATTTTGGCCAATCTGAGAGGTGTGAGGTGGCAACTCAGAGATGCTTTAATTTGCATTTCTTTAATCAGAAATGATTTAAAGTAATTTTTCATATGACTATAGATAACTTTGAATTCCTCATCTGCAAATTGTCATTGCATATCCTTTGACCACTTGTCAATTGGATTCTATCATTTCCTGGATCACAAACAGTTCCCCTTTCCATAAATGTGACAGATAAATTATTCCTTAGTCTCTTAGTTGCATATAATATTGTCATTAATTCTAAATCCCACAGGCATTTTGATTTTATCTTGGTTTTAGGTGTAGCATGTTGATCTAATCCAAGTTTCTGCCATATTATCTTCCAATTTTCCCATCAGTTTTTACTGAAGATTGAGTACCTATCCCTGAAGCTGGACTCTGGATTTATCAAACAACAGATTGCTATAATAATTTCCTGCTGTCTCTTTTGCATCTAATATATTCCATTGATCCACCACTCTATTTCTTAGCCAGTACCAGATAGTTTTGATACTTTACAATATAATTTTAGATCTGGTAAAGCTAAGCCACCTTCTTGTGCACTTTTTTCATTAAATCCCTTCATATTCTTGACTTTTTGTTTCTACATATTTTAGTTACAATTTCTTCTAGGTCATTAAATTAAATTTTTTGGAAGTTTGATTGGTATGACCCAAAAGTAGTAGTTTAATTTCTTTTAATTATATTGGCTTGGTCTATCCTTGAGCAGTTGATATTTGCCCAGTTATTTAAATCTGAATTTATTTGTGTAAAAAGTGTTTTATAGTTGTTTCTGAATCTGCCTTGGTAGATAGACTCCCAAGTATTTTATGTCATCTGAAATTATTTTAAATGGGATTTCTATTTCTAGCTTTTGCTGTATCTTGCTAGTTATACATAACAATGCTGAGGATTTTTGTAGGCTTAGTTTTTATTCTGCTACTTGGCTAAAATGGCTAATTATTTTCAGTACTTAGTTGATTTTCTAGGGTTCCCGAGATATGTTATCATGTAATTTGAAAAGAGGAAGAGTTTTGTTTCTTCCTTCCCAATACTAATCACTTCGATTTCTTTTTCTTCTCTTATTGCTGAAGATAACATTTCTAATAACATATTGAATAGTAGTGGTGATAACTGGCATCCTTGTTTCACCCCGATCTCATTGGGAATGCCTCTAGCCTCTCCCCATTGAATATAATGCTTGTTGATGGTTTCAGATAGATACTGCTAATTATTTTAAGGAACAATCCATTTATTCTTATATTCTCTAGTGTTTTAGTAGGATTTGGTGTTGTATTTTGTTAAAGACTTTTGCATCATCTATGGGGATAATCATGATTTCTGTTAACTTTAGTGTTGCTACAGGCAACCATACTGACAGTTTTCCTAATATTAAACAAACCCTGATTTCCTGGAACAAATCCTGCTTAGTCATAGTGCAAAATCCTAGTAATAAACTTGCATTGATTGGTTTGCTAAGATTTTATTAAGATTATCATTAAGGAAAATGTTTTATAATTTTCTTTCTCTGTTTTGACTCTTCCTGCTTTAGATATCAGCACAATATTTGGTATCATAGAAAAATTAGATGGAGTTTAGTCTTCACTTATTTTTCCAAAGAGTTTGTATAGAATTGGTATCAATTTTTGCTTTCATGTCTACTAGAAATCACTTGGGAATCCACCTGGCTCTGAAGATTATTTCTCTGGGAATTATTTGATGGCTTGTTGAATTTCTTTTTCTGAGATAGCATTATTTAGATATTTAATTTCCTCTACATTTATCCTGGGTAACTCATATTTTTGTAAATATTCATCTATTTCACTTAGATTATCAAATTTATTGGCATACAATTGAGCAAAACAGTTCTGAATTATTAATTAAATTTCCTACTTATTAATGATGAGTTCACCTTCTTCATTTTTGATACTATTAATTTGGTTTTCTTCTTTCCTTGTTTTAATCAAATTAACCAAAGGCATATCCATTTTACTCATTTTTTCATTAAAAAATACTCTTGGTTTTATTTATCAGTTCAGTAGTTTTCTTGCTTTAAATTTTATTAATTTATCTTTTAATTTTTAGAATTTCTAATTTGTTATTTAATTGTGTTGTTTTACTTTTCTCTTTCTCTAATTTTTTAAGTTGCAAGCTTAGGTCCTTGATTTTCTCTTTCTGTATTTTATGTAAGCAGTTAAACAAAATAATATATCCTCTAAAAACTGCCTTGGCAGTATCCCATACGTTTTGGTATATTGTCTCAATATTGTCATTGTCAAATATGAAAACATTAATTCTATCTATAATTTGTTATTTGATCCACTCATTCTATAAAATGAGATTATTTCATTTCTAATTAGGACTATCACTCTATGGCCAAGTATTTCACGTGATTTTTATTTTATTATTGATTTAAAAGGAAATATTCACTATTTCTGCCTTTCTGCATTTGATTATGAGGTTCTTTATGCCCTAATCCATGGTCAATTTTTGTGTGAATGCTATGTGCTGTAGAATTTCCTCCAAAGATCTATCATGTCTAGATTTCCTAACATTCTATTTAATCTCCTTCACTTCCTACTTGTTTAATTAATGGTTAGATTTATCTAAATATGAGGGAGGGAGATTGAGGTTTCCCACAAGTAGAGTTTTGTTGTCTACATCATCTTGAAACCTATTCAGAAAGAATTGGGATGCTATAATTTTTATTGAAATTGCTTCATTGTCTGTTACCTTTCAGAAGCATATAGATTCCTTCCTTATTTCTTTTAATGAGATCTATTTTTGCTGCTACTTTATCTGAGTTATGGATTGCTACTCCTGCCTTTTTACTTCACCTGAAGCATAACGTATTCTTCTCCAACCTTTTTACGTTTACTCTGAATGTTTCTCTCTACTTCAAATGAGTTTCTAGCAAGTAAAATATAGTAGGATTCTGGTTTTTAATCTAGTTTTCTGTCTGCTTATGTGTTATGAGAAATTTCTTCTTACTCACATTCAGAGTTATAATTACTCTTTTTTTGCCCTCCAGGCTATCTTACCTTTCTTTGATATTTTCCCTTTTTTTCACCTTATCCCTAATTCCCAGTATTTCCTTCAGAATACCACTTCCTTTTGTTTGAACCGTTATATTCAACACCTCTCCCTTTGCTTTCCCATTTCGATTCACCCCATCTTCCTTCTCTTCCTTCCATCAGTTCCTCTTTTCTTTCCCCAACCCATCCCCTCCACTTATATCTCTTGAAAGCTAAGATAAGTTTCTAAGCTTAATGGAAGGTGTGTGTCGTAATCGTTCTTTGAGCCAAATCTGATGAGAACAAAATTCAGGTAATTTTTAACTCCTCCTTCTTCCCCTCTACTGCAATAGGTCCTTTGTTCCTCTTCACGTGCTGGAATTTACACCATTCAGTATCTTCCACCCTCCCATCTCTTTATTGTATCAGCATTTTATTTTATTTTTTTAGGGTTTTTTTGCAAGGCAAATGGGGTTACGTGGCTTGCCCCAGGCCACACAGCTAGGTACTTATTAAGTGTCTGAGACCGAATTTGAACCCAGGTACTCCTGACTCCAGGGCTGGTGCTTTTATCCACTGCGCCACCTAGCCGCCCCACTGTATCATCATTTTAAAGGAGATATTTCCATTTCTTCTAGCTAAGCAAATGCTCTCTAACAGAGTTACAATTCTACAGTGTTATGATATACTTTCTTGCATTTAAGGATATAGCCAGTATCATCTTATTGGATAGCAGTTTTTTTTCCTTTTTTACCTTTCCATGTATCTTTTGCATCTCCTGTTTTAAGTTCAAATTTTCTTTATAACTGTATTTTCCAATCAGAAAAAGTAATAAACCTCCTATTTCCTGGGAAAAAAGTTAAATTTGGCTGAATATTGAATTCTTGCCTACATTCCAAGGTCTTCTGCTCTATGGAATATCATATTCCAGTCCCTTCAATCCCTTAATGTTGATGTAACCAGGTCCTCTGTAATCCTTTCTGTGACTCCTTGGTATTAAAATTGTTTCTTTTTGGTTACTTACAGAATTTTCTCTTTTATCTGATAGTTCAGCAGTTTGGCCACAATATTCTTTGGTGTTTTCATTTTGGGACCCCTTTCAGGAGGAGACTTATGCATTCTTTCAATAATTATTCTTTTCCTCTGGTTCCATGATAACAAGGCAATTCTTCTTCAATACATCCTGAAGTATGGTGCCAGGCTTTTTAACTCCTCAGTGTTTTCAGGAAGCCCAGTGACTCCTACCTTTTCTCTCTTGGATCTAATCTTCAGGTCAGGTGTTTTGCCAAAGAAGTATTTTTCATTTTCTTTTATTCTTTCTTTTTTTGGTTTTGTTTAACAGATTCTTGTTCATTAGTTAAGTCATAATTTCCACAGATTCAAATCATTTCTTTGGAGAATAATTTTTCTTCATTTACATCTTGCAACACCTTTACCAATTATTCAATTCTGTTTTTGAAAGAGTTTTCTATTTACCCTATAGTGGTTCTGAGAGAATTATTCACTTTTTGCCCTTGTCCAATTGTAATTTTGCTTTCTTGTAGTAAGGTGATTATTTTCTCTTGCAAATTGTTAATTTTCTCTTGGGTTTCAAGTCTCCATGTTTGCAATTGATTTTTTTAAAGATTATTTATTTACTTCCATCCCTATATATGTGTTTATTTTTAAATTACAAAATTTCCTTCCACACTCCTCAGTAGGGAACAGTCAGGTTAGAACTGTGCATTCATGTTTTGATAAACATGTTTAGAAATTAGTAATTTTCAAAATGAAGAATTAGGATTAAGGGAAAAGATACATAGATAATTTTTATAAAGTATTCAAAAGATTCGGAAGAGCATTATTTATTTGTGTGTTGTTTTGTTTTGCTTTGCTTTATTTTTTTTTTTTAATCTGGATGGGGATAATATAGTCCATAGCCAGTCAAATCCAGTTGTCCTAGCTATCTGAACTGCTGAGAAGAGCTGGTTCCATCACAGTTTTTCATCACACAATGATGTTGTAGATGTGTACATTTTTTCACTTTTTTCTACTCCCTACACTCATCATCAGATCCCATCAGACATTCTTTGCTTCTCTAGAGTCTAATCATTTATGGTTTCTAATAGACCTATAGTATTCCATAATATACATGTACCATAACTTCTTTTTATTTTTTTGCAAAGCAAATGGGGTTAAGTGGCTTGCCAAAGGCCACACAGCTAGGCAATTAATAAGTGTCTGAGATCGGATTTGAAGCCAGGTACTCCTGACTCCAGGGGCAGTGACTTAGCCACTATGACACTGTGCCACCCTCTACTATGCCACCTAGCTGCCCAAGTACCATAACTTCTTTAGCATTTCCCTAATTGATGGGCATCCCCTCAATTTCCAATTCTCTGCCACTATAAAAAAATGCTACAAATATTTTGGAACATGTAGGACTTCCCCCTCCCCTTTTAACAATTTCTTCTGTATATAGATATAGAATTGGAAATGCTGGACCAAAGGGTATGAACAGTATTATTGCTCTTTGGGCATAGTTCCATACTGCGCTCCAGAAAGTTTGGATCCATTCAATGTCCCAATCCTCCCATAGTCTCTCCAACTTTGATTATTTCCCCTTTCCCCATCTTGTGCAATCTGATCAGTGTGAGATGATCCTTCATTGTTGTTTGAATTTGCATTTCTATAATCAATAATGATTTAGAGATTTTTTTATCACATGCATATATATATATATACATATATATGTATACATATATATATATGTATACATATATATATATATATATATATATATATATGTATGTATGTAAGTATCTTTAATTTCTTCATTTGAAAATTGTCTGTTCCTGTCCTTTGCCAACCTATCAATTGGGGAATGAATTGTGCTTGTAGAAATTTGATGTATTTCTTTCTTTTATTTTGGAAATGAGAACTTTCCTGGAAATCCTAGTGGTGAAGATTGCTTCCCAGTTTTTTGCTTCCTTTCTAATGTTGGTACTACTGATTTCATTAGTGCAAAAAGATTTAATTTAATATAGTCAAAAATTCATTTTTCCATTTATAATGCACTCTTGTTTGGTCAAAAATTTATCCCTTTTCAATATATATAAGAGTATTTCTTGCTCTATTAATTTATCTATGGTATCATTCTTTAAATTCAAATCCTGTATCTATTTTCACCTTATTTTTGTATAGGGTGTGAGATGTGGATCTATGCCCAGTTTTTGCCTTACTATTTTCCAGTTTTCCCAACAAATATTGTCAGTGAGTTTTTATTTCCAGAAGCTTATGCCTTTGGATTTATCAAATAGTAGATTGCTGTAGTCACTTGCTGCAGTTTATTTTGGACCTATCTTAATCCACTGATCCATTTCCTATTTTATAACCAGTATCCAGAAATTTTAATGATTGCTACTTTATAATATAGTTTTAGATATGGTAGAGCTAGACCACTTTCCTTTACATTTTTTTTTCCATCAGTCCCCTTGCTATTTTTGATCTTTTCTTCCTCCACATGAATTTTGTTTCTATTTTATCTAGTGTGGTAAAGTAGTTATTTGGTAGTTTGATCATTATGGCACTAAATAAATAATTTAATTTGGGTAGAATTATCTTTTCATTATAAAATCTCAACCTAACTATGAGTATTTGACATTTTTCCCACTATTTAGATATGACTTTATTTGAATGAAGAGTGTTTTAGAAATGTGCTCATGCAATTTCTGGGTTTGTCTGGGGAGGTGGATTCCCAAGTATTTAAGGTTGCTTTTGTTATTTTAAATGTAATTTGTCTTTTGATCTCCTGTTCATGGGACTTTTTTTCAGAAATAAAAATGTTGATGATTTATTTGTATTTATTTTATATCCTGCTACTTTGCTTATTTTGTAACTTGCTTCAATGAGTTATTTAGATGATTTTCTCAGGTTCTCTAAATATATAATTTGCAAAGAGTGAAACATTAGTTTTCTCATTGACAGTTCTGATTCCTTCAGTTACTTTTTCTTCTCTTATCACTACAACTACCATTTATAATACTGTTAAACTATTAATGGTGGTAAAGGACAACCTAGTTTTACCCCTGATTTTATTGGAAATGCTCTGAGCTTATTACTATTACATATAAAATTTGTTGGTGGTTTTAGAGAGGTAGTATCTATTACTTTAAGGAAAACATCATTTATTAGAAAAATTTCGAGTTTTTTTAAGAAAATGGATTTTGTATTTTTTTTGGATACATGGAGTTTTATTC
Source organism: Macrotis lagotis (assembly GCF_037893015.1). Classification (NCBI taxonomy): domain Eukaryota; kingdom Metazoa; phylum Chordata; class Mammalia; order Peramelemorphia; family Peramelidae; genus Macrotis; species Macrotis lagotis. Next base: position 50,308,754 of record NC_133662.1, read on the forward strand.
AATTTAATTTCATTCGATTCACTGTTGTTTGTCCTTCATTCTTTTATTTTGGCAATTGAATTGGATTTATTTGTTTATTTTTTTACATTTAAATTTATTTTTTATTAAAGATATTATTTGAGTTTTACATTTCCCGCCAATCTTGCTTCCCTCCCCCCTCCCCCCACAGAATGCACTCTGTAAGTCTTTACTTTGTTTGCATGTTGTACCTTGATCCAAATTGGGTGTGATGAAAGAGAAATCATATCCTTAAAGAGAAGTCTAAGAGGTAACAAGATCAGACAATAAGCTATCTTTTTTTTCTAAATTAAAGGGAATAGTCCTTGTACTTTGTTTAAACTCCACAGTTCCTTATCTGGATACAGATGGTTCTCTCCTATGCAGACAGACCAAAATTGTTCCCGATTGTTGCACTGATGGAATGAGCAAGTCCTTCAAGTTTGAACATCACTCCCATGTTGCTGTTAGGGTGTACAGTGTTTTTCTGGTTCTGCTCATCTCACTCAGCATCAGTTCATGCAAATCCCTCCAGGTTTCCCTGAAATCCTGTCCCTCCTGATTTCTAATAGAACAATGGTATTCCATGACATACATATACCACAGTTTGCTAAACCATTCCCCAATTGAAGGACATTTACTGGATTTCCAATTCTTTGCCCCCACAAACAGAGCTGCTATAAATATTTTTGTACAAGTAATGTTTTTACCCTTTTTCTTCATCTCTTCAGGGTATAGAACCAGTAGTGGTATTGCTGGGTCAAAGGGTATGCACATTTTTGTTGCACTTTGGGCATAGTTCCAAATAGCTCTCCAGAAGGGTTGGATGAGTTCACAGCTCCACCAACAGTGTAATAGTGTCCCAGATTTCCCCACATCTCTTCCAACAATGAACATTATCCTTCCTGGTCATACTGGCCAATCTGAGAGGTGTGAAGTGGTAGCTCAGCGAAGCTTTAATTTGCATTTCTCTAATAATTAATGATTTAGAGCATTTTTTCATATGGCTATGTATTGCTTTGATCCCCTCATCTGTAAATTGCCTTTGCATATCCTTTGACCATTTGTCAATTGGGGAATGGCTTTTTGTTTTAAAAATATGACTCAGTTCTCTGCATATTTTAGAAATGAGTCCTTTGTCAGAATCATTAGTTGTAAAGATTGTTTCCCAATTTACTACTTTCCTTTTGATCTTGATTACATTGGTTTTATCTGTGCAAATCTTTTTAATTTAATGTAATCACAATCATATAATTGGTTTTTAGTGATGTTCTCTAACTCTTCCTTCGTCATAAACTGCTCCCCTTTCCATAGATCTGACAGGTAGACTAGTCCTTGATCTTCTAATTTGCTTATAGTATTGTTTTTTATGTCTATGTCTGGTAACCATTTGAATCTTATCTTGGTAAAGGGTGTGAGGTGTTGGTCTAATCTAAGTTTCTTCCATACTAACTTCCAATTTTCCCAGCAATTTTTATCAAAGAGGGAGTTTTAACCCCTTGGCCAGACTCTTTGGGTTTATCAAGCAGCATATTACTATAATCTTCTCCTGCTTTTACACCTAGTCTATTCCACTGGTCCACCACTCTATTTCTTAGCCAATACTAAACAGTTTTGATGACTGATGCTTTATAATATAATTTTATATCTGGTAGGGCTAAGCCACCTTCTTTTGCACTTTTTTCATTAAGCTGCTGGCAATTCTTGACTTTTTATTTCTCCATATGAATTTACTTACAATTTTTTCTAACTCATTAAAGTAATTTTTTGGAATTTTGATTGATACGGTACTAAAGAGATAGTTTAGTTTTGGTAGAACTGTCATTTTTATTATATTAGCTCTACCTATCCATGAGCAGTTGATATATGCCCAGTTATTTAAATCTAATTTATTTTGTGTGAGAAGTGTTTGATAATTGTTTTCAAAAAGATTCTGAGTCTGTCTTGGCAAATAGACTCCCAAATATTTTATATTGTCTGAGGTTACTTTGAATGGGATTTCTCTTTCTAGCTCTTCCTGCTGTTTCTTGCTAGACATATATAGAAAAGTTGAGGATTTATGAGGGTTTATTTTATAACCTGAAACTTTCCTAAAATTGCTAATTGTTTCCAGTAGTTTTTTAGATGATTTCTTGGGATTCTCTAGGTAGACCAACATGTCTTCTGCAAAGAGTGAGAGTTTTGGCTCTTCCTTCCCAATTCTAATTCCTTTAATTTCTTTTTCTTCTCTAATTGCTGATGCTAATATTTCTAATACAATATTGAAAAGTAGTGGTGATAATGGGCACCCTTGTTTCACCCCTGATCTTATTGGGAATGCCTCTAGCATCTCCCCATTGAATATAATGCTTGTTGATGGTTTAAGATAGATACTGTTAATTATTTTAAGGCACAGTCCATTTATTCCTGCACTGTCTAGTGTTTTTAATGAGAATGGATGCTGTATTTTGTCAAAAGCTTTTTCAGCATCTATTGATATCATCATATGATTTCTGATAGGTTTGTTGTTGATATAATTGAGTATACTAACCGTTTTCCTAATATTGAACCAACCCTGCATTCCTGGAATAAATTGGATTTTGTATTTTATCAAAGGTTTTTTCAGCATCTAATGAGATGATCTTATGATTTCTCTTGTAATGTTTATTGTTATGATATGTTTAATAATATTGAGTTTTTTCCCAATGTTGAACCATCCCTGCCTACCTGGCATAAATCATTCCTGATCATGATGTATTGTCCTTTATTCTCTTTGCTAAAATGTTATTTAAAATTTATGCATCAACATTATTTAGGGAGAGTGGTCTATGGTTTTCATTGCTGGATTTTGATTTTCCTGGTTTAGGTTCATCATTATGTTGGTGTCATAAAATGAGTTTTGCAGAACCCCTTCTATTTCTTAAAATAGTACATGTGGGATAAAAATTAATTGTGCCAATTTATTGGCATAAAATTTAGCAAAATAGCTCAAAATTATCTCTTTAATTTCCTTCTCATTGGTGGTTAGTTTACCTTTACATTTTGGAACATTATTTTCTTTCTTTTTTATTACATTATTGAAGGGTTTATCTGTTATATTGAATTTTTCAATAAAAAAATTCTTAGTTTTATTTATGAGGTTAATTGTTTTCTTACTTTCAATTTAATTAATCTCTCCTTTCATTCTCAGAATATCTAGTTAGCTATTTTACTCTGGATGCTTAATTTGTTCTTTTTCTAGCTTTATTTAGTTGCAAGTCCTATTCATTGATATACTTTTCTCATTTTTATTCATATATTCATATAGACATATAAAGTTTTCCCTCAAAACTGCCTGCATCCCATAAATTTTGATATGATGGACCATTATTATCATTTTCTTGGACATAATTATTGATTACTTATATTATTTGCTGCTTCATCCACCCAATATTTGAAGTAAAGTTATTTAACTTCCAATTAGTTCTTGTTTTATCTTTCCATACTCTTTATTACATGTAATTTTTATTGCATCATGGTTTGAGAAGTGTGTATTCATTATTTCTGCCTTTCTGCATTTGATTATAAGATTTTTGTGCCCTAGTACATGGTCAATTTAGGGGAGGTACCTGTACTGCTGAGAAAAGGGTATAATATTTTCTATCCCCATTAAATTTACTGCAGAAGACCTTCATATCTAAGTTTACCAAGATTCCATTCACCTTCTTAACTTCCTTATTATTTTTCTTTTAGATTTATCTAATTCTGAGAGAGGGAGATTGAAGTCTCCCATTGGTAATGTTTTCCTGTCTATGTCCCATTGTAATTCACTTAGCTTTTTCTCTAGGAATTTGGATGCTATACAACTAGGTGCATAAATGATTATTAGTCTTATAGCTTCATTTCCAATGGTGCCATTGAAGAAGATGTAATTTCCTTCCTTATCCTTTTATAATAAGATTGATTTTTCCTATTATTTTAGTGAGATTATGATCACTACTCCAACTTTTTTTAGGTATTTTTTTAGGCAAATAAGGTTAAGTGGCTTGCCCAAGGACACACAGCTAGGTAATAATTAAGTGGCTGAGGTCAGATTTGAACTCCAACTCCATTTGACTCCAGGGCTGGTGCTCTATCTACTGTGCCACCTAGTTGCCCCACCCCAAATTTTTTCACTTAGGCTGAAGCGTAATGTATTTTGCTCCAGCCTGTTGCATTTACTATTTGTGCATGTCTCTCTGCTTCAAATGTGTTTCTTGTAAATAATATATTGTAGGATTCTGGTTTTTAATCCATTATGCTATCTGATTCCTTTTTATGAGTCAGTTCATCCAATATTCATTGTTAAAATTACTAATTCTGTATTTCCCTCCATGTCATCTTTCTCCTATTATATCTTTCACTTTCCTTTTTTCTTATTCCTCCTCACAAAATTATATTACCTTTCTCCTTAAATTTTCATTTAAAAATTTAGCTTTCAGTTTATTTTCACTAATACTTTCCCTTCCCTTTTATCAGTCCCTTCTTCCCTTATCTTACCTTTTCCCAGTTCCCACCCTTTCCTGTGGATTGTTAGATTTTTAAACCCAAGTGAGAATGTATCTTATTCCTTCAATGGGCTAAATCAATTGAATAGAATTTACTTAACACTCACATTTTCCCTTCTTTCCCCTCTAAAATTATAAATCTTTGTGCCTTTTCCTTTGCTGTTATTTATAATATTATTAATCAGGTATCATCAATGACAGTTTGCTTATTTGGTTGCTTAATAATATCATATTGTTATCAAGGTATCATCACAGATTATTTACCTGATTGCTTGATATGGAGCATTGCCTCAAATTGCATGAAATTATAATTATAATCATTTTTTCCCTTGCGTCCTTTTCAAGTATCTTTCAAGTACACACAATCTTCCTCAGTAGCCAAAGTATCATCCAAAGCCATATAATTTCTTGCACTATTTGTGGCCCTCCCCCCAGCATATTTTCTTCCATACTTTACCTCCCTTCCTCCCCACCCAGGGTACTTAGCACTTTGTTAAGTACAGCAAGACCTATTCTCTCACCCACTTTACCCCCTCCTCCCCACCCAGGGTATTTAACCCCTTCTTAAGTGAAGCATCAGTGCCTCTAATTAACTGCAAAAATCTTAAAGAGCTCTAACTACTGGGAGGCTCTGAAGATCTCACCTGAGAACTTTAGAAATGATTGTAAGTTAAACTGACTCAGGTCCTTGCAGTTTATAATACCCTTATTAGACAAGAAGCTGATCACCTTGTGTTTAAAGTGATCGAAATGATAATGAGCCACTTAAGTTCAAAGTTAACACCCCTGCTTTTTAGTACCACTTTTTTGTCACAAAACTATTGATTTTGTTATTGATGTCATCTTGAGGCTCCTCAATGCTTCAGTTAAGAAATGTGACCCAATTATACCAATATCCTTTAGGTTCATTCTCTTCAGTTATATTATACCCTTTATGGCCAATATGACCAAAATAGTCTTTTTAAAATATTTTTATTTTGTTCTTTTTACTTATGCCTTTACTTATGGTAGGGGCAAAAACACCCTTTGGTACATCAGTATCCACTAATATTTTCTAACAATTTTGACCACTGAATCAGAATCTCACTCTTGTTGTTATATGTCAAGTTTCTAGAAGAAACTTGACAATTAATTAACAATTAATGTGCCTTTGGCCTTGTGTGTCTTTGAGGCTTATGTAAGCCCTGTAATTTGGCTCACTTTTTGTATATTTGACAATATACAATGTTGTAAAAAGAAAATGCATTATTATCTACATTAGAAAATAATCTTAAATAAAATATGTGACCATTTATTCTCTCAGTGAGCTCAGAGAGGTCATATTACTATTATTCATATATTTTTGAACTTTATGGGGGATTTTATTTCAAATGTAAACCCACAAATATCTATCTATATTTATTTATATTATTTATTATGAACCTCCATGCTCTTTTATCATTATGTTAACATTAAGTTCCTTGTAGGATCTAATATTTTATAATTAATAGCTATTGGTGTTGATACTCCATAAAGAAAACAAGAATTTGTCATATTCCTGGTTCCTGAACCCTTAGAATTTTCAGGTCCTTCCATCTATACATGGAGATATATGGGTAGATAAATATATCTTTTTGTGTGCTTGTATTTAGCTGGACATATGTGTCTGAGTATGTATTTCAATATATATCAGAAAAGAATATATGCATGCATGTATGTGCATATATATGTAGCTGTGCATATATACATATATATATATGCAAAACTATATATAATATAACTATATAAAATGTGTTGTCTAAGAGTCATTTGATATCAGAGATTGTCTATTTTTCCCCATTTTAATCCCCAGTATTTAACATAGCAAGTATTTGATGCATGTTTTAAGTCCTAAAATTTTAGCAGGATCTTTTAGACAAGTGAGGTATCAGCTTCTTATTTTTACCTCTAATGGGGATTTATAAACAGATGAGTCAGATTTGCAATTTGATCATTATAATGAAAGGGAATGGCCTATCTCCTATGTCTTGTCCATTCCAAAACAATGCTCGAAGTTTCTGCGTGACATATGTCCATTATAAGAGAATTCATTGACATACTTAGACTGATCTTCAGTTTTGCTTCTAACAAATAGATATTTAAGAGGCAAAATAATCAGAAAAAGAAAAGGTAAAATATTTGAATAGAATTGAAAGGTATTAATATTATTAATATTTAATATACAAATTTAAAAGTTGATATATAATCTATAGAAGACAATATATATATATATATATATATATATATATATATATATATATATATATACACACACATATATAGGTATATATGTGAATACAATACTTATGTGTATATGTATTTAAAAAGACCTAATTTGGGGGTGGCTGGGTTGCAGAATGGATAGAGCACTGGCCCTGGAGTCAGGAGTACCTGAGTTCAAATCTGGTCTCAGACCCTTAATAATTACCTAGCTGTATGGGCTTGGGAAAGCCACTTAACCCCATTACTTTACAAGAAAAACACCCCAAAATTAAATAAAAATTAATAAAAAGCCAAATTTTGCAGGTAATTGATTCTTGATTGTTAACCAAGGCCCTTTCCCATCCATAATCCATCCCAAGAACTCTGATACCTTAATGTTAAAGCTTCTGATTTGGTTCCAATATATTTAAATTTCTCCCTTTTGACTGCCTACAGAGTTTCTTTTCTAATTGAGAATTCAGAAATTAGTCTGTTATATTCCTTGGACTTTTTATTCTGGGGTCTCTTTCTGTAGATGATCAGTGGATTCTTTCAAGGAAATTTTTTTGTTCTGCTAGGATATTAGGGCAGTTTTCCCTGATAACTTCCTGCAAGATATATTCCATGTTCTTTCATTTTGATGGAGGATTTCATGTTGACCTATAATTTGTAAATTATCTTTCCTGCATTCAGTGTCGAGGTTCATTATGAATCCTAAAATGTATTCATTTTCTTTTACTTTTTTCAGTGTTTTGGATTTCTCTGGTGAAACATAAAGTCATTAGTTTCCATTTGTTTGATTCTAATTTATAAGGTTTTATTTTCTACGCTTAACTTTTGTGGTTTCTATATATTCCTTTTCCAAGTTGGTCATTTTTTTCTTTTAAAGGAATTCATTTGTTCAGTCAATTTTTTCATAATTCTCCTTCATTTCTCTCATTTCTTTTCTCAAGTTTTCCTCTTCTGCTTTTTAAAAATTCATTGTCACAGCTTTCCTTTTCTGAAATGACATCTTTATCTGTCCAAACAGAATAGTATCTTTCTATTGTTAGGTTTTTTTTTTTACTTTATTTTATTTATTTTCATCTCTATGCACATGCAATTTTTTAATTTGCAAAATTTATTTCCACCCTTCCTTCCTCCCTCCCTCCCTCCCTTCAGTTATTATAAAGTGTTCATTAGATTCTGAAGGGTTGGAGGGTTTTTGCGAGTTTTGTTTTATTTTGCTTTTCTTCCTCTGGATGGAGATAATGTAGTCCATAGTCAGTCTTATACAGTTGTTCTAATTCAGTGAACTGCTAAAAGGAACTGGTTCCATTAAGGTTGTTCTCATAATGTTGCTGTTAATGTGTATGTTATTCCCTTGGTTCTATTCCCTTCACTTAGCATCAAATCCCATCAGTCATTACATGCTTCTCCAGAATCTAATCATTTATGGTTTCTTATAGAACCATTGTATTCCATAGTATACATGCACCATAACATGCCTAGCCACTCCCCAATTGATGGGCATCCCCTCAATTTCCAGTTCTCTGCCACTACAAAAAGAGCTGCTATGAATATTTTGGAACATGCAGTACTTTTCCCCTTTTCTATAATTTTTCTGGATATAAACCCAGAATTGGAATTGCTGGGTCAAATGGTATGAACAGTCGTATTGATCTTTGGGCATAGTTCCATATTGCTCTCTGGAAACATTGGATCCATTCACAACTCCACCAGCAATACATCAATTCCCCAATCTTCCTACATTCTCTCCAACATAGATAATTGTTACGCATTCTCATCTTGGCCAGTCTGGTAGGTGATACCTCATCGCTGTTTTAATTTGCAGTTCTCTAACCAATAATGATTTGGAGAATTATTTTGTAATTTCACACACACACACAGACACACACACACACACACACACAAATATATATATATATATACATACATTGCTTTAATTCTTCATTTGAAAACTGTCTTTTCATATCCTTTGACCATTTATCAATTGGGAAATAACTATGTTCCCAAACTTTTTGTGGTGAACTGTGGTTTATTGGTTGCCTATAAAATTGCCAATGCAACATTTTATTCCCTCTTTTATGATTGACCTGGGTTTCTGCTTAACAAAGCATTGCTCAAGTATTGTTTTGTTTCCAGTTCTAGAATTCTTGTGTTAAAGTAGACTACTTCAGAAGTTTCTTACTAGCTGGAGTTGCAAAATCTAACTCTTGACCTGCTGCAATGTTGATTTACTGAGTCTTTTTCTGAGCTGCCAGGCTAAGAGTCTCTTGTTGTTTTTCCAGTTAGTTCCTATATATATCTTGACATGGGAACTTGGTTCACTCTTTAATGTGGGATCTGAGGCTTTTGAGTAAGTAGGTTTCATTTAAAGTTGTTTCAAGAAAACTCTGAGACCTTCCAAGTTTTGCACCACCATCGTGAATCCAAGAATTTGTTGTTGTCAATCACATTCATATATCATACTATGCTCAGTCATTCCTCAATTGATAGGCATCCCCTCCATTTCCAATTCTTTGCCTGTGGAAAAAGAGTCACTATAAACATTTATGAACCTTGAGAACAATATATACATACATCAACAAGAACATGAAATGAACAACCTTGATGGAAGTAGTTCCCCCTCGGCAGTCCAGAAAGATATGACAACTGTATTCAACTGGTTATGGAACATATTATCCCCAACTGGAGGAAGGAAGAAAACCAAACCAAGCCAAATGAAACACACAGAAAAATAAACAACCCATCTGAATTTGATGAATACTTTACAAAAATTATCTCTTATGTATCTTCTTCCCTTAATCCTAATTCCTCATACCATAAATTACTAATTTGGAAACATGTTTAACAAAATATGAATGTAAAATGCTGTGCTGATCATTCCTTGCTGAGGGGAAAGTAGAGGGAAGGGGGGGGGTAGAGGGAAATTTTGTAACTTAGAAATACACATGTACATATAGATGAAAATAAATAAATTCATTAAAAACAATTTATGTACTTGTATATCCTTTCACCTTTTTATGGTATCTCTGCAGGATTCAGATCTACTATTGGAATCTACATAGTTTTGTTTTCCTTTAGAAAGAATATCAAATTGGTCTCCAAAATGGTTGGATCATTTCACAACTCCACCTACAGTATATTAGAGTCTCTTCCAAAATCCCCTCCAACAATGATCAATTTCCTTTTGAATCTTGTTAAGAAATCTGAGAGATGTGAGGTGCTACAAACAGAATTTAATATGCTTCAATCAGTTAATTTGACCTTTAATAAGTAATTAAGAACATTTATATGACAATAGATAGCATCAATGTATTCATCTGAAAACTGCCTGTACCAATCTTTTGCCCCTTATCAATTACAGGTTGATTTGTATAGCTATGAATTTGACTTGTTCTCTCTCTCTCTCTCTCTCTCTCTCTCTCTCTCTCTATATATATATATATATATATATATATATATATATATATATATATATATATATATATATATATATATATATATATATATATATATATTAGAAATGATTCATTGGAACTTCTGGGGTGGAGCCAAGATGGCAGCATGAAGCTAATATGCTCCCAGAAATTTTCCCTACCAAAGATAAATTAAGGCTCTATTCTGACATTCAAAATACAGACTCCATCAAGAAAAAGAGAAGATTAAAATAAGTTTTCAACTGTAGACATTGTGGAGGATCTTCTATGAAGGTCTGTCTCTTTGGAAGAAAATGGGAAGGGAAGACCAGTTAACATGGGGAAAGCTGTCAGGGGACTTATAGACATAGTGCATTCCAAGTCCCAACAGCATAACAGCAGAGGTCCTGACAGCTATATAGCAAGTCAACAGAGAGGATGCCAACCCCAAAAAAAGTTTATACCCTGGGAACACTGGGGTAAAAGACTGTTCTGTAACAAACCACTGCTAAATCAGAACTTGGACATAAAAAGAAAAAATCTCCAAAAATGCAAGACCTGTACTGCATAAGCAGTATCTTGGCCAATGACAAACCAGAGATCAGACCCCAATCCCAAGAAAAAAAAAATAACTGGGCCCTATACTCCCTATACCCTAGGAAAAGAACTAAAACAACAAAGATAAGCAAAAAGGCTAAATGAGTGCTCAGTATAGAAAACTATTTTATAGATGATAACAATGCCATGTCTGAAGAAGAAAGCACGAAAAAATCACTCCCAGGGGAAGTATCAAAACAGTCTATGAATTGGCCTCAAATACAAAAGTTCACTGAAGAGCTTAAAGAAGAATTCAAAAACCAAAGAAGAGAGGAAGAATAAAAATGGGAAAAAATTAATTGAGAGTCATGCCTTAAAAAATAACAAAGAAATCAACTAAATTAAAATGAAAAATAACCAACTGGAAAAAAGAAACACAAAGGTTAATTGAAGAAAACAAAATCTTAAAAACCAGAATTGAACAAATAGAAATGGATAAATCTACAAGATTGCAAAATACATCAAATAAAATAAAAAGGCTGGAAAAAATGAAGAAAATGTAAAGTTCCTCTTAGAGAAAATGAATGACCTGGAAAAAGAAGCCAGGAGAGCCAATACATGAATCATCAGATTACTGTAAAGACCAGATCAAAAAAAGAACCTGGAAAACAACTTGCAGCAAATTATAATGGAAAACTGTCCAAATGTACTAGACAAAGATAACAATATAACCATTGAAAGAATCCACAAAATCCCTCCAGAAAGAGACCAGAGGATAAAAACTCCAAGGACTTTTATAGCCAAATTCCAGAACTCTCAATTAAAAGAGAGAACATTGCAAGTTGCAAAAATAAAACAATTCAGATATAAAGGAAACAAAATTAGACTCACAGAGGACCTGTCTTCCTTAACATCAAAGGACAGGAAGACCTAGAATACCATATATTGGAAAGCAAAGGACCTGGGATTTCAAACCAGATTGTACTACCCTGAGACATTCTTTATATACAATCACAGAAAAATAATCAATGAAATAGAGGACTTCCAGAATTTCCTGACACAAAGACCAGAACAGAGAATTCAATCACTAAATAAACAATTAAAGATTTCCATGGAAAAGTTCAATGAAAAGGGGAAGGGAAAATAAAGCAAAAAATAAAAAGAAAACAAATGTTGGTCAAGACCATCAAATGGTGTACAACCCTAAAAGGGGAGATGTAACACTGCTAATTCTTTAGAACTTTACTTCTCTTAGGATAATTAAAGGGTCAACCATTATTTAAGAGAATAAATTTAAGGATTAAAGGTATAGTTGGCTCTAAACTCTCCACTGAACAGGTCCAAGATGACATCATTATGTTTGAAACAAAATGTCTTAAAGAAAAGCAGGGATGTTAAAACCTTAAGTGTGTCTAATTATCCTTCTTTGACCACTTTAATTCTGCTGTGCTCAGCACTTGGTCTAATAAGGGTATCATAAATTGCAAGGTGCTGAGTCAGTGTCTTCTGTAATTTACAAACATTTGTAAAGTTCTCAGGTGAGATGCTCAGAGACAGTTAGTACTTAGAGATATATAAAATTCTTGCATTTAATAAAATAGCCCGACCCTGGATGGGGGAGGGGGGATAGAGTATGAGAGAAAATAGGTCTGGGGGAGAGGGGTACAGATATTTCAAGAAATAATGTGGATTTGGACGATACTTTGGTAATGAGGAGGACTGTGTGTACTTGAATGATAATTGAAAAGGTGGTAAGGTAAACAATGATTATAATTATCATTTGATGGAATTTGAGACAATGTTGCTTATCAAGCAATTAAGTAAATAATTTCAGCTCATATTTTGATAAAATATGAACTTGTCAAGCAATAAAATAATCAAACTGTGATTTATGTTACTATATTAATAGTATTAGAACAATAAATAACAAAAAGAGAAGAGGCACATAGATTGTGAATGGAACTGTGAAAGGAATGTGAACTTTGAATAAATTCTATTCAATTCATATAGCTCAGTGAGGGAATAAGATATATTCCCACTTGGGTTTAAAAATCTACCCAAATCTACAGGGACAGGGGAATAAGAAAAGATAAGGGAAGAAAGGACTGATAAAAGCGAAAATAATAGTGTAAGTGAAGATAAACTGAAATTTAAATCTTTAGAAGAAAGGTCAAAGGGGAAAGGTATTAAAATTTTGGTGAGAAAGAATATGAGAAAAAGAAAGAGCAAAATATAAATGGAGAGCAATAGCATGGAGGGAAATTCAGAATTAGAAATCTTAACTGTAAATGTAAATGGAATGAACTGTCCCATAAAATGTAAGCAGATACCAGAATGGATTAAAAACTAGAATCCTACAATACATTGTTTAAAATAAGAACATTTGAAGGAGAGAGATACACACAGGGTAAAGACAAAAGATAAGAGAAAAATATATTATGCCTCAACTGAATTATAGAAAAATCAGGGTAAGCGATACTAATTGAAGATAAGGTGGAAGCAAAGGAACTTTTGTCACAGCTCCAGGGAAGAGGGGAGTACCTGTGGTCATTCACATGGTCTACAGGCAAGAAAACTTTAGAGTCTCACCTAATACTTTGCAGGAATTACGGTCCTAATTGGGTGTCTCCAAAACCCCCCAAGTCATGGAAGTGCAGTAAATCATTCATAGATTGAGAAAATGAGCAAACAAAAGAAAAAGAAGAATCTGGCCATGGGAAATTACTTTATTACCATGAAAGATTCAGAGGATGACATACTTGAAGCTTCTGTATCCAAAACCTCCAAGAGAAATAGAAAAATGGGCTCTGGTTATAGATGAGCTTTATAAAAGAATTTGAAAAGCAATTAAGGGAGGTAGAGGAAAAATCAGGAGGAGAAATGAGAGTGATGAAGATAAATATGAAAACCAAGTTAGCAGCTTGGTAAAAGAAATAAAAAAAATACTGAAGAAAATAATATGTTAAAAACCAGTTTAGGACAAATGGAAAAAAAACCACCAAAGACAAATGAGTAGAAAAATGCTTTAAAAAGCAGAATTGGCCAACTGGAAAAGGAAAAGCTTTCTGAAGAAAATATATCCCTTCAAATGCAGAATGGAAATAAAGGAAATTGATGACTTTGAGCAAAATCAGGAAGAAATAAAACTAATCCAAAGTAGCCAAAAATTAGAAGAAAATGTGAAATATGTCATTGAAAAACAGCTGTCATTGAAAATGAATCCAGGAGAGATAATTTGAAAATTACTGTGCTACATGAAAGTCACAAACAGGAAAAGAAACTAGACTTCACTTTTCAAGAAATAATACAGCAAAACTGCCCTGAGATCCTAGAAACAGAAGGTAAAGTAGAAATTGAGGGAATTCACCAGTCACTTCCTAAAAGAGATCCCCAAAGAAAAACTTCAGGAATATTATAGTCAAATTCCCAAACTGCCAAGTCAAAGAGAAAATAGTAAAACCCGGCAGAAACAAACAATTCAACTACTATGACTCTATAGTCAGGATTACATAGAATCTGTCAGCATCTCCATTAAGGGCTCATAGGGCTTGGAATATGAACAACCCAGAAACTGTATGAACACAATTAATAAGCTCTCCTCACCCAAATGAAGTCAGATCTAGATAATTGGAAAAATGTCAAATGCTCATGTATAGCTGGAGCTAATCTCATAAAAATGACAATTCTACCCAAATTAAATTACTTATTTAGTGCCATACCAATCAAACTACCATATAACTACTTTACCTAATGAGACAAAATAGTAAGAAAATTCATCTGGAGCAGCAAAAGTGCAAGAACAGCAAGGGAACTTATTAAAAAATGTAAAGCAAGGTGGCCTAACTCTACCAGATCTAAAACTATACTATAAAGTAGCAGTCAACAAAACTGCCTGGTACTGGTTAAGAAATAGAGTAATGAATCAGTGGATTAGGATAGGCTGAAAAAAAAAACTGCAGTAACCAGCAATCTACTATTTTTAAACCCCAAAACATCAGCTTCTGGGATAAGAACTCACTATTTGAAAAAATTTTGGGGAAAGCTGGAAATTAGTATAGTAAAAACTAAATAGATTCACATCTCAAACCCTATACCACAATAAGGTCAAAATGGGTACAAGATTAGGACATAAAGGGTGACACCACAGATAAATTAATAGAACACAAATACTCTACATATCTCAGTTTGGGAATACATATATATCTATACCTCTATAATGTTCCCAATTCACATACATATCACTAGAAACTTCTATACAGAAGCTACTAGCTACTACCCATCTTTAACAGACAAAATTACTATTTTTGCTTTTGCAAAGCAATTGGTGTTAAGTGACTTGCTCAGTCAGGCAATCACTAAGTTTCTGAGGCCTGATTCTCAGGTCCTCATGTCACGAGCACCTGTGCTATCCAATACACCACCTAGCTTCACCCTAACATACAAATTGCCTGTCAGACTTCTTTAAAACCATTAGGACATCTTAGGTGTATTAATTTCAGTATAACAAACAGCAATAAGTATAACACACAAATTACTAGATTTTACAAAGCAATCCTTCCATTATTAAATTATTTATGAACCCAGAGATCTATCCCAGGAGCAGTCATACTTTTGATATTTCCCTTATTGCCCTTCAATGAAATCACACATTAATCCCAGGTTTAACAAGTACAGGATTTAAATAAAATATATTCCCAAGTGGTAAGTAAATATTGCAAATTTAATCTCTTTTCAGTTATAAAAGAATATCATATAACTGATAAATGATTCTTATTCATCAATAAGTTACTTTACAGCATTATTCAAAGCCCCCACATCTGCTGTCTGCAGTTACCAAGAATGAAGTCCACATTCTTGACTTCTTTAAAATTGAGCATTCATCATTGATATACATTAAGCATCTCATTTCCCTTAAAACAACACAAGGTGAATATCCTACTATCTTTACATTTTTGTCTTCCAGACCCCTTTACCCAGATTCTCAGAATCCAGTTTCATACATGATTCATTTAAACCCCACTGCAGTTACAACTAAAATTCCCAATAGTTTAGTTTTATAAAAACTTTGGAGTAACTTTTACTGATATTCCAGCACTCACATTTCAAAAGCTCCATCCAAAATAAAAATAAATTTGTTAGCATTATTAGGCTTAACATTAAAACAAATTAGATCTTTTTCCCAAAATAAATCAGTAAGGATCCCCGATAATATAGATATTTATTTTCTCTTTTTATAGTATCATTTAACTCCTTTCAATACTTACAAAACTGTTAAAATAGTTTTAAATCCCAAACTAATTTAACAATATGGGTTATTTAATTCCTCCCATTCTATACAAATTTTGTCAGAATATTACAACACTAATATTCCTGTTTCAAAACCCTCAGAATGCTTCCCCAAACTGCAGTTCAGAAACCTTAAAATCAATGAGAGTCATCACTCAGGCCACATGGCCAGACCACATATTCACTAAATATGGTTTCCTTTCAATAAGTGTGTCTCCTAATCCCTGGATTTTGTAATTTCTTCCTTTCCCAATCACATATCCCACCTGTGGAGGTGGTAAATTTTCCTTTAAGATATAAGCACTTGAAGTCTCCTATCTATCTTCCTCCTCTCTCCATGGGCAGGGTGGGGCTCTCAGATGAACTCAGTTTAGAGTTCAAGTCTAAACAATATGGTGGATGGAATCAAGACTACCCAGCCCACCATCCCCTTCCCCCAATCCAAGGAGAAAGCAAAGGAACTTTCCCAGACATTCCTAAGGATAACTTCCCAAGCTTTCCGTTAAATGTTCTTTCTCTCAAACTCTTCTAAACTCTCCCCAAACCACAGATTTGTCTCTTTAAGAATCCCCCTCTTCCCAAAGTTTATAACTTAAATTGCGTCACCAGACCCAGAAATGCCCAACAGAAACACTTACACAAGGCAAGACAGGGCATAGAACACACACACACACACACACACACACACACACACACACACACACACACACTTGCAAGGTAACATTCAAGCTCACTCACACAGCACTGGATTCAATCGGCTTCCTTCATTTCTTAACTTCCAGCTACCAGCCAAGGGAAATTCCAGTAGAGGTAACCCAAATTCCCTTCCTTTGGGGTACCCTATTATCCTCTGTCCTCTCCTTCAGGACAGATCTCCCATCTGGAAGATTTCTTAGCCAGACAAGGGTGGATAATGTCTCACCTGGATAAATAAATCTTTTCTAAGACCCATGACCTCTGCCTGGACACTGAAATTCAATGCTTATATCTATAATGGAATTTCCCTTTTTTGTCCTGGATCTTTATAGTTATTAAACAAACCGGAAAAAGAAGGTTTAGGTGAATTAGATCTAATAGGAAGAGGTAGGTTAGGTGTGTCTCTGACACATGCTATCATCTACATGTTAAAGCTTCCTTAATTTTTATTTAGATGGGATGTTTAGTAAGAACAAGAAATTCTTAGGATAATTAGTTTCAAATTCTAGTTAAGGAAAAGGAATGTGAGCTAGGTAAGTACACCAAGAAAAGGAAAATGTGGGATTATTTTTTGGGGAAAAATCATTTTGGTTAAGGATGTTTGAGTCATTATTGTAATGAGAGCAAAGTTTAAAATATTTTTTTAGGTTTTTGCAAGGCAAACTGGGTTAAGTGGGTTGCCCAAGGCCACACAGATAGGTGATTATTAAGTGTCTGAGACCAGATTTGAACCCAGGTACTCCTGACTCCAGGGCCGGTGCTTTATCCACTACACCACCTAGTCGCCCAATTGTTTTAATTTTAAACTATATTCTAAGTACTGTTTGAACTAAGATGAATGTTGAATGTGCATGTCATAACGTTAAGTCAATGTGATAATTCTCTTTAGGATTTTGCTCATATAGTAAAACACTAATGAAAGTTCATTGTGTTCAAGTGAAGTATGTGTATCGTTATGGTAATAAGGCAAAATGTAAATTGTAATAAGCTCCAGAATCTCATTGTTTTGTGATGAAAACATGTGTTTTGATCTGAGTAAAATGTTAAGCAGTTTCTCATCAGAAGAGAAGGGCTCAACTAGTCACCTGAACTGGGGAGGACTTTTTGTAATAGATTCATAAGATGCAGAAGGACATTGGATGTCTCCAGGGGAGAAGAGAAGAGAAGAGAAGAGAGAAGGGATACTGGGCCAGTTCATCTCTACTATCTCTTGTCTATGTGTACATTGTATAGTTAGAGGATCTGTATCTATAACTTCCCCTTGATTCTGTAGATGTGCTACCCCTACTTATGTCCCCTCTCCTTATGGAAAGGAGGAGTGACAGGGTGAAGATGTTCTCCACTGACACTAAAGGAGGGAGATTATTATGTGGCATGTTTCTATCCTCTACATGAGTCTGTATATCCTATTTAGGGAGAGTCCTAGTTCTGATTTAGACACCTGAGTATTAGTAATGGTAAGAGGAGAATCTAGCTGACAGCAGTCAATGCCCAGACTTTTGGTGTGGCTAAATGTTGGACTTGCAGTAGTCCACAGCAGTTTGAAAATTGGCCTTGAGAGACTCATTTATTGAAATGTTTAATGAATATGTGCTCCGGCCATGTGGCCAAAGTGATGACTCTCATTGATTTTAAGGTTTCTGAACTGGAGTTTTTGTGAAGCATTCTGAGGGTTTTAAAAGAGGAATATTTGTGTTGTAACATTTTGACAAAATTTGTATAGAATAGGAGGAATTAAATAACCCAGATTGTTAAAATTAGTTTGGGATTTTAAACTATTTTGAAAGTGTTGTCACTATTGCAAGGGGTTAAGTGATTTTGGAAAAAGTAAAGAGAAATATGGCCTAAATTCTCTGTTCCTGGTCAGAGGAGCATTGTGGCACAGGACTCTGATACAGAGGAGACAAACACCAGTAGTATATGACTGAGTCAGTTCAGGGTGACTAGTGTTTATACCAGTCTGGCAAGGATATTTTCCATTGAAGTAGCAAATGTCTGGACATGTCCAGTAGCAGGGTACATACATTCTAGACTGTACAACTTAAAGAGATAAGTGGAATGAGACTCATGTGAGGCGTAATAATGGTACCTGTATCCCTTGTAAAGTTATGCAAACTGGGGGACTTGTTAAGGGAAACTGTGGACTTTAAAGGAAAGTGCAGAAATGGCCATTTGTAAGGAAAATAATTTAAGGAACATCACTAGATATATTAGCTAGTCTTGGGGTTAATCCAAATCCAATTGCACAAAATCAGAAGTTTATTATGAGCAATTTGGGATCCAGGAAGACCTATCTAAAGACATTGGCATAAAACGTGCCAGTTGAAGGAGGTACAGTAACTTTGGAAATGTACCTATTGTCATGATAATTATATGGTTTATTTAGGAGGATGCCTTGGAAGTAAAGATAAACAGTACTATCCATTTGTTGGAAACCAAGAAACTATGTTCCTGGAAGAACAACCAGCACTGAAGGGACAATTTTGGATTTGTGGGAGTACTGCCTATACCTATTTGTCCAAAGGGCTGGTCAGGGAGTTTTTGTCTAGACCTAAGGATCTGGGTGGGAGTTGGGGCTATGGAAGCCCAATTTATATTCTGATTAGATTCTAAACTGTAGTGGAAAAATTACCAAATAGACATCTAAAGCCTCAACTTGTTGGCTGACTAAGTCATGCAAATTTCTTGATTTAAATCCATCAAGATAGATGTCAACAGACAAATAGAAAAATACATCAGAAAGTTGACATGTGCTCCCCCACAATCCTAGAAAATAGAAGGGGCTTGTGTCTCTGAAGTAAAGTTTTTGTCTTGGGACAAGAACTCCTTTGACAAAAACTGGAAAATAGTATGACAGAAACTATATATAGACCAATAGCTCATAACTTACAACCAGATAAGGTCAAAATAGTTAAAGGATTTATATCTAAAACCTGATGCAATATTCACTTAAGAGAGCAAGAAATAATTTATTTGTCAGATCTATGGAGGAGGAATGAGTTTATAAACAAACCAAAGGTATGAAATACAATAAAATGCAAAATGCAATATTTTGATTACATAAAATTAAAATGTTTTGCACAAGTTCTTGTCTCTGGAAGTAAAATCTTGATATAAGAAAGTCAATAGTTTTGTCAGTAACAAGGGTTGTGATTTAAGAAAGGAATAACTAATAATGTATAGAAATCAAATTTCTATTATAAAAGAAAAGGGGGAAATTGTGAGGGAAATGAGCCTATGTGGGTTCCACAAGCATGTGAAGGGAGGATGGTAAGTTTACATTACAAAGACTGGGTTGTGCCTATATTGTTGCCTTATGGGCAGGTAGCCTCAATCTGAGAAAAAAATTTAAGAGTAGGTGGGTGTGCCCCACATTTCTAAGTTTGTTTTTGACCTTTGTACATGCTTAAAGAGATCTAGCTGTTCTTGCACATTAGTATAATGAGCAGGATGGGGGAAATATATGGTAACCGATGTATCAATTAGACTTCTAACCCAATCTATGATTGGCATGAGTGGGTGGGAATAAAACCTTTCAAACAACATAAATGAGCTTCTATTTTGGGATTTTCATGTCCCTCTATTCCACCATGAGAGAGTTGTGCCATTTTGTTAAGTATCTTAATATAAACCATTTTATTCAATCAAAAAACCCCAATATGGAACTATGTCCAAAGAGCGAAGAAACAGTTTATTCCCCTGATCTAGGAATTCCAATTATAAGTCTATATACTGAAGAAATTATATAAAAAGGAAAAAGTCCTACATAGTCCAGGATATTCATAGCAGCTGTCTTTGAAGTGGCAAAGAATTGGAAATTGAGGGGATGCCTATCAATTGAGGAATGGCTAAACATGTTGTGATTCATGAATATTATGAAATATTATTGTTCTATAAGAAACCATAAATGTTTGGACTCTATGGGAGCATGGAATGACTTTCAGGATTTGATACTAAGTGAAGGGAGTAGAAGAAAGAGAATACTGTAAACATTAACAATATTGTGAGATGAACAACCTTGATACATACAGCTCCTCTCAGCAGTTCAGAGAGCTAGGACAATTGTATTAGAATAGCAATGGGCAGTGTTATCCCCATGCAGTAGAAGGAAAAAACAAAACAAAACAGGAAAAAGGAAAAAGAAAAAATCCATCAGGATCCGATGAAAACTATAAAAATTAACTCTTATGTATCTCTCTCTCTTAATCCAAATTCCTCATAGCAAAAGTGACTAATATGTAAACACATTTATCAAAAATATGTTTGTACAATGCTAACCTGACTGTGTACCTCTTGAGGTAGGGTGATGGGAAGGGATACTGGAAGAAAATTTTATAACTTAAAAACATACATGTGCATATGAATGAAAATAATTAGATTAAATTAAAAAATAAAATTTCACAAAAAAGGATCCTTAATCAGAAATACTAGCTGTGAAAAGGTTTCCCAGATTTCTTCATTCTTTCCAATATTGATTCATTGGTTTTATTTGGGCAAAACATTTTAATTTGATGTAATCAAAATATTACATTTTGCATTTTATTATATTTTATACCTTTGGTTTGTTTATAAACTCATTCCTCCTCCATAGATCTGACAAATAAGTTATTTCTTGCTCTCTTAAGTGAATATTGTATCAGGTTTTAGATATAAATCATCTACCTATTTTGACCTTATCTGGTTGTAAGTTATGAGCTATTGGTCTATATATAGTTTCTGTCATATTATTTTCCAGTTTTTGTCAAAGGAGTTCTTGTCCCAAAAGATATCTTTGAGATTTTCATACAGTATATTTTTGATCCTGTTTCTCTTGTACCTAATCTATTCCAGTGATCCAAACCTCTATTTCTCATTCAGTAACAAATAGTTTTAATAACTGTCACTTATAATAAAGGTTTAAATCTTTTAATGACTAGGGCACCTTCAAAGTCATAGTATTTTTTTCATTAATTCCCTAGATAATAAAAATTTTTCTAGGTCTGTAAAATATTTTTGGTAGTATTATTGATAAGGTGTGAATAAGTAACTTAATTTATGTAGAATGTCATTTTTCATATTAGATAAACCTAAACTTGAGCAATTGATATTTTTTCAATTTTTTAAATGAGAAGATATTTGTCTTATGTGTTTGTAATTTTCCTTCTATAGTACCTGTTTTTGCCTTGGCACTTAAACTACTAATTATTTTATTTAGTCTACAGGTACTTTAAATGGAATTTCTTTGTCTATGTCTTGCTTATGAACTTTGCTGATATAAAAATTGCTGATGTCTTATGTCAGTTAATTTCATATCTGCAACTTTGTTAAAAATATTTATCTTTTCCAATCATTTAAAAAAATTTTCTACAATTTTATATATATATATATATATATATATATCATCTTTACATCTACAGAGTCTAAAAGTTTTGTTTCCTCTTTGACTTTTCAATTCTAGTACTATAATATTTTCATGCAATATTGAATAATACTGGTGATAATGGAGATTCTTATTTTACCTCTGCTTTTTCTGAGAATATTACTGGCTTATTCCCATTAAATTTAATGTTTGGTGATAATTTCAGATGGACACAGCTGGAAAAAATCATTTATTTCTTTGTTTTCCATTGTTCATAATAGGAATGAGACTATTTTTCAAAAGGATTTTCAGGATTTATTGGGATATTTCTTTTTTCACTTTCCATATATGTATTCATAATTTTATTTTATATATATGTATATACATGCACATTGTTTCTGTAATAAAAACAGAAGCTAACATAAAGTATAGCATTTTATATTCCAGGCACTGTGTTGAATCCCTCATAATTATTATCTCATTTGATCCTCCCAACATTGAAAGGAAGATGCTATTCTTATCTATATTTTACATATGAGGAAAATGAGGAAAACAGAGTTAAATCACTTTTCCAGCTACTCACATAAGTGTCTGAGACTGGACTTGAACTCAGGTCTTTCTGACTTCAGTTCTGGTACACTGTGGCAGTGAAAATGGAAGCTCTTGGTGGGTGAAGACTATTTAGCTTTTAATTTTTTTTATGTATAGACCCTGGCACATAGCAGATCCTTGAAAAGTTCTTGCTGAGTGATTGTGTATGAGGCACTCAGTTTTTTTGGATTTAAATTTCCTCTTCTGTAAAATTGGGGGACTAGAAGAATACTACATGATCTCTCATGTCCTGACCACTTCTAAGTCTATATTCTTGTGAACAAGTAATGGTCACATAATAGTAGAAATAACTAAGAGAATAAAAAGCAGAGATTAAAAAAAATCACAGAATAAACTTTAGAAAATAACAGGTAGTTAAATGACCTAACATCTACTAACTTGGATTCTCAATGGCCTTATTGTTCATTTTTCCACTGTCTTCCATTTTCTGTTCCTTATTTCTTTATCCTATAATTCTGGTTATTGTATATGTATCTAAACTGTAAGGTGCACTTTTAAGTCATCTAGTAGATCTCTTTCATTTTTCAGATGAGATAGGAAATCACATAGTTAACTTACTGTGCTATTGTTCTGTTGATTTTGGACATTGGTTGCTAATCATTGTTGTAGCTGTGAGTCACCCACTTACTTTTTTACATCCCACATTCAATGGGGGATGTTCTGCTCCAGTTCAACTTGAGTGATACTGAGAGGCCTTTCTTGATTCCTTCCAAGATATGTTAAGCTGGAAAAACTCAAATCAAAACTCTGTTCTTTCTTTCCATGAGTTCTGTAGCTCCAGAATCTATCAGAGTTTTGATTTAATGCTGCTACTGAGGGATGCTGAGTAGAGGTCAGGGTACTGTTTCACTTGTCTCTATCTACTTTATGTATTGACTCTTCAAATAATCTCCAGGTAAATCCTATTTCAATGCCTTTTTAAAATGTGCTGTTCATCCTCCAGAGAGAGATCTCACAATGAAAACTCTAAGGGTGTATTATATTCAAATTACAAAATTTTCCAATAAAGGAGAAAATTCTGTAGGCAGCAAATAGGAAGCATTTTAAATGAAAAGTAAACAGAATCAAACATAATGAAAACTTATCATCTTTAACACTGAAGGACAGGAGGACCTGGAATACTATATATCAGATGTCAAAGGACTTTGTATTACAACCAGGAAATTACTTACTTTTTCAACATGTACTGTGATGTGAAAAGATGGATGTTCAAAAAAACAGAGGACTTCCAAAACTTCATAATTAAAAAAATGAGAAGTAAACAGAGAATTCAATTGCCGAATTCCAAATTCAAGAGATGAATAAAAAGGCAAATGAAAAAGGGAAGAAAAAACAAAGCAATACAACAAAACAATGTTATTCAAGACCATCAAATTGTATTCAATCCTATAAGGGAAGAGATATAACATTATTAAACCTTGAGAGTTGTATTTCTCCTAGGATCATTAAAGGTTTGAACATGATTGAAGAGATTGGATTTAGAGGAGATAGGTGTGACTGGTTTTTGTCTTTCCATTTAAGAGGACCAAGATGACATCACTAGTTTTGAGACAACAGCCCTGAAGAAAAGTAGGGGCAGTCTTAAACCAGTGTCTACAATGCTTTGCAATCAATTGTAAATTTCTTAAAGAGATCTTCAGAGTGATCCAGTATTTATAGCACTTTGAGACTCTATATTTTATTAAATCATATGTTACTTGAGGAGTAGAGGGTAAAAACCTTCCTAGAAGGGTTGAATTTAATCCATACTTCAGTTAACAAGGGTTTAAGTACCCTTGTTGGGGACCTAAAGGAGTGAGTATGGGAGAGAATATGCTTGGGAGGTACAAAAGATTTGGCTTTGGATGATACTTTGGCTCATGAGGAGTGTGTGTCCTTGGAGAGTACTTGAAAAGGGGATAAGGTACAAATGAATATAATTTGTATTCAAGAGTGCCCAGACATGTTTTTCTAATGTGGCAGAAGAGTAGAGGGTACTTAATGACTCTGAGGCAATGTGGCTTATCAAATAATCAAAGAATCACCCAATCAATCTGTGATTGTATTTTGATTGATAGTACTTGGAGTTTATTAAGCAAAAAACTCAATTAATCAAGCTTTGAATGATGGACCTGCTTAACAGTATTTGATTGATAAATAATAGCAGGTGAAGAGGTACAAAGAGCTATTATAGTAGAGGGAAAGAAATGAAAGTTTAAACACTGAGTAAATTCTGCTCAATATATTTGGCCCAGAGAGGGAATGTGATATATTTCCACATGAATTTAAAAATTTATCTTATTCTATAAGGAAGGGAATGGAGAGGGAAATAAAAGGGATGAAGGGAATGAAAAAAAAGGAAGGAGAAGGCAGAAGTGAAAATAAACAAAGTTAAATTTTAAATGAAAAGTTAAAATGGAAGGGGAATAAAACATTGGTGAGAAAGCGTAAGAAGAAAGGAAAGAGAAAAATATAAGTGGGAAAAGAGTATGGAACTAAATACAGAATTAGTAACATATTTATTTCATTCTATCAATAATTTATTTATTTTTAAATTATGTACAGTAGTAGTTCCTACCTAGAATTAGTCTGCAAACAATTAGCAAAAAACTTTAGCAAAGCTGCAGGATATAAAATAAACTCTCATAAATCCTCAATTTTTCTATATATGACTAGAAAGATACAGCAGGTAGAGTTAGAAAGAGAAATCCCATTCAAATTAACCTCAGACAAAATGGGAGTCTATTTGCCATAGGATTCTATTTGCCAAGCCAGATTCAGAAAATTTTTGAAAACAATTAAAAAACATTTCTTATCCAAATAAAATCAGATACACATAACTGGCAAAAATCAACTGTTCATGGACAGGTTGAACTAAATTAAATAAAAATGACTATTCTACCAAAACTATACTACTTTTTTAGTGCCTACAAAACAAAATTCCAAAAAAATTACTTTAATGAGTTAGAAAAAGTTGTAAGCAAATTCATATGGAAAAATAAAAAGCCAAGGATTTTCAGTGGTTCATTGAATAAAAGTGCAAAAGTAGGTGGCTTAGCCCTACCAGATCTAAAATTATATTATAAAGCACCTGTAATCAAAATTGTCTGGTATTGGCTAAGAAATAGTGTGGTGGACAAGTGGAATAGGCTAGATGCAATAGCAGGAAATGATTATAGTAATCTCCTCTTTGGTAAACCCAAAGAGTCCAGCTATTGGGATAAAAATTCTCTCTTCAATTAAAAGTTGCTGGGAAAATTTGAAATTAGTATGGATAAAACTTAGAGTAGATCAATACCTCACACCTTATACCAAGATAAGATCCAAATGGATACAGGATTCAAACATAAAAAACAATATTATATGCAAGCTAGAAGATCAAGGAGAAGTTTACCTGTCAAATCTATGGAAAGGGAAGCAATTTATGACAAAAGAAGAGATAGAGGACATCACTAAAATCAAACTAGATAATTTTGATTATATTAAATTAAAAACATTTTCCAGAGGCAAAACCACTGTAAGCAAGATCAAAAGAAATGTAGCGAACAGGACAACAATTTTTACAACTAGTATTTCTGACAAAGGACTCATTTATAAATATACAAGGAACTGAGCCAAATTAAAAAAAAAGCCATTCCCCAAATGACAAATGGTCAAAGAATATGCAAAGGCAATTTGCAGCTGAGGAGAACAAAGTGATCCACATACATATATATATATATATATATATATATATATATATATATATATATATATACATATATATATATGTATATATATATATACATATATATATACATATATATATGTATATATGAAAAATTGCTCTAAATCATTACTTATTAGAGAAATGCAAATTAAAGCATCCCTGAAGGATCACCACAGTCTTCTTAGCCTGGTTAATATGACCAGATAGGACAATGGTCATTTTTGAAGGGTTGTGGGAAATCTGGGACATTATTACATTGCTGTTGGAACTGTGAATTCATACAACCTTTCTGGAGAGCAGTCTGGAACTACGCCCAAAGGGCAACAAAAATGTTCATACCCTTTGATCCAACAGTACCACTACTGAGTATATACCCTGAAGTGATGATGGAAAAGGGTAAAAACAACATTTGTACAAAAATATTCGTAGCAGCCCTGTTTTTTGTGGCAAAGAATTGGAAAGCAAGTAAATATCCTTTAATTGTGGAATGGCTTAGAAAACTGTGGTATATGTATGTCATGGAACACTATTGTTCTATAAGAAATCAGGAGGGATGGGAATTCAGAGAAGCCTGGAGGGATTTGCATGAACCAATGCTGAGTTAGATGAGCAGAACCAGAAAAACACTGTACACACTAACAGCAACATGGGGTCAATGATCAACCTTGATGGACTTGCTCATTCCATCAGTGCAACAACTGATGACAATTTGGGGCTTTCTACAATGGAGAACGCCATGTGTATCCATAGTAAGAACTGTGGAGTCTGAACAAAGACCAAGGGCTATTATCTGTAATTTAGAAAAAAAAAAAAAAACCTGAAGTCTTATTGTCTGATCTTGCTATCTCTTATATATTATATTTTTTCCTTCAAGATATGATTTCTCTCTCATAACATTCAATTTGGATCAATGTATACCATAGAAACAATGTAAATACTTGCAATTTGCCTTCTATGGGGGGTTGGGGGAGGGAAGTATGATTAGGGGGAAAATTGTAATTCTCTAAATAAATAAAATATTTTTTAAAAAGTTTCCATCTTAAACCATCCACAAATATCATTTGTCTTGGGAAAAATATAGAAGCATTGAAAAATTTATCACCATTATTATTCATTGTAGTATTCAATAATAGAAGAAAAAGGAAATTGAAGGAATCAGAATTGACAATGAGGAAGCAAAGCTTTCACCCCTTGCAATTTATATAATGGTTTACTTAGAGAATCCTAGAGAATCATCTTAAACCTACTTGAAACAACAAACTCAGCAAAGTAATGGGCTACAAATTGAACCCAGGTAAATCATCAGCATGAACATAATTCAACAATAAAGTTCACATTCAAGAGAGAGAAATTCCATTTAATGTAAGAGCAAGATATGTAAACTACTTGGGAATCTACCTTTCAAGAAAAACTCAGAAACCGTATTAACACAATTATAAAGCACTTCCCACCCAAATAAAGTCAGAGCTAAATAATTGGAAAAATGTCAAATGCTCATTGTTATGTTAAGCTAATATAATGAAAATGACAATTCTACCCAAATTTAATTGCTGATTCTGTGCCATATCAATCATGTGTCTGGATAAATAAAATATCAATTAAAAATGTGTTGCTGACCCTAGGTCCTCAAGGTCTTTTTGTTGGCCAAGATGTTGACTATGAGGTCCAGGCCTTGCCTTTGAAGAGGTTTGATTACTCCTTTAGGTCCAGGCTCTGACTTAGCACTGGGTTGTTCCAGACCCAGACCTGTCTTTTACCACAGTGTTCCCAGGATTCAGACTTTATTTGGGGTTGGGATCCTCCCAGCTAGTTTGCTATCCAGCTGCCCAAACCTCTTCGATTGTCAAATTGTCAGGACCTGGATTGCACTGTTGCTAAAAGACTCCTGATGCTTTTCCTGGCTCTCTTGCCTTCTGTGCTTTTCTTCCCCTTTTCTCCAAAAGAGACAAGCTTTTACTGAAGTTCCTCCATGATGTCTACTTCTGAAAACTTTTTTGAATCTTCTCTTTTTCTTGGTTGTATCTGTAGCTTGAATCATCAGAATAGAGGCTTCTATTATCTTTGGTAGTGAAAAGCTCCAAGAGCATGTTAGCTTCATGCCATCTTGGCTCTGTCCCGGTATTCCTCAAGGCCTTTTCAAAATGATTGTTAAGTTTTGATAGGGTTTACACAGCTATAAAGACATTCATTAGTATTGTAGTGATGTATCTGTTGTCTAAGATCTAGGTTATCTGTGTTCAGAGAAAGCTATCATCATCTAATAGACTACAGGGTGATTTTCTATGTAGACATTTTTATTTTCACCAAAAGAACTTTGAAAAACAAATCACCAGTTGATATAAGCTTCCTGGAATCACTCATTCAAAGATAGAAGAAACCACAGACATAATCTTGTCCATCAATTCAGATTTCAAAGATTTAACATTTAGGCTCAGAGATGTTAAAGGCCAAGGTCTTCTTATTTCAGGCAAGGCCATTTTTTGTCAACAAAAATGAATAAACACAATAATCAAAGTATAGGGACCTGAAATAATGAAGTCTCTATGAATTCTTTTTATTTATGGCTTTTGTGCCTTGAATTAACACATTTATAAAAATTCCATATATCATAAAAATCTTAGTTAAAAGCATCTTTGAAATCTCCATTTCCTATGACACCTCAGAATGACTTTCTAATAAAATTATGTGTCATTTTTCTTCATAAGTGTTTATGCATATGTTATATTCTACTGCTAACCAATAAGCTTTATAAATGCAAGTATCCAGTCATATTGATGTCTTCCTTCCACTATCTAGCTACCTTCTCACATAGTAGGCCTTTGAAGGGTGAAGGGACAAATTGAATCTTTTCTATCAGTTAACATGGTCTGAGGGGAAGGAAATTTCTGAGCACACTGAACTGAGGCATAATTGTTTAAGACATCTGGAACAGGTAGTTCTGGGGAACATTACTAGTAAACATGTTTGGGGGTCCACACCTAGGGACTTGATCTGTTCCTAAGTGTTTACCTCGAGACACCTGGAAAAAAGCGATTGTACTCAGGACCGGAAGGTGTTTTGGCCAAAACTCAGGGATCTTTGATTTCAGTTGAGAGCCCACTGATCACTTAGTTCAGTCTCATAAACTGTTGGATCTGTGCCACTTTGGTTTATAAGTAATCACTAAATTTTCATTTCATATCTTATTTTCATAAGACAGAGTCAACTTGTCATTTTGTCATTGTGGGTCAGATTCAAGTGGTGGAATGAAAAGTGTGTGAAGACCATAACCCTTTCTCTTCCAATAATTAATGAATGTTGGTCGAAATGAACTGACTTCTTTTGAGGTGATCTTCTGCATGATTCATCTCTCTGAAATGAATTTTGAGTGTATGTATTACCGGCATAAGATAACTTGTTTTTCATTCTGATTTTGAACTAAACCCTTTAACATTTTAATCACTATGTGGGATAAAAACGTTTTATATATACATATATATATATATATATATATATGTAATAAAAAGTAATATATCTATCTGTCTATATGTGTGTTTGTGTGTGTGTGTGTGTGTGTGTGTGTGTGTGTGTGTCATGACCAGGCACTTTTAGGAAAGTACATTTAGAAGGTATAAATGCTTCAGTGAACTTTAGATTGTTCAATTGCAAAATGTTAATTTAAGCAATTCATCCTAAAGTTTACCCTACTTAATTGGCAATACAGATGTAAAGAATGGAACCGTGTTCTTTTGCTACAACTTGACAAATTTTACTGGATATGAATCAGTGGATGAAAGTGGAAAAAACTTTTTCAAAGTCTATTTTTAAGTCAATGGCTTTCTACTTTAAACTATGTTACAGCAAACACTTCTGCATTAAAATCCTCATTATGATAATATTCAGTTCCATTTTTCTAATGTGTACATAAATACATACACACATACATATATGTATTTGGCTATATATATTATAAAGAGAATTATATATGAATTCATGACTATTATGTTTGTGTACATGTATTATATATCTATATATGCAGAAATATCTATATTTTTGGTTCTATAAATTACTAGTTCTAATATTAGAAATATTCTTTGATCTGTGTATTTTAATATTAATATTTGACTGGTGTTGCCTTATAGCAGTCAGACAAAGGATATTATTATCTACAAAGACCTAGAGATGTGTACCACACAGAGAGATGAACAAAACTACTAGTAATTACCAAAAACCTCCAAACCTCCCCACAAAAAAGTAGGAGTAAATATTTTGAAGTTGTTAAGAAGTAAAGAAATTAAACAACAGATAGAGAAGTTGGTTTTGCCACTTGGATAAAAGGAACACAGGTGAATGAAATGACCACCTTTTAGTCTCAGGATATTTGCAGAAATCAGGAAAAATCTCTATCATGTGGGACAGTCCATCTGTGGCAAACATTTAGAAGAAAAGAGATAAGAACTGCACAGAATGAGTGCTTTTAATTTGTGATTTGTGTTTTGGAAGGAACTCCTGAATTGTTGAGTTCATTGATTCATTTCACTTCAGTATTAAGATTTGGTGATGCTGATTAAAAATCATCTGAGTGAGGACAGTGGAATTATCACTTCCTTAAAATATTTGGGGGCAAATTAAATTAAAGCAACCATGAAACATCACTTCACAGCTATCATATTAGTTAATATGACAAAAAGGGAAAATGATCAATGTTGGAAAGGTTGTGGGATGATTGGGACATTAATACGTTGTGGGTGGAGTTGTGAATTCATCCAATCATTCTGGAGAAGAATAAAGAACTATGCCCAAAGAGCAATAAAACTGTTCATAGCACAATTCTAGGCCTATATCCAGAAGAAATCATAAAAAACGAGAAAAGTTCCACATTTTTCAAAATATTCATAGGGGCTCTATTTGTATTGGCAAAAAAGTGAAAATTGAGGGAATGTCAATCACATGGGGAATGGTTAAACAAGTTATGGCACATGAGTATTATGGAACACTATTGCTTATTAAGAATGATTAGACTCTAGAGAAGTATTGAATGAATTACAGAATCTGATGCTAAGAGAAGGGAGCAGAACCTAGAGACATATATATATATATATATATATATATATATATATGCACACACACATTAACTTGAAAAATCACAAATTAAATTTTTTTTAAAGTATTATTCATTCAGTACAGGCATTCAAAGTGTTCATTTACATTCTGCAGTTTTTTTTCTAATTTATTCATTTACTTATTCTTATTTTGTACAAATAATGTTTTTTTATACATTACTAAAATATTCTTGCTTAAGAGTAAACATAATACCCCCACCCCCCAAGAAAATATAGACCCACATAAGCGATAAAGTAAAGGGGAAAGCAAAAAATTTAAATTTAAAAAAGTAATAATAATAATAATAATAATAATAATAATAATAGTAGGTGTGGCCAGGTGGCACAGTGGACGGAGCACCAACCCTTGAGCCAGGAGCACCTGAGCCCAAATCCAGCCCCAGACACCCAACAATCACCTAGCTGTGTGACCACATGCAAGCCACACCAACTCCATTGCCCTATAAAAACCGGAAAAAAGACCCAAAATAAAATGAAATAGTAATAATAATAGTAGGGGTGGCTGGGTGGCAGACAGATTACTGGCCCTTGAGCCAGGAGCACCCAGGTCCAAATCTGGCCTCAGACACCCAACAATCACCCAGCTGTGCAGCCACAGGCAGGCCACCCAGTTCCATTTGCCCTGCAACAACCCCCAGAAAATAATAATAATGAAAAATGTGCTTCAGTCTGTGTTCCAACACCACCAGCTCTGTCATGGGTGGATCACATTCTTTAAGATAAGTCTATCACAAAAGTTACTTCCATATTTTTAAACCGTTGCCATTGCTGATTGCAACTCCCTTCATTCATACTTCTCCACTACCAGGAACTATATTTTCTCTCTCCTTTCACTCTTTCTCTGCTGTATGGTAGTTGAGTAGCACAGCAGACAGATCCACAGACCTGGGGCCGGGGTTTGGCCCCGAACCCACATACCACCCCATTACCCAGCATCCACCCCGCCCTATGGTCCCGGACAGGCCATCAAATCCCAACCCTTTGGAAGAAGTAAAAAAGAAAATGTATTAGATCTGACCACTCTCCCCCACCATGGTCAATCCTCTCCTCCATCACTCACATACCCCCCTTCCCCCTGTCCCCCTTTTCTCCTTCTTAATACAGATGTCTATACCCCATTGAGTACATATGCTGTTTCCTCTCCTAGCCACTTCTGATGAAGGCAAAATTTCCCTCATTACCCCCTTGCCTTCCCCACTTCAATATCATTGTAATAGCTTATTGTAATAAGGAAAAATCTTATTATATGAAATGTCTTAGCCTATTCCTCCTCTCCTTTTTCTTTCTCCCATTACATTTCCCTTTTATCTATTGACTCCTTATACTACAAAATACCTTCAAATTCAGTTTTCTCCTGTGCTTCATCTATAAAAGCTCTTTCTACCTGCTCTATTAAATGAGAAGTTTTATATGAGTATTATCAGTATCATTTTTCTATACAGGAATACATGTAGTTCATCATCATTAAGTCCCTCATATTTTCCCTTTCTCCTCCAGTCTCTATGCTTTGCCTGAGTCCTATATTTGAAGATCAAACCTTCTGTTCAGCTCTGGCCATTCCAACAGGAACATTTGAAATTCCCCTGGTTCATTGAAAGTCCATCTTTTTCCCTGGAAGAGGACATTCAGTTTTGCTGGGTAGTTGATTCTCAGTTGAATTCTAAGCTCTTTTGCCTTCTGGAATATTATATTCCAAGCCCCATGAGCTTTTATTGTAGTTGCTGCTAAGTCCTGTGTGATCCTGACTGCAGCTCCATGATATTTGAGTTGTGTCCTTCTGTATGCTTATAATATTTTCTCTTTGACATGGGAGTTCTGGAACTTGGCTATAATATTCCTGGGTTTTTTGTTTTTTTTTTGGATCTCTTTCTCGGGGATATCGGTGGATTCTTTCCATTTCTATTTTGCCCTCTGCTTCTAGGATATCAGGGCAAATTTCCTGTAATAATTCTTTGAAAATGATGTAAAGGTTCTTTTCCTGGTCATGACTATCAGGTATTCCCATAATTTTTAAATTATCTTTCCCAAATCTGTTTTCCTATATCATTTGTTTTTTTCAATGAGATGTTCCACATTTTCTTCTAATTTTTCATTTTTTGGTTTTGAAGTACTGAGTCCTGATTTCTAGTAAAATCAGCAATCTCCCTGACTTCTATCCTTTGTCTGTAGGATTAGTTTTCCTCAGAGAGCTTTCTTGTCTCCTTTTCCATCTGGCCAGTTCTGCATTTTAAAGCATTCTTCTTCTCAATAACTTTTTGAACTGTTTTATCCATTTGACCTATGCTGGTTTTTAACATGTTATTTTCTTCAGCATTTTTTTGGATCTCTTTGACTAAGGTGCTGACTTCATTTTCATGTTTTTACTGCATCCCTCTCATTTCTTTTCTCAAATTTTCATCTGTCTCCATTTGATTTTCAAAGTCTTTTTTGAGCTCTGTCATGGCCTGAGCCCAAATTCTCTTTTGTCTTGGAGTCTTTAGATGCAGGAGCTTTTACCTCCTCATCTTCGGATTGAGTATTTTGATCCTTCTTGGAATTACAGGCAAGGTATTTCTCAATGGTGTTCTTCTTTTTTTTCTCTGCTTACTCATTTTCCCAGCCTGAGCCTGGTTTCAGGGTGCTTCCTGAGCTTTTTGGACACGCCCACAAGGATCCTCCCAGTGTGTGAGGCTCTGTCCTCCTTCCTGGTCTGTGAATGACCATAAGTGCCCCCCTTTGCCAGAGGGCTGAGGTGGTGGACCCCTGTTGTTCTTTGAAGGGGGGCCTAGACTGTGATCAGGATCTGAATGTCCTTAGAAACACAGAGTCCTTTTCAAGGGGCAGAGGACATCCCTTGGTGGTCTTTCTCCATTCCCCTCCCTAGGCACAATGGGCTCATGCCCTGGGGGCTCCTGCTTACTGGCTTTCCCTGCTTTTGTTTCCTGGATCTGCTGCCCTGGCCACTCTGCCTGGCTGTGTGCCCTGAGGGCTGGGCTTCACGTGCTCACTCTGGCAGAGGTCCCCCTCTGTTCCCTCCAAGTTGTGCTTTGTGCTCCTAGGTTTCTAGGTGAGGAAACTGCCACTGCTGCTGGGAGCTGTGGCTCCCAGCACCCTGGGGCTGCCTCCAGGAGGCTGAAGTTCCTTCACACTGGCGGGCTACCCCTCTGATCCCATCGAGCATTTCGGCTCTTTTCCAGGTTACCTTGAGTTGTAGAATTGCCTCACTGGATCCCTCTGTGGGTTCTGTCTCTCAAAAAAGTAGTTAGAGTCCTTAGTTTATAATTTTTGCTCCAGAGTAACTGAGAGAAGGTCCTCTCCTGTCACCATCTTGACAATGCTCCTCCTGTTTTGTTTTGTTTTTCTTCAACTAGATGAGGATAAGAGGTCTGCCAGTGATATCCTAGCTCTCTCAATGGCCAAGAATTACTACATCCATCAAAGCTGATCAACTTATCATGCATCATGTTGTTGATTTTTATAAGTTTTTAAAAGTTTCTTTAAATTTTCTTCCATTTGTACATATTTCCAAGTTACAAAATTTCCCTCCACCATTACTTCCCACCCACCTCCCCCAGTAGGGTACAGTCAGTTTAGCATTTTATATACATATTTTGTTAAACATATTTATAAATTAGTTATTTTTGGCATGTGAAATTGGGATTAAGAGAAAGAGATACAAAAGTGATAATTTTTAACAAGTGTTCATCAGGGTGGCTTGGTGGTGCTGTGGATAAAGCACCAGCCCTGGAGTCAGGAGTACCTGAGTTCAAGTCTGCTCTCAGACACTTAATAATTACCTATCAGTGTGGCCTTGGGCAAGCCACTTAACCCCATTTGCCTGGCAAAAACCTAAAAAAAAGTGTTCATCAGATTTGGTGATTTTTTTTTCTTATGTGTTTTATTCTTCCTCTGGTTCAGAATAATAGAGACTATTACCAGTCTACTACAGTTGTCCCAGCTCTCTGGACCATCTGGAGTAGTTGTTTCCATCAAAGTTGTTCATCTCATAATGTTGTTGATGTGTACATTGTTCTCTTGGTTCTACTACCTTGGCTCATTATTATCATTTTCTTGGATTAAATTATTGATTATTTCTATTATTTGCTGTTTGATCCACCCATTATTTAAGATAAAGTTATTTAATTTCTAATTAGTTCTTTTATCTTTCCCTAACTCTTTATTACATGTAATTTTTTATTCTATCATTGTCTGAGAAATGTGTATTTATTATTTCTGCCTTTCTCAATTTGATTTTAAGGTTTTTGTCTTTAGTACATTATCAATTTTGGTGAAGGTGCCATGTACTGTTGAGGAAAAAGGTATATTTTTTTCTATCTCCATTGATGTTTCTCCAGAGGTCTATCATATCTGAGTTTTCTTACATTTCATTCACCTTCTTAGCTTCCTTCTTGCTTTTTTTTGTTAGATTTATCTAGTTATGAGAGAGGGAGATTGAGGTCTCCCATTATTAAAGTTTTGCTGGCTATTTTGCCTTGTAATTCACTCAATTTTTCCTCTAGGAATCTGGATGCTATACTACTAGATACATACAGTTTTAACAATGATATAGCTTCATACCAATGGTGCCTTTTAAGAAGATGTAGTTTCCTTCTTTTTCTCTTTTAATGAGATTGATTTTTGCTTTTACTGTGTCTGAGATTGGGATCACTACCCCAGATTTTTTTTTACTTCTGCTGAGGCATAATATATTTTGTTCCATCCTTCTGCCTTTGCTCTGTGTGTATCTCTCTGCTTCAAATGTGTTTCTGGTTTTTAATAAATTTTGCTATCCATTTTCATTTTATAAGACAGTTCATCCTATTCACAACTGCAGCTAAGATGAGTAGTTCTGTATTTCACTTCATGTTATTTTTCTCCAGTTATATTTATCTATTTGAGTCAATGCTGCTTTCTCTTATTCTCTTATTTCTCTTATTCCCCCTCATCAAAATTTTACTCCCTTTACCCTTTAACTTTTCTTATAGAAATTTAACTTTTAATTTATTTTCTCTTATACCTTCCCTTCTCTTTTATCAGTCCCTTTTCCCTTATCTTTTCCCTTCCAAATTCCCAATGGGACTTAATTTTATACCCTCACTGGACTAATCTATTGAATAGAAGTTACTCAGCATTCACATTCTCACTTATTCCCTCTAAAATTAGAAATATTTGTGCCTCTTCCCTGAGTGCTCTAATTTTATTAATCAAGCATCATCAATCGAAGTTTGATTATTTGTTTGCTTGATAAGCTCCTATTATTATCCTGACATCATCACAGATTTCTTGATTACTTGATAAGCAGGATCAACTCAAATTGTAACAAATTATAATTTTAATAATTTTTTTACCTTACCATTTTTTCAAATATCTTTCAAATACCCACAATCCTCTTACAAGCCAAAGTATCACCCAAAGTCATATAATTTCTTCAACTATTTGTGCCTCTCCCTCCAGTCATATTTTCTTTCACATTTTACTCCCTCTCCAGACCCAAGGAACCTAACCCCTAGTTAAGTGAAGCTGATGCTGATGCTGATCTAATTAACTGAAAGAATCTTGAAGATCTCTGAGTACTGGGATGCTCTGGAGGTCTCACTGACGACTTTGCAAACCATTTTAAGTAACAGAGACACTGTCTCAGGTCCTCAAAGTTTATGATGCCCTCATTACACAAGGTGTTTAGCACCTTGTGATTAAAGTGAATCAAAGTATAACACTTTAGTCAAAGTTAACATTCCTGCTTAAGTTAACACTCCTGCTTTGTTTTCTTTAGTACTTTTTGTCTCAAACATAGTGATGTGATCTCGGACCTCTTCAATTGAGAGACAAGGTCAAATCACAAGTATCCTTTAGGATCATTCTCTTTAATTATATTCTACCCTCTGATTTTCCTTACATATGTAAAGTTCTAAAGAAATAGAATTGTTATATCTTCCCTTTTAGAGACCAACATTTTGTTCAAAACAATTTTGCTTTTTCTGTCCCCGTTTTCATTTATATTTTTTATGTTACTGTTCAGTCATATGTTTGAACATTGAATTCTCTGTTCATTTCTGGTCTTGATGTCAGGAAATTCTGGAAGTCCTGTATTCCATTGAAGATCTATCATTTCCCCTGACAATTTATGATGAATTTTGTAGAATTTGAACATTTTAGGTCATAATCTCAGGTCCTTAGCTCTCCAATATATGGTATTCCAATTCTTCTGATCCTTCAGTGCTGAGATTGATATGTCCTGTGTAACTCTGATTATGTTCCCTTTGTTTTTGAATTGTTTTCTTTTTTGCTGTTTGTACTATTTTCTCTTTTATTTGAGTGTTCTAGACTGTCTATTACAACCCTTGGAGTATTTATCCTGGGATTTCTTTCTGGAGGACTTCTGTGGATTCTTTCGATGGTTATATTGTTATCTTGTTCTAGTAGGTTTAGGCAGTGTTCCCTTATAATTGCCTGCAAGATGTTTTCCAAGGTATTTTTGCAGTCTAGGCTTTCTAGTAGTCCAGTGATTCATATATTATCTCTCCTGTATCTGTTGTCCAAATTATTCATTTTCCCTAGTAGGTATTTTACATTTTTTCAATTTTTTAGCCTTTTTATTTTGATGTAAACTTGTAGTTTTGTAGATTCATTAGTTTCTGACTGTTAAATTCTAATTTTTAGGATTTCATTTTCTTCAATTATCTTCTGTGTTTACTTTTCCAGGTGGTTATTTTTACTTTTAATGGAGTTTATTTCTTTGCTCAAATTGTCACAATTTTCCTGCATAATTTTCATTTCTTTTTTCCATTTTTCTTCTCCCTCTCTTCTTTATTTTTTAAATTATGTGGGGGGTAATGGTGGCAAGATGGCAACAGGAGAATTTTCTTAGGAGCTCTTTCCACAATATTTCAAAAACTTTAAATATATGACTGTAACTATATTTTTTTAGGGGAAACTATATTTTTGAGAGATAGAGCCCACAGAAAGATTGAGTGAGACAATTTTCCAGCTGAAGGTAACCTGTAAAAAAATGTGAAGGCTCTGTTCCATGGAATTAGATGGGGTGAGCTCCCTGGGACAAAGGAGTTTCACTCTTGCAGGAACAGCCCCAAGGGCCTGGGTACCTGGCAGCCCCTACTCCAGGCAGCAGAAGCAGTTTCATGACCTGCCACCCCAGGGAGCACCAAGCATAACTTGGAAGATCAACAAGAGACCTCTGCCAAAGTGATTGTGAAACCTAGGCCATGGTGGCACTCCTCAACCCAACTGTGGCCCTCAGTGGAGCCCTGATCCCAGGAAATGGAAGCAGACTTGTAGAGATACCCAGCAAGGATCTGCCTGGCAGCAGCTCCCTGAACGCTCAGCCAATGGAAGGCAAGGGAGTGGAGGGAGAGTGTTGAGTTCTATCCTCTGTCCCTGGGACAAGACTCTGAGGGTTTGACCATATTCAGACCTTGGTCACAGTCTGGGGACCCCATTGATCAGGATCCTTCTTCACAGCCCTGGGGAAAAGGTATAAGATTGTGGTCATTCACAGACCAGGAGAGCAGTTAGTGCCTCCTATAAGACATTGTAGGAACTGAGGTCCTTGTGGGGGGGGGTGTCCCTTTATTACTCAAAAGCTCAGGAAGAACCCCCAAACCAGTGCACAGACTACAAAAATGAGTAAACAGAAAAAAAAGGAACCAGACCTTAGACAATTACTTTGGTCCCACGGAGGATCAAAGTACACACTTTGAAGATGAAAAAGTCCAAGCTTCTGCATCTAAAGACTCCAAGGAATAAAGAGTTTGGACTCAGATTATAACAGATCCTACAAAATATTTCAAAAATCAAATAAATAAGATAGAGGAAAAATTGGGAAGAGAAATGAGAGAGATGCAGGAGAAACATGAAAAACAAATGAACAGCTTACTCAAGGAAATCCAACAAAATGCAGAAGAAAACAACATGTTAAAAGTTTAGCTCAACAATCCAAAAAAGTTAATGAGGAAAAGAATGCCTTAAAAAGAATTGGTCAGATGGAAAAGGAGATAAGAAAACTCTTTGATGAAAACCAATCATTCAAATGTAGAATGGAGCAAAAGGAAGCTGATTACTTTGTGAGAAATAGAGACTCAATAATTCAGCACCATAAAAATGAAAAACTAGGAGAAAATGTCAAATATTTAATTGAAAAAAGCAACTGATCTAGAAAGCAGATCCATAACAGACAATTTAAAAATTATTGTGCTCCCTGAAACTCATCATCATCATCGTCATCATCATCATCATCATCATCATCATCATCATCATCATCAGGAAAAAGAGCCTTGACCTTATTTTTAAAGGGTTTCTAGGGGCAGTTGGATGGCACAGTGTATAGAGCACCAGCCTTGGAGTCAGGAGTACCTGAGTTCAAATTTGGCCTCAGACTGTTAATAATTACATAAGTGTGTGACCTTGGGCAAGCCATTTGGCCTCATTTGCCTTGCAAAAACCTAAACAGAAAGAATTTCTACAGGAAAATTGCCCTGATATCCTAGAAGCAGAATGTAAAATAGAAATTGAGAGAATCCACTGATCTCCCCCAGAAAGAGATCCAAAAACAAAACAAAAAAAAAAAACAAAAATAAACACCGCCAGGATGATTATAGTGAAGTTCAAGAACTCCCAAGTTAAAGAGAAAATATTAAAAGCAGCCAGAAGGACACAATTCAAATATCGTGGAGCTACAGTAAGGATTACACGGGACCTAGCAGCAACTACATTAAGGGCTGCTATATTAAGTGCTCATAAGACTTGGAATATAATATTCCAGAAGGCAATAAAAAGCTTGGAATGCAAGCAAGAATCAATTACTCAGAAAAATTGAACATTTTCTTCCAAGAGAATGAAACATTACAAACATTACAAACACTACAAAAAATGTAATTCCAGGGTAATTACAAATTCTTTTGTTGAAATGACCAGAGCTGAACCATAAGTTTGAACTTTGAGTACAGGACTCAAGTGAAGCATGGGGAGGGTGGACAAAAAGAGTAAATTATGAGGGATTTAATGATGATGAATGCCATATCTTCTCACATGGAAGGATGGTACTAATAATATTTATATGAACCTTCTCATTTAATAGAGCATTTAGAAGGAGACTATAGATGAGGCACAACAGAGAGCTGAATTCGAAGGTATTATACATTGTAAAAAAGGAGTCAATGGGTCAAACGCAAATGTCCTAGGAATAAGAGAAAGGAGAGGTAGAGTAGTCTAAGATATTTCATGTATCATTTGCAATTGTATGGAAGAGGGCAAGCTGAGAGGCAATGAGGGAGCCTTCATTCTCATTGGTAATGGCTCAGAGTGGAACCAGCATACAAACTCAATAGGGTAGTGAAATGTAGAAGAAAAAAGGAGAGAAAGGGGACATTGGGAGGGGAGGGGGGAGGGTGGTGATAGAGGAGAGCGTAGATTATAGGACAGGATAGTCATGTTTAACACATTTTCTATTTTTTCTTTTTGCAAGGTGGTGGGATCAAGTGGCCAGTATGGGAGCACAGGGCGAGGTGGTTGCTGGGTCTCTGGGATAGGATGTAAGCTTAGTGCATTTTGGCCACAGGGCAGATGCTCTGTCCACTGCCACTCAGCTGCCACACAGCACATTTTACAATAGATGGTAGTGGGGAGAAGTAGATGGAGAGAATTACAATCAGTGATAATAACTGTGGAAAATTATGCAAGTAACTTCTATGATAGACTTATGATAAAGAATGTGATCTACCTGAGACAGTGCTGATGATATCAGAACACAAACTGAAACACATTTTTTTTCTTTCTTTCACTTTATTTCTCATGAAGTTTTAAATGTCTGGGGGGCATATTATGTTTACTCTTACAACAAGCATACTTCAGTAATGTGCAAATAAATTAAAGAAAATTTTTAAAAAATGTCTCTAGCATTTCATCATTATATTAGATTGATTTTCTAATTTGTTATGCTTTTTTAATTGCGTGCACAATTTATTTAGATATTCTTTCTTTCATTTGTTGAATATTTTCATCTAAGTTCTGCTCTGGTATATCCTAAAAGTTGTAATATGTTATCTCATTATTCTCATTCTCTATTTTGAAATTATTGATTGTTTCTATTTTTTTCTTTGACATATCCATTCTTTTTTAAGTTAAGTTATTGAATCTCCATTTGTTTAACTTTGATCTTTAGTGCTTTAGTGTGGAGTCAGGAAAACTCCTTTTTCTGAGTTCAAAACCAAATTCAGACTTACTAGCTTTGTGACCTGGACAAGTTACTTAACCATGTTGGCTTAGTTTTCTCATTTGTATAATAAGGTAGACATGGAGATGGCAAACTATTCTAGTATCTCAGCCAAGAAAACCGCAAATGGAGTCAAAGAGTTGTATACAACTGAAAATGACTGAACTGAATCTTCAGAGATTCTTCAAGGATTATCATTTTTATTGGGTTATGGTCAATAAAGAATTATTTAATATTTCTATTTTTTATATTTTGTATGTGGTTTTCATGCTTTAAAACAATCAAATTATGTACAATTGCTCTGAATAAAATTTTATATGTTGTCTTAAAAATATTTTTAAGCTCTGCAATGAGATTTTATATTTGAGTCCAATTTATAGACTCCTTTGTTACTTCTCCTGTGATTGATTTTTCACAGCTTTCTTCTTCAGACATGGCATTGCTGTCTTCCTTATCTATAAAGTATTTTTCTATATGAGTGCTCTTTTACCCTTTTTGTTAATTTTGGTTTTTAGATTGTAGTTATGCTTTTGGTGTATATGGAGTATATATCCAAGCATTTATTTTGCTGGGGTTGGAGTCTGATCCCTGATCTTGGGTTTGTTTGCTAAGATGTTGCCTAGGTAGTCTAGGCCTTGCTTTGGCAGATGCTTGTTTCCTCCTATATGTCCTATATGACTTAACAGAGGATTGTTCCCAACCCAGGCCTGTCATTTACCCCAGTGCTCTCAGGGGTCACACTTTGTTTGGGGCTGGAGTCCTCCCTGATGGTTTGCTATCTAGCTGCTGGGACCTCTGTTATTATTAAGCTGTGGGCACTTGGATTGCACTGCGGCTGAACCCTCCTGCTAGCTTTCCCAGTCTCCCCCCACCCCAGTTGGACTTCACTTTTCCTTTTCCCCCAGAGAAACAGATCTTCAATGAAAATCCTCCACAATATCTACAGTTGAAAACTTCTTTGAATCTTTTATTGTTCTTGGTGGAATCTGTAGAGTGAATGTCAGAGTAGAGGCTTCCTTTATCTTTGGTAGGGAAAGGCTCAGGCAGCAGGTTAGCTTTGTTGCTATCCTGGCTCTGCCCTGGTACTAAAAAAGCTTTTATTAAAATGACATTATGTTGTTTTTAATATGTACAATGTTCTCTTGGTTTTGATCCCTTCACTCAATATCAATTTTGGTAATTCATTCCATGTGTCTCTAGAGTCAGTTCATATGTGGTTACTTAGAGAATAACAATACTTCTTACCATTTATATCCATAAATTATTCAGTCAATCCCCAACTGATTGAAATTCCCTCAATTTGCAATTCTTTGCCACTTCTCAAAGAGCTGCTCTTAATATTTTGGAACATATGGAACTTTCACGTTTATGATTTCTTCTGTATATATTTCTAGTTTTGTTATTCCTTGTTCAAAGGGTATGATCAGATTTATTATTTTTTGTGCATATTTTCATGTTGCAGAATAGTTGCATTAGTTTACACTGCCA
The DNA here is from genome assembly GCF_037893015.1 of Macrotis lagotis. NCBI lineage: Eukaryota > Metazoa > Chordata > Mammalia > Peramelemorphia > Peramelidae > Macrotis > Macrotis lagotis. Next base: position 50,351,852 of record NC_133662.1, read on the forward strand.
CTAATAGTGCATTACTATCCTAATTCTCCCATAACCTCTCTTTTGTTATGTAAACCAATCTGAAAGGTATGAGGTCACACATCATAGTTGTTTTAACTTGCATTTCTCTTACGAATAATGATTTGGAAGATTTTGTCATATGATTATTTATAGCCTTAACTACATCACTTGAAAACTCTCTATTCATAGCCTTTGAACATTTTTTAATTGGGGAATGATGGGTAACTTTATAAATTTGATTCAATTCTCTGTATAATTTAGTAATGAGAACTTTATCAGTACCTGCAGCTGTGCAAATTGCTTCCTAACTTTCTGTTTTCCATCTAATCTTAACAGTATAGGTTTTATTAGTGCAAAATCTTTTTAAATTTAAAATGGCTAAATGTTCCATTTTGCAATTTATAATGTGCTATATTTCTTGTTTGGTCACAAATTTCTTACTTTTGCATGAACCTGACAGACAGAATATTTCTTGATCTGTTAGTTGATCTATGGTTTCACTATTTCTAAATCGTATACCCATTTTGAACTTATTCTGTAATAGGGTGTGGAATTTTGTTACAATTCTTTTCTTATTCTATTAAACAGATAAGTGCTAGTATGATTATTTTGACACTAAAAAGTAATTTAATTTGGGTAGAACTTTCATTTTCATTATATTAGTTCAACTGACATTTTTCTATTTTTATTGATTTAATTTTATTTGTGTGAAAAATGTTTTGTAATTGTGTTCATAAAGTTTCTGGGTTAGTCTTGGGAGGTAGATTCTCAAGAATTTAATGTTGTCTACAGTAATTCTAAGTGGAATTTCTCTGTCTATTGCCCATGGGCTATGTTGTTTATATGTAGAAATGCTAATGATTTATTTGGGTTTATTTAATATTCTGCAACTTTGCAGAATTTGTCAATTGCTTAAAGCTGTTTTTTTAAAATGATTTTCTTGTGTTTTATAAATATATTATCTTGTCTTCTGGAAAGACTGAAAGTTTTACTTCCTCATTGTCAACTAATTCCTTCTACTTATTTTTCTTCTTGCTATTGTTAACATTTCTAATACTTTACTGAATAGTGATGGTTATAATGGACAACATTGTTTCACCCCTGCTCTTATTGAAAATGCTCCTAGTTTATTTCGAAAACACTTAATATGTGTTGGTGATTTTATTTAGATGCTGCTTATTATCTTAAGGAAACTCCAATTAATTCTAGCCTCCCTTGTGATTATAATAGCAATTGATGTTTATATTTTTTCAAAGGCTTTATCAGCATCTATTGGGATAATCCTATGATTTCTGTTGGTTTTCTATTGTTATGTTCAATTATGTTGGATATTTTCCTAATATTAAACCACCCTGGTATAAGTCTGGTATTAAATTGGTATAAATCCTATCTGAGTGTGATGCTGCAGCATCCTAGCAATAGCTTGATGTAATTTTTTTGTTAATATTTGTAATTAAAATTTTTGCATTAATCTTCATTAGGGAGATTAGTCTCCTGTTTTCTTTATCTATTTTCGTTCTTCCTGGTTTAGGTATCAGCACCATATTTGGCACAACTCCTTGTCCTACTTTTTTTAATAGCTTACATAGAATTGAAATTAATTATTCCTCAAATACTTGGTAAAATTCACTTGTAAATCCATCTGGACCTGTAGTTTATTGATGGCTTCTTCAATTTCGTTTTTGGCAACGAAGTAATTTAGGTATTTTAAATTTCTTTTTTGTTAATCTTGGCAAATTTTTTGGCAAATTTTCATCCATTTCACAGAGGTTATCAGATGTTTAGGTATATAGTTGGACAAAATGCCTCTGGATTATTTTCCTCCTCATTAGTGGTGAGTTTACACTTTTTATTTTTGGTACTGGAAATTTTGAATTCTTAATTTTTTTAATCAGAATAACTGAAGTTTATCTTTTTTGCTTTCTTTTTCAAAAAATCAACTTTTAATTATATTTATTAGATAGTCAGATTTTTGACTTCATTTTTGGCAATGTCTCCTTTGATTGTCAGAATTCTTAATTTGATTAATTAAGGATATTTAATTTGTTCTTTTCTAGCTTTTTTTTTTGCAAACTCAATTAATTGCCCTCTAAGTATTTGGAAACTATATCAATCAGTACATTTGATTTTAATGATGTTATACCTTCATTGCCCATTTCCATTGTACCACTTAAGAAGATATATTTACCTCCCTTATCCCTTTGAATGGCATCACTTTTTGCCTTGGCTTTGTCTGATTTTCTTTTTAATTCTACTGAAGCACAATATATATTCCTCCAACCTTTTACCTTTTCCTTGTGTGTATCTCTGCGCTTCAGATGTGATTCTTTTAAACAATATTTTGTAGGATTATTGCTTTTAATTCATTATACTTTCCACTTCTATTTTATGAGTCAGTTCATTCTATTCACATTTGGAGTTAAGATTACTAATTGTTTATTTTCCTCCATAGAGGACATTTTTCTCTTTCCTTTCCTATAATTCCTCTTCTTGAATGTATTGCGCCCTTCCCCTTTAACTTTCTTTTTAAATTTTTACTTCATATTTATATTCACTTTTACATTCATCTTCCCTTTTATCAGTTCCTTCTTCCATTTTCTTTTCCTTCCTCCCCCATCCCTGTGGGTTTGAATAGATTATTTTTAAAAAAACTTATTTAAGACAAGGGGGGTAAGTGACTTGCCTAAGGTCACACAGCTAGGCAATTATTAAGTGTCTGAGGCTATATTTGAACTCAGGTACTCTAGACTCCAGGGCCGGTGCTCTATCCACTACATCACCTAGCTGCCCCTGAATAAATTCTTAATCTTGATTAGAAATATATTTTTATCTCTCTGGGTCAAATCTATTGAGTAGGATTTATTCCATGTTCACACCCTTCCTTCTTTCCCTCTACTATAATAGTTGTTTGTTCCTCTTCACCTGGTATTATTCATTCACTAATGCCTAAGCATCTTCCAGTATAGTCCTTTATCTTATTTTATTGTTTTAACCTGTCTTGTTCTTATTTCCCTTTACTATAATACACTTTTTAAATCTAATTTTATAGAAGTACTATCAATCAAAGTATCATCAATCAAAATACAATCAATCAAGAATTGATTGATAGATTGCTTGTTTGATTGATAAGCTCAATGTCCTAGAAATCAAATGCAATCAATCAAAAGCTGACTGATGGGTTGATTGACTGATATGGAGCAATATCTCATGGTCACTAAGTACTTCCCCTTCCTCTGTCTCATTAGAAATATACTTCTCAATAGTAATGAATCATCAAATTATACCTATATCACTTTATACCTTACCCCTTTTTCAACCGGCCTTCATGGACACACAATCCTCATGATCCAAAACTACATGCAAAGATAAATCATTTCATGAGCAACATGAACCAGTCCCCCCCTCCCAACCCCCTCATAAACAAATTCTTACTAACTATAGCAATGTGTCTAACAAAGTAAAATGTATTCATGTTTTCATTGGTCCAGTACCTCTATGTATAGCCTCTATAGTGCTCCAGCTATAACCTACAGACCTCCCCAATCAAAGTACTTTGGACACTCCCTTTCACTGTCCCTTTAGCATCCCAACCATGATGCTAAAACCCTCATTAACTAAAGTATGGATTAAAATAAGATCACTTCGTTATCTCCTTATGTTCAACCAATTTAAGAAGGTCCCCATGCTCTGCCCTCTTGTACTATAAGTCTCTAAATATCTAGTAAGGAAAAGTCACTTCTAATTTAATTATTTCTAGAATCCCTAGGTACTCTAAGTACACCCTGGTCTCTCTTAAGAACTTTGGCATTAATTGAAAGACATGGGAGATACTGGCACAAGCCCATTCATTATAGAGTACCTGATCAGAGAATTCACTGACCTCTACCATCAAAGAAAAGTTAAAGACAATTAGATTTAAATTTTGATTAAACACTCCAGGTATTCACTTGGACTAACTCCTTACTTGTGATAGAGCATTCTGAGATTGTAACTGTCTGATCAGAAACAGTCAGACCCAACCACAGCCCCAGGACAAAAAGCTTGGATCTATACTCCATATAGTCCAAGAAAAGAAAACACAAACAATCAAAATGAGCAAAAAAAAAAAACAAACCCCAAAACCCTAAACTAGAGCTAACCATAGAAATCAACTATGCAGGCAGATATTTAAAAAATGCCAACTCAGTAATTTGTCTCAACCTTAGTAATACCATTTTTTCTTCTTTGATAACAAAGGATATACCCAGATCCTCTAAGTACAATGTCTTCTACTATGTTTAACCCTTTAACTATCCTAGGAGAAATAAAATTCTCAAGAGTTACAAGTATTATCCTCCCTTGTAGGATTGTATACAATATAATATTCCAGACTAATATTTTTTTTCTTTTTTTTCCTTTTCTTTTTACCTTTTTTGAGCATCTCTTGAGTCTTGTATTTGGAGATCAAATCGCTTTTCAGTTTTTTCTTTTTATCAGAAACTTTTGAAAATAGAATATTTCATTGAACATTCATCTTTTCCCCTGTCCTGAATTTTGCAGTATAGAAAATTCTTTGTTGAAATCTAAAATCTTTCGCCCTATGAAATATAACATTACCAGCCCTCTGATCCTTCATTGTTGAAGCTGATAAGTCCTGTGTAATTCTGATCGTTCTTCCTTTGGATTTGTATTGTTTTTTGTAGCCTTTTGTAGTATTTTCCATTTTATTTGATAATTCTGGAATTTGGCTATGATACTACTTGGAGTTTTTAATCCTAGGGTTCCTGTCTGGAGGTTTTCTGTGTTTTCTTTCAATAGCTATTTTGTTTTCTTAATCTAGAATATTTGAATAATTTTCCCTAATAATTTCCTGAAAAATATTTTCCAGATCTTTTTTATCTAGGCTTTCTAGTAGATCAATATTTCATGAATTATCTCTCCTCAATCTTATGCTAGGCCATTTGCCTTTCCAACAAGGTACATTAAGTTTTCTCAGTCTTTTGAATTTGTTTAATTGAATCAGATTCATTGATTTCTATTTGCTTAATTCTATTTTTTAGGGGTTTGTTTTCTTCAGTTACCTTTTGTGTTTCCTTGTCCAGTAGTTTAATTTAACTTTTTACTTAAGTTGCATTACCTTTCCAGTTGGTTGATTTGAGTTTTAGATGAATTTCATTCCTTTTCTAGTTGCTTGATTTTATTTTTTTAAGTTACATTCTTTTACTGTTGGCTATTTTTACTTTTAAATTAGTTAATTTCTTTGCTCCATTTTCCATAATTTCCTGAATGACTCTCATTTCTTTTTTTTCATTTTTCTTCTTCTCTCCTTTGGTTTTTAAATTATTTTTAAGCTCTCTTATGAGATTTTGAAAGTAAATCCAATTCAAAGACTTCTTTGAGTCATTCTATGTGGGTAATTTGTCACTGCTTCCTTCTTCTGAGTTGGTATTTTTTAAATCTCTGTTTGCATAGTTGATTTCCATGGTTAGCTCTCTTTTAGATTTTTTTTGCTCATTTTGATTGTTTGAGGTTTTTTTCTTGGACTATATGAAGTATAGATTCAGCTGGGCCTGAGGTTGGATCCCTGGATTTTCGCAACCCAGGTGTTGCCTATGCAGAGGATTGTTTTATCCTCTATGTCCAGTCTCTGCCCATATACTGAGAATGATACATTTCTAAAAGAGTTGTAACTGCATATTTGATGAATGGCATTAATTTAAAGTGTTATCTTTAAATGAATTTTATCTATCTTAAAAAGTTGTTAACATTACTTTGTGATTTCTTCCCAACCCAGTTCTGTCTTTTGTTCCAGTGTTCCCAGGGATCACAAGGCTTTGGGACCCTCCCTGCTATGTCTATGTAACTGCTGGGATCTAATGCTGTTGTCTAACTTCTGGGGCCTAGACTGCACTGTGGCTAACTTTCCCACTCTCCTGAATTGCTGAATCTATTTTCTATTTTCTCCAGAAGAGGAGGACTTACACAAGATTCTCCAGGATATCTACAGTTGAAAACTAGTTTCCATCTTTTCTTTCTTTGGTTGATTCTCTACCTTTATTCATTTAATGTCATGTAAGGAAAAGTTCTAGAAACATGTGACTTTCATGCCACCATCTTGGTTCCACCTCAGAAGTCTGAGAAATATTTCTTATTTGTGCTAGACTGGTGTTTGGAGAAATTAGCTCAATTAATTTCTACAGAAATCTATTAAGTATAAACTATATCAAAAGCACAAAACTTATTGGAATATACTGGAGGTTATTACAGAAGATGAAAGCCTCAATCCTACTTAAGCTTTTGATATTGTTTCTGTCTTAAAAAATTTTTTTAAAATCTATGGAAACCATCACCTTTGCCCATTTGTTGAAAATGAGAAGAAAAAAAAAAGAGAAGATAATTAGGGAGTTCTAGGAAAGAAAAGATTCTATAGACAACCAACACTGGAATACATATACCCTTAACATAATCTTTAAAGAAGAGAAGAAAAATCTGAGGCTGAAATATTTTTAAATAGGTTCATGAATATATATTATTGCTGAAAAACATTAAGTAAATGAGTTAGTTTTGTAAGGATTTTATGCATCATAGTAAATTGTCAACATAACTTTGGGAAAATTTCCCCCATGGAAATATTGTAGCACATGTACTTCCTTTTTTTAAATTTTAATTTACATTTTTATTTCTTCACACATTACTAAAATAGTCTTGTTATAAGAGTAAACATAAACCCCCCTCCACACACACAAACAAAACTTCATGAGAAATAAAGTGAAAGAAAGAGAAAAAAATGTGCTTCTGTCTGTTCAGGTACCATCAGTTCTGTTTCTGGGGTGCACATTCTTTATCATAAGTTCATAGAGAAGTTCCATATTTTTCCACAGTTGTTGCTGATTGTAATTCCATCCATTCATTCCTTCCCACTAGAATTTATTATATTTTTCTCTCTCCTTACACTCTGTCCCTTTTTAAAAGTATGCTGTGGGGCAATGGAGTAGTGCAGCATACAAAGCACACTAGTCCTGCGGCCAGGAGACTCCAAGGCTACATTCCACCCCCAGATACCCAGCAGCTATCTAGCCCCATGATCCTGGACAGGTAACCCAATCCCACTACCTTTGCCAAAAGTTAAAAAGAAAAAGTGCTATATCTCACTATCCTGTCCTATGAGCTACCCTCTCCTCTATCACCTACTCTCAAACCCTCTCCCCACACCCTATGCCATTTCTCCCATCCCCTTTACCTCCTTTTTCCTATAGATTTATATGCCCTATTATGTGTGCTCCTTTCTCTCTGAGCCATTTCCAATGAGAATGAAGGTTCGCTCATTCTCCCTCACCTTCCCCACTTACACTCCATTGCGAAATCTTTCACCAGACTCTTTTACATGAAATATCTTAGTCTATTCTACCTCTCCTTTCTCTTACTCCCAGTACATTTCCCTTTCATGCATTGACTCGATTTTTATCACATATTATATCTTCAAATTCAGGTCTCTCCTATACCTCATCTATAAAAGCTCCTTCTACCTGCACCATTAAATGAGCAGGTTCATATGAGTATTATCAGTATCATCTTCCCATGCAGGAATATATACACATTTTATCATTATTAAATCTCTCATAATTTACCATTTCTGTCCCCCCCCTTCTGTGCTTTACCTGAGTTCTGTACTTAAAGATAAAGCTTTCTTTTCAGCTCTCTGGCTATTTCAACAGGAATAATTTAAAATCCCCTATTTCATTGAGAGTCCATCTTTTATGATAGAAGAGGATGTTAAGTTATGCTGGGCAATTGATTTGGTTGCATTACAAGTTCTTTTGCCTTCCTTAATATTATATTTTAAGTCCTGCAAGTCCTTAATGTGGATATATCTAAGGCCTATGCAGTTCTGACTGTAGTTCTACAATATTTCAATTGTTTCATTCTGGCTGCTTATAATATTTTCTCTTTGACTTGGGAGTTCTGGAATTTGGCTGTAATATTCCTGGGGGTTACTTTTTTGGATCTCTGTCCATGGGATATTGATGGATTTTCTCAATTTCTATTTTGCCCTCTGCTTCTAGGATATCAGGGCAATTTTCCTGTAGAAATTCTTTAAAAATTGGGGTCAGAGCCAAGATGGTGACTTGAAGGCAAGAATTCCCAGAAACTCACTCCCCGGCAGCAGGAGTCAGCAGAATCACCCAGCATATGCAGAGCTCTCAGCCCATACATGATAAGGGCATGGGGGAAGCTGCAAAGGTCTCTCTGCTCTCCCTGGGGCAGGACTCAGCTGTTTGCCCACACTCAGATTCAGGTTGCAGTCTGTATCCCCACAACACCACCATAGCTAAATAGGAACCATCCCGACAGCTTTGGGACAGGGTGGAGGTCCAGAATGCAGTCAAGAGAGCAGTCAGAGTCTCTCCTAAGACCTTGGAGGAATTAAGGTACCTGTGGGTTGGCCCCAAATCCCCCCAAAGCCTTGGAATTTTGGTAAATCAGTCATAGACTGAGAAAATAAGCAATCAAAAGAAAAATAAGACTCTGACCATAGAAAATTACTTTTGTCCCATGGAGGATCAAATTACATACTTAGATGACAACAAAATTGAAGCTTCTGTAGCCAAAACCTCCAAGAGAAATAGAAAATGGACTCAGGCTATGGATGAGCTCAGAAAAGACAGAAAAGCAATTAAGTGGGGGGGTTAGAGGAAAAATTGGTCTGAGAAATGAGAGCGATGGAGATAAATCATGAAAACCAAGTCAGCAACTTGGTGAAAGAAATACAAAAGAAAAATACTGAAGAAGATAGCATATTAAAAACTAGTTTAGTCCAAGTGAAAAAAGCAACACAAAAGGTAAATGAGGAGAAGAATGCCTTAAAAAGCACATTAGTCAGCTGGAAAAGGAGATAAAAATGTTCTCTGAAGAAAATACCTCTTTCAAATGCAGAATGAGACTAGAAGAAGCTGATGATTTTGTGAGAACTTGGAAGAAGTAAAACTATACAAACTATAAAAACAAAACAAAATAAAACAAAAATTGAAGAAAATGTGAAATATCTCATTTTAAAAACAACAATTAATCTTGAAAACAGGTATAGTTATAAAGAGGTCTTTGAAAGTTAATATCTTTTAATGTAATAGATGGATTATAGGAAATACAGCTAACAACTTGCCAGGGACAGAAAATCCAGCTGATGACATCTTGCCAAATTTGTGACTCAGAATTTGGGATTCTATGTCATTCAGAATATTCTGTGAAGTGAGTCAAACATAGAAATACCTGAATCCTCAATGTTATAACAGTTTACAAAAATCACTCTCAAAGACTTACCTATTTCCAGGAGATAAATTTAAATTTGTAGATTTATTGGAAAGGTCAATTACGATTAGGCCTTATGGTTGCTACTGTAGATACAAAGACTAAAATAAAATGGCCCCTGACATTAAGGATCTGACATTCAGGTTAAGAGAATAAAAGCCATAAAATTTAAAAATACAAAAAATTAATTTGAATTTGTTTTTTCAGATAAAATAAGCAAAAAGACAGTGAAATTTACATTTTCTTTGATTGTCATGATTCTCTGAACCTCTTGAAAACACTAAAGATAAAGCAGGTTCAGAGATGCTCCTGGTCATGACAATCCACTCCCACCTCCCGACTCATGCTCAGTGATTCTGAGCTCATTCACTACAATTCTCACAATTCCCACAGTATCAACAATGAAGCTGTAAGACTATAGAGACTTAAGGCAATAGCAAAGTTGCATAAAAACCTACTCTTCTATGTTGGTCTTTGTATTTATTTTTCCTTTTTCTTTATCTGAGATTATAATTGCTACCTCTACTTTTACTTACTTCAGATGAAGCAAAATAAAACCTGCTCTGGTCTTTTCCTTTTACTCTTATTGTTTGTCTCTCCATTCCATGTGCATAACATTTTTGGCAAGGCAATGGGGTTAAGTGACTTGCCCAAGGTCAAACAGCTAGGTCATTATTATCTTTTAAATAACATTGGCAAACTCTGATTTTTAATTTCCTCTGTTATCTGCTTCTGATTTATGAGAGAGTTCTTCCATTACAATTTATAGTAATAATTACTATTTATTTCCCTCTACCCTACTTTTCATATGTTTAGCTTTCTCTCTCCTGTCACCTTGTCCCTTCTTAAAGATATTTTCCTTTTGACAACTACCACCTACAGTCCACCCTTCATTTTAACATCCCTTTATTCCTTTCTTACTTCCTTTTAATCTACTGCAGATTTATATACCCTCCACTATAAAAGATTTTCCATCTATACTCCATTAATGATAATTTTTACCATTCTCTCCCTCCTATCATTCCTCATTCTCATCCTGTAATTTTTTTAAAAAAATCATGCCATTATATTCAACTTATAATTCTTTCTTTGTATCCTTCTCTTAACTCCCCTGATAGTGATCAAGATCTTAGGAGTTACACTTACCTTTTTCTGATTTAGGAATGTAGATAGTTTTATCTTTTTAAATGTTATGATATCTTTTTCACATTTAAATTTTTATCTTTCTCTTAATAAGCCTTTTATTTGAAAGTCAAATTTTCTATTTAACTCTGCAGTGCTTGAAAGTGCTCCATTTTTTCCTGTTTGTTATATTCTCTCCATTGTCTTGAAGATCAAGAATCTGCCTATAATATTCCAGTGTATTTTTATTTTAGGTTCTCTTTCAGGAGAAAAAAGGTGAATTTCAATTTTACCCTCTGGTTCTAGGATATCGATAAAATTTTCACATACACAACACACACACACACACACACACACACAGTCACTCTTGCTGTCTTTTAACATGACTTTGAAAAATGAGCAATTTTAAACTTTTTTTTTACAATTTTCAGGTCCATTATTGTATGATTTTTTACATTTTATTTTTTAATTTTTGCATTTTTCTTGCTATTTGATGTCTCAAAAGGTCATTAATTTGTCCTTGTTGAATTCTAAGTTTTATGAATTTATTTTCTTCAGTGAGTATTTGTATTTCCATTTCCATTTCATTAATTCTGTTTTTAAAGTAGTTCTCTTTACTGGATATTTGTGACTCTTTTTGTAGCATTTGATTTTTTTTATGATTTTCATACATCACTCTCATCTATTTTCTCAGTTTTTCTCTTATTTCTTTTATTTGATTCTGAAATTTATCAAACCTAGGCAAATGCTATTAAAAAACTTAGGTAAAGATTTTCAAGATGATGAAGTGGTTTTGCATTATGTAATATAAAACTCATCATAATTTACCCTTATACTATCAAGAGAGTTTACATTTTGTCGTCTAACTTTTTAGAAGGTTATATGTTTTAGACAAAAAGTATTGTTTATATGATATTGACTACTTAGATATTTCAAATGAGTATATTTTGATTTGTATAATCTGTTATTTAGGTGATATCAAATGAAAACTTGTAATATTTATATGTAGGTTAAATATATAGTCATGAAGAAGGTTTCCATAATAGTAATGTTGTAAACAAAAATCAAGACTAGTCCTGCCTCCAGCAAAAGGAACTTCGAGAAAAATAAAGTAGCAAAAAAGTATTGTTTGATTTGTATTAAGACATCATCAATTTTCTCTCTGGGGATGAATATCATTCTTTATCCTAAGCCCTTCAGAGTTGACTTGGGTCATAAGGCTGCTGATAAAGTCTAAATCATTCACAAATGATCATCCTACAATATTGTTTTGTTACTTTATTCAGTACATTTCACAATATATCTATTCTATCTTTCCATGATTTTCTGAGAACATCCTACTAATCATTTCTTAAAACCGAAGAGCATCCCATCATAAAAACACTATTTGTTCAATTATTCCCAAGTAATGGTCAGCCCGTCAGTTTCCATTTCCTTGCCACCAGAAAAGAGCTGCTATAAATATTGTTATACATAAAGTCCTTTACCTTCCACTTTATCTTCTCTTCTGAAATTCAGAACTAGTAGTGACATTGTTAGGTCAATATTTCCAAATTACTCTACAGAATGGTTTAATTATTTCATAATACCTCCAACAGTGCATTAATGTCTCATTTTCCCTACATCCCCTCAGGCATCAGTCATTTTCCCTTTCTGTCCTATTTGTCAACCTAATAGCTTTAAGGTAGTATCTCATAATTGTTCTAACTTGCATTTCCCCAATCAATAGTGAATTGACCCATATAAAAATATGTCCAAAGATACCACTGATAACTTCATATGAAATCTGCTCATGTATTTTGATCAGTTTTCAATTAGGGAATAACATATTGTTTTTAAATTTTTATTCAGTTCTATATGTTTGAGAAATTAGACCTATATCTGAGAAATTTATTTGATTATTTTTTATCCAATTACATAAAGTAATAATTTATATCTGACGTTTTTTGTAAGGCTTTGAATTTTACAATTCCCAACCCTCAGCATCTGATAATCATCATTGGGAATTACCAAGCACTTCTTTTGGCATGGTCTCAGTGATGATGCATGGAAATTACAATAATATTATCTTATCAACAAATAGGTAATACATAACAGCCATGTTTTTTTTTTAAACAAACAATAGCTAATACATAACATGTATATATTTTTTTATTTCTCATAAACAAGGGGAAAGATAAGTGTTTGAGTGAGTTGTATTTTTGCTGGCTACTGTTTTCTCATAGATGTCTGTGAACTCCAAAAACTTACCATTTTTTCCATAATATTCTATTTTTTATTATTTATCTTTATTACTTTTCCCTCATATTCTCTAACCTACACAATCACCTCAATAAAAATTTTGATAGCCTAAGGAGTTACATTTTAATACCTCATTTTCTGAATTAAGTAGGCTAACTTTTTCCTGTAATGGAATTGAAATAATTTCAGAGGAAAGTCTTTAAGAGGAGACCACAAAGAACAAATAATAAAAAAAATGGATGATGGAATCACAAGTTGTTCTTTCAGTATAGGATATACTGGTTGAATTACATATATGATGTTACTTCCTGAATTTTAAATAATTACAAAATATTTGTTATCACCAAAACCCATGCCTTTCAGAATAAAATATAAGATATTATAATTTTGTAGGTAAATTATGGAACACCATAATCTAATTTTTATGGCAGAATTTACTAACACCTGGAATAGAAAATTTTCAAGAATTCTCATTGAAAAATCCACAAATCAGAAGCTTTGAAAACATATATTTTGATAAATTGTTTTCCTTCTAAATTTCACTTCTGGGGTCAAAGAGAAATCAAGAATCCTTCAAAGAATTTTCTGTTATTTTGTTTGTTATGAGAGATACAGAAGGAAGATATAAAGAAGGTGAAAATAAGAAATGAGGGATTTTTTAAATAATTAATGTATGAATGAAATAAACCATATAAATATCCAAGTATAGGTGGATACAGTGCCATCACATGAGTTTTAACAAGTTTTATCTCACTTAGGAAAATGAAGATTGAACACATAAACACACACATTTTCTCTGTCTCTGTCTCTCTCAAAATCCATCTCTCTTTCTCTTATATTCCTCCATGTGCCTACACTAATAAAAAGAATTTAATATGAGAATACAATAAAACCTTAAAAAATAGATAAGAGTATTGAGAGGAAAAAGAAAAGTTACAGTTGGTTGGAATTAGGGATAGAAAAGGAAAAAAGCAAACTGCAGGAAAACAATTTGAAATAAATTAAAATGGAGTGATGAGAAAGTTATAGAAGGAAACAAAGACACATCACTTTAAATATCTGTTTTGAAGTTGACTATTAAGAAAGACAGACAAAGAAATAAGGAGATGGACTAGAAATATATAAATCCCTTTCATAATCTTCCACACTGAATTGGAAAGATGTAGATGGAAAAGAAAAAATATAATAGAATAAAATTTGGAACTTGGCAAACACTAACTAAAAATCAAAACTGAATCTGAATGAGATGGATTAATTCATAAAATTAGAAAGGGATCAGAATGCACTAGAATACAGCATCCAAGAATATATTTAAAGAAACATATTTGATACATCAAATTCACAAAAGGGTAAGACAGTACACTGTATTAAAAATCTATATTTCTCAGAAGAATATTTTTGAAGTTGATTATCATCTCCTCAATAAGGCAGTGCATTAAAGTATAGTGAAATCTCATTAATAGCTAAATAAATAAAATAAAACCAATTTAATTATAAGAAGAAACATACAATAAAATTACCTTAATATGTGTTCTTCCAGATATATAGCTAACGTAGCTAAAAAAGAGTAAAGAAAAAACAACTTTAAAGATGTATATAAAATTTTAGGTAAATTACATATGATGGTCCTGTTATTACAATTAAGTTGATTTAAGTGAGTATTTATCAGCTTGTCATGGTTCCTTTTAAGAATTAAATATAGAAAGCTATATACCTGCATAATTCATTTTTATTAAAATACTAAATTAAATACTAAAGAGACTTTCAAGAATTTAGATTTAAATGAAGAAAAATAGTGCTCCCCTAAAGAATGTTTAGGACAAGGATAAGCCATAGAAACAAATGATAATTTTATCCAAGTACAGGTTAGTCACATGACAAACAAACAAAACTAATAGAATATAGTTGAAACAGTTTTTAGGAGATTTATAATTCTAAAATACAAATTAATAAAATAAATATGCAAAAGTCAAAGTACATATAACTAGAATAAATTCAAGTCTAAAAAATCAAGTAAAATAATTAAACTAATAATTAAATATTCTGCATTTATGATTCAGAAATTTGTTGTTGACAACTTTACAATAAAGAAGACATTTAAAAAATGTTGTAAAAGACATTATGGAACATATGAATTTCCAATGAAATAAGTGAAGCATTTATGTAGTAAAATTTAAAGAAAATATATATGATCATTATGTCCATTAGAAACAAAATAACAAATTTTAAAAGCATACAAATATATATAGATATACATATAGATACACATACACATACATATTTCTTGGAATACATCAGCAACAAGAAAAAAAAAGTCAGAATGATCATAAGCTACATTGTAGAGCTACTACTTACTTTGAAGTATTAATGTATCAGTCCAATATCAAATAATTTTTAATTCAGTCTACTTGATGAAAATTAGTACTGTTTGAATGCAAGTGAAAATGTTATTAAAAAATAAATTTTGATTAACTAAAACATACAGGTATTTTTTTTCTACTGAGAAAATAATCTCCCCAAATAGAGAAGATCCTTGCAATTAGAGTTTACAATTAGCACTAAATGATAATGCATTGGGTAAAGATTACTCCATCATTAAGTTTCACTTTCAACAGATTTCAGCAGATTGAAATCGCTTCAAACCTGGACCCCAAAGCTCAAAACAGGAGATGACTAATGAAGACAACAATTTCAAGATATAATAGGTTCCTTGAGGAATTGTCAATCAGGAAAGGCTCCAAGTTTGAGACCAATAATAGACTTAAAGAATATTTTCCATTAAGTGATCAACTTAAACTACAAGATGCTTATCACTAGGTTAGTTGACTAATAAATACATTTTGGACAGAAGGTGTTTGAACTCAAAAAGGGTTGAATCTTCAGTGAAATGAGAGGTCACTAGGATAAAATAACTTTTCATTTTTTTTATTTTAGGATTTTTAAGGTGATGGAACTATATCAGGATGATTTCTGTTGATATGTAATACTATTTTGTTATGTGATACAAAATTTTCAAATACTTTAATTTAAATATTTTAATGCTATTTTATTCCCCACCCCAAAACCACAAAATGTTGGAACAAAATGTGCTATATGTATTTGATGGAACCCTTTTATTTTATTAGAAATCAGAAAGCATGGAATTTCAGGGAAGCTTGGTAAAATTTGCATGAATTGATGCTGAATGAGATGAGCAGAACCAGAAGAATATTGTACACCCTAACAGGAACATGGGGGTGATGATCATTTTCATAAACTTGCTCACTCCATCAATGCAATAATCGGGAGCAAATTTGAGAATATTTTGATAGAGAATACCATCTGTGATTGAGAATATCCAGAGAAAGAACTGCAGAGTTTAAACAAGGAACAAAGATTATTAACTTGAATTAAAAAAAAAAGTTGTATTTTTTTACCACAAATTTTTGCTATCATTAGTATTTTACTTCTTCTTCAAGGATATGTTTTTATTCCTCTTAACACATTCAATTTGATCAATGCATATCATGGAAGCCATACAAAGTTTATCATTTTGCCTTCTGTTAGGGGTAGGGGGAGAGAATGGAAGATGGGGGAAAAATTCTGAAATTCATAACCTTGCAAAAATGATTGCTAGAAAATACTATTGGATATTATTGGGAAACACATAAAATATGTACACACACACACACACACACACACACACACACACACATATATATATATAAATTTAAAATAGAATATTAACAAAAAGAAATTATTAAGGAAAATTGCCCTGATTTCCTAGAAGCCTGAGATAAATGAGAATTTGAAAGAAACCACCAATTACCTCCAGAAAGAGATTCCAAAACAAATACTTCCAGGAATATTATAAACAATTTCAGAGGTCAAGGAGAAAATATTGAAAGCATACAGAAAAATAGTCAAATATTGTGGTGTTACAATCATTATAACACAGGATTTAGCAGCTAATGCATTAAAGTATCATAGGTTTTAGAGTATGTTATTCTGGAACAATAAAGAACTTGGGTTACAACCAAGGATCAATTACCCAGGGAAAGTGAAAATACACTTTAAGGGGAGAAGTTGAACATTCAATGGTACTGGGGATTTTTAAACTTTCCTACTGAAATGAACAGAGTTGAACAGAAAATTTGTTCATCAAATATGAGATTCAAGGAAGCATAAAAATGTAAACAGGAAAGGCAAATCATAAGGGACTTCATGATGTTGAATATGTTATATTCCTATGTGGGAATATGATGCTGACAACTTATATGAATTCTTTCATTTATTGAGAAAGATAGAAGGAGTGTGTGTGTGTGTGTGTGTGTGTGTGTGTGTGTGTGTGTGTGTGTGTGTGTATATACATAGGAGTTGAATATAATGGGATAATATATTAAGAAAAAAGAACTTAATGAGTGAGAGAGGAATATACTTGAAGAGAGGGAAAGGAGGAGGTAGAATGTAGTGATTTACTTCACATAAAAGAAGCACAAAAATGTTTTTGCAGTGGAATGGAAGTGGGCAGGTAAGGGACAGTGAATAAGCCTTACTCTCATCAAAATTGACTGGGAAAAGAAATGTAGTAAATGGGGAAACAATTTTTGCAATTAGTATTTCTGACAAAGGACTCATTTCTAAAATATACATAGAACTAAGTTAAAATAAAAAAAAAAAAACAACAACAATCCATTCCCCAATTGACAAATGGTCAAAAGATATGCAAAGTCAATTTACAGATGAGGAAATTAAAGCAATCCACAGTCATATGAAAAGTTTCTCCAAATCATTACTTATTAGAGAAATGCAAATTAAAGCATCTCTGATATCTCACCTCACACCTCTCAGACTAGCCAATATGACCAGAAAGGACAATGATCAATGTTGGAAGGAATGTGGGAAATGTGGGACACTAATACATTGTTGGTGGAGTTGTGAACTCATTGAACTTTTCTGGAGAACAATTTGGGATTATGCTCAAAGGACAAAATATGTGCATACCCTTTGACCCAGCAATACCGCTACTGAGTCTATACCCTGAAGAGATTATGAAAAAGTGTAAAAACATCACCTGTACAAAAATATTAATAGCAGCCCTGTTTGTGGTGGCAAAAAATTGGAAATTAAGTGAATATCTTTCAATTGGGAAATGTCTTTATAAACTGTGGTATATGCATCTCATGGAACACTATTTTTCTATTAGAAACCAGGAGGGATGGGAATTCAGGGAAGCCTGGAAGATTTGCATGAACTGATGCTGAGCGAGATGAGTAGAACCAGATAAATAATGTAAACTCCAACAGCAACATGGGGGTGATGTGATGATCAACCTTGATGGACTTGCTCATTCCATCAGTGCAAAAACCAGGGACAATTTTGTCCTATCTGCATTGGAGAATACAATCTGTATCCAGAGAAAGAATTATGGACTTTGAACAAAGACACAAGACTATTACCTTCAAATTAGGGGAAAAAGTTTTCTTATTATGTAATTTTACTATCTCATACTTTATTTTTCTTCCTTAAGGATGTGATTTCTCTGTCATCACATTCAACTGAAATCAATGTATAACATGGAACCAATGCAATTCCTAAAATGTCTTACCTCACTATTAATAGGAGAAAATCTGATTTGGAACAAATCTACGGTACTATCTTATACATATTGGATTCATCAAGGACACAAAGAGAGGGTGACAGATTTTGGAGGTGATGAGCCCAAATGAGATTAATTCACTGTTGGAGGAGTAATGAAAAGATACAACAACTTCATAAAGTAATTTGTAACTATGCCCAAAGACTCTAAAACCATGCTTATTCCCTGACCTAGCCAAGCTACAACTTGAAGAAATGAAAACTATGAATGTGTATGTATAAGGTTATTGACAGTGGTTCTTTTCTGGGGACAAGGAATCAGAGAGTGAGGGAATGCCCATTGGTGAAGGAATGGCTGGACAAATTGTGGTATGTGATTACGATGAAATGTTATTCAACCAAATTAAAAACAGGGGCTGTTTTTGGTTAAAAAAAAAACAAAGAAAAAACAAAACAAAAAACAAATACAATGCATAAAACCTTATAGGAGCAGAAGCAATGAGAAATGTACTACATACAAAGTTACAGCAATGTTATAGCATAATCAATTGAGAATGATTTACCTTATGTAAGCAATGTTGTGACAAAAGATAACTCTGAAGGACTTATGGTAAGGAATATTATGCATACTAAAGCCAGAACTGATGATTTCTGAATACAGATTTGTGTCTACTTTTTTATTGTATTTTTTGAGGTTTTCTCTTTTCTTGGGATGGATTATGTTTAAATTTACAAGATGATTATTGTGGCAATGTTTTTCATGATTACATATTTCTAAGCTATATCAAGTAACTTGCTTTCTCAATAAGGGAGACTGGGGTGGGAGAAAGGGAGAGAATTCAGAACTCAGGGTTTTAAAAGTCAATGTTGAATCTTATTTTTGCATGCAACTGGGGAAAAATTCATTTTAACAAAGAAAGATAGATCAACTTAGTTATATCAACACAAACTTTTGTATCCATACTTCAACATTTGTTAAAAATTTAAGAAAAGTAAAAAAGGGAGGATGGGGGAAATTTGACCTTTAGTTTTTATATTTTAGTTATAATGATTAGATTTCCTAATACCATAAACTAAGTTAAAGAATACTTGTAAAAACTGTCTAAGGACAGGGGCAGCTAAGTGGATAAAGCACCGGCCCTGGAGTCAGGAGTACCTGGGTTCAAATCCAGTCTCAGACACTTAATAATTACCTAGCTGTGTGGCCTTGGGCAAGCCACTTAACCCCGCTTGCCTTGCAAAAAAAAAAAAAAAACCCTAAAAAAACTGTCTAAAGGATTTGTTTTATCTTTTGTGCTAGAATTTTCAAAACCTTTAATTGCTTTGTTAATCATGAATTGTTCTTATTATTCATTAAAGTAGCTTTCCATGAATATCAACAAAAATAATATTTTATTTTGTTAGCTAGGATTCATTGTATCAATGTTAAATAAGGAAATAAAACTTCATAAGTAGTTAAAAACACACTTTGTTCTTCACGAATTATCTCCAAAACTTGACTTTACATGGAATTATAATAATTAACTGTCTGTTCTTAATAAAGAATTTTAACTTCTCTAACTTTCAGGTCTCTCACCTGGAAAATATAAAAAGAAGAAAAGAATATGTAATTCAAAGGCTAAGGTTCAATATATTTTATTTTTTTAAATATTTGCAAATGTTCAGATATATAACATTCAACTGATTGCCTCTATAGTGTTCCTTTCAACAAAGATGGATGTCACTGAGAACATAAGATAAAATCATTCACTATGCCTCATAATCTACATAGTGCTTTCCCCTCAGCTTCTAAAGTTTATTTTATTTTCCCAATTCCTTCATTCCTTTTAACTCCTGTCCTTGGATGCTTGGTTACTCAATTTTGGCTTTAGAGTTTTTGTTTTATGCTTACAGGAACATATGAATTCATAAGGAGCTACACTAAGCAACGGAAATCAATGAAAGAAAGGAAAGGGAAGGGAAGGGGGAAAAATAAAGTGCTTTCTTATTGTAATGTAATAAAATGAAATTCTATCTCTGATTAAAGTGTTTTCTCCAAAGACTAATAAGGAAAGAGAAAGAGCTCATTTAAAAGTAAAATCAATCAACTGGAAAAAGAAACAGAATCTAATTGAAGAAAATAAAACCCTAATAATTAGAATTAGGAAATGTTTGATTAAAAGATTCTAAAAAACATCAAAATTCCATCAATTGAAACCAAAAGACTGAAAATGTATAGCACCTTTTAGGGAAAACCAAACAACCTGGAAAATAGATCAGCAGAGATAATTTATGAATTACTGGTCTACCTGAATACTTCAATTAAAAAAAAAAGAGTCTGAAAAATACTTTTCTTGCAATTAACATGGAAAACTACCCTAATATTCTAGAACAAGAAGACAAAACAATCCTTGAAAGAATCCAACAATCACCTTTAGAAAAAAATTTCGGGGTGGAGGGGAACCAAAAAATTCCCTTATAATATTATAGCTAAAATTCAGGATTCTCAGCTAAAGGAGAAAATACTACAAACAGTTAAAAAGAAGTTAAATACTGTGAAATGATAGTCAGGATTATAGCAGCTTCATGATTAAAGGATCAGACGGCATGGAATATGATATTTTGGAGGGCAAAAGGTCTTGGACTGCAATCAAGAATCATTTACCCAGCAAAATTCAGCATATTCCTTCAGAGGAAAAGATGGACTTTATTTTCTTTTTGTTAACATTTGATTTGGTTTACAATTATATACAATAGTAATATTTACCTATAGTTTTGAAAGGTTTTGAATTTTACAATTCCCCCCCACACCCTCCCTTCCCTGGTCCCTTTCCCTCCTCTCTGAAGGTAGTCTGATAGTCTTCACATTGTTTCCATACACTGATGTAAATAGAATGTGTTACAGGAGTAAACATTACCCCCCCCCCCAGAAGATGAGAAACCTCAAGAAGAGAGAGAAAAAAAAATTACTTCAGTCTGTGTTCAGATTCCAATGGCTCTATCTCTGGGGTGAGTTGTTTTCTTTATCATAAGTCCACCAGAGAAGTTACTTCAATATTTCCCCCCAGTTGCTATTACTAGCTGTACCTGCACTCTATTCCTCCCCACTCTCATTTATTCCTTTCTCTCTCTCTCTCTCCTTTCATCCTGGCCCTTTACAAAAATGTGTTAAATCTGAGTACCCTCTCCCTCAATCTTCCCTGTCTTCTATCACCTATTCCTCCCTTCCCTCACTCCATTCCCACTTATCCCATCCCTTTCTTCTCATTTTTCTCTAAGGTAAGATAGATTTTCTCACCCTATTTAGTGTGTATGTTATTTCCTCTTAGAGCCATCTCTGATGTGAATGAATATAAACTTAATCCCCCTTGCCTTCACCCTTTCCACTCAATTGAAAAATATTTTTCTTGACTCTTATGTGAAATTTCTTAGCTTCTTTTTCATCTCCTTTCCCTTTCTCCTAGCACTTTCCTTTATCACCCAGTGACTCCATCTTTTTACTATATTGTACCATTATATCCCGCTCCTTCCTATGTCCTGTCTCTATATGCTCCTTCTAACAGCTGTTATAACTGAGGAAGTTCATATGAGTTATCAACATCTTCTTCCCATGCAGGAATACAAACAATTCAATATCATTAGGTTCTTCATAGTTAGTCCTTCTCTTCCACCCCCTCTTTGGTTCACCAGTGTCCTTTAATTAGAGATCAAACTTTCTGTTCAGCTCTGGTTGTTTCAATAGGAATGTTTGAAAGTCTCCTGTTCCATTGAAAGGTCATCTTTTACTATGAAAGAAGATGTTCAGTTTTGCTGGGTAGTTGATTCTCAGTTGTAAACCAAGATCTTTTGCCTTCTGGGATATCATATTCCAAATCCTATGAGCCCTTAATGTAGATGCTGCCAGATACTGTGTAATCTTGACTATGGAACATTGGTAGTTGAATCATTTGTTTCTGGCAGCTTGTAGAATTTTCTCTTTGAATTGGGAATCTTGGAATTTGGCTATAATATTTCTGGAAGTTTTTCTTTTGGGATCTCTTTCAAGGAGGTGACTGGTGCATTCTCTCAATTTCTATTTTTCCCTCTACTTCTAGCATCTCATGACAATTTTGCTGTTGTATTTCTTGAAAAATGAAGTCCAGTGGCGGCTAGGTGGTGCAGTGGATAAAGCACTGGCCCTGGAGCTAGGAGTACCTGGGTTCAAATCCAGTCTCAGACACTTAATAATTACCTAGCTGTGCGGTCTTGGGCAAGCCACTTAACCCCATTTGCCTTGCAAAAAACTAAAAAAAAAAAAAGTGAATTCGAGTCACTTCTCCTTATCATGGCTTTCAAATAGCCCAACAATTTTTAAATTATTTCTTTTGTTTTCTAGGTCAATTGTTTTTCCAATGAGATATTTTACAATTTTTCCTAGTTTTTGGCTTTTTTGGAAGAGTTTTCTTTCTTCCTGATTTTTTGCAAAGTCATCAGCTTCCTTTGGTTCCATTTTACATTTGAATGAGTTATTTTCTTCAGATAGCTTTTTTATCTCCTTTTCTAGCTGGACAATTGTGCTTCCTAAAGTTGGTTTTGCTTTTTCCATTAGGTATAAACTGGTTTTTTAACATATTATCTTCTTCATTTTTTTTTGTATATCTTTCACCAAACTGTTGATTTGGTTTTCATGATTTTTCTGCATCGCTCTCATTTCTCCTGTCAATTTTTCCTCCATCTCCCTTAATTGCTTTTCAAAGTCATTTTTGAGTTCATCCATAGTCTGAGCCCATTTTCTATTTTTCTTGGAGGTTTTGGATATGGAAGCTTCAACTGTGTCATCATCTGAGGAGGTGTTTTAATCTTCCATTGGACTAAAGTAATTCTCTATGGTTAGATTCTTCTTTTTCTGTTGTTTACTCATTTCTTGAGCCAAAGACCGTACTTCCAAGGCTTTGGGGTTTTTTTCTGGGGGGGGGGGCAACACCTCAGTGGGACCGTTATTCCTCCAAGGTCTTATGTTCTTTTGCCTGTGCTTTGACATGTAGATGTCTCCGGTACTTCTCTCATCCCTGGAGCTATAAATGGGATCCTGCTATCTTAGTATGGAAGCCCAAACTGCAACCTGGAACTGAGTGTAGGCTAGCAGCAGAGGGAGTGCAGAGAAGTATCTGCAGACTTCCCTTACCATCTCTGGCAGTGTAGGCTGCTTTCTCCAGATTCTCACTGCAGGTTCTGTGGCCAGTGTGCCTCACTCCACATTCATTCTAGTGTAGTAGAGTTCTACCCCTGCCCCTTCAAGCTGTTGCTGGTGATCTCTGTACTGGGCTGGGCTGGGCTGTGTTTGGCTGTGTTGTGGCTGGGCTTTTTTTCCATCCCCTGGTCCTGGTGAAACACACCTTTCCCATGGAAATTGTATGTTAATGTGGACTGGGAAAATGTATCAATCAGTCTTCCTGTGGGTTCTGCCCCTCTAAATTTTGGCTAGAGTCATATTTGTTTCTTGACTTTTGGAGTTTGGGGGGGGTAAGGAGTTCCCTGGAAATGCTGTCTTCATGCCACCATCTTGGCTCAACCCCCAAAGATGGACTTTCAATGAGGAAAAGACCTTCACATTTTTCTGATCAAAATACTAAAACTGTTCCCGAAAATTTGATCTTCAAATACAAGATTCAGGAGTTGCATAAAAAAGGTGAATGAAAATGGGGAAAAACACTAGTCAAAATACATTCCTACTCAGGATGAAATATTTGTAACTCTTGATAATTATATTTGTCTTAAAACAGTTTAAAGAGATGTACTTAGAAAAAGGGTATAGGTATACATTGCTCATGTAATTGATGATGCTTTAACTGATGCCTTAGCTTATGGTATTTGAATATAGTTGAAGGAAGCTCACTTAGAGGGTATGTATATAAATGAAGTGTTTTTGACTTACATGATACTTTAGCTCATGACAGTGGTGTATCTATTGGGACTAAGGGAGGAAGAGTACTTAAAGGTTATGGATGAAAAAAAATATTATGAAGTGATCTTGATTTACTTGATACTTTATCTCCAAATAGAGGGAGTATAGTTAGAGGGATTGGGTATCAATGAATCATGAAATGATTTTGTTTTATAAAATATTTTAACTCATATGGATTATATTTCTAGAGAGGATACTGAGAAAAAGGCAGTGATATAATTTGTTTCTAATTTAATCAAGTTTATGGCTCTTATGGGGCAAATGGGGGAGTTTATATGGACAGAGGCTGTAGGAAGTAACTTTGAAATCAAGTTGCTTATCAATCAATCAATCAATCACTTCTTGAAAAAATAGATTTCCACCAGGACAGATAAAAGTAGTATTTATTGACAGAGGCTTATAAGAAAGGGTTAAAGAAAGGGTTATAAAGGAAAAAGAAAGAAAAGGTCAAAGAAAAGGTTATAAGAAAAGTTAAAAATATCTATACATGAAAAAGATTATAGTAGGAAAATTTGAGGCAATAGAAAGTAAGTAACACCAAAAAAGAGGCATAAAGACTTATTATAGAGAGAACAAAGGGAGGGCATGAACAGATTTAATCTTACTCTCACGAGTAAGATTTCCAACTGAGTTTCAAAATATGCCCTACCCTAGCAGGACATGAGGAGGGAAAGAGGAAGAAAGTGTGAAATGAGATTGATATGTCAGGACAAAGTAAAGGTAAGTTAAAGTTAAAAAGGAAAGTTAAAGGGTAAAAGGAAAAGGAAAAAGACTGATAGGGAAAAGGGGGGACCAATCAAGAGACAATAATCAGAAGGAAAGCACAGCTAAAAGGAGATAAGAGGAAATAAAATGGGGAAAATGTATAAATGGGGAAGATACCATGGAGGAACATACAGAATTAATAGTCATAGCTGTAAATGAGAATGGGATTCACTCTCTCATAAAATGGAAGTGGATAGTAGAGTGGATTAACAACCTACAATATATTGCCTACAAGGAACACATCTGGAGCAGAGAGATACACAATAGGAAAAGATAAAATATTGAAGCAAAATACATTGTGCTTTAGTGAAAGAAAAAAAACAGCATCCAACTGTATGTCAACAAATATAATGATCTAAGTGAATGGATGGATATTGACAAAAATATAGCTACCCAGATTAATAGAATAGTTAAAAATACTTAAATATCTCTATTAAAAAAAGAAATTAAAGAATACTTTAACAAAACAATCTTGAAGGAACTGATCTGTTCACAAGTGAATTGTACCAGATATTTAATGAACAGTGAATTCCAATTCATATATATAAAATTAATTGAAAAAATAGCTGAAGAAGGAGGTCCGCCAAATTGATAGTAATATCATGCTGATACCTAAACCATAAAGTACCAAAACAGAGAAATTAAATTATTGACTCATTTGTCTTTTGAATTGTTTCAAATTTTTAAATATAATATTAGCAAATTGATTGCAGCAACTTAAAACAAGAATAATATGCTATGATCCAGTAGGGTTTAAACCAGGAATTCAGGGCTGTCTCTGTTAGGAAAATTAACAGCACATTTGGCCATATCAATAACAAAATTAACAGAATTCATATGATAATTTCAATAAAAGCTGAACTTGTTTTGTTTTTTTTTTGGTAAGGCAATGGGGTAAAATGACTTTCCCAAAGTGACTCAGCTAGGTAATTATTAAGTGTCTGAGCCTGGATTTGAACTCAGGTCTGCCTGATTCCAGGGCTGGTGGTCTATCCACTATGTCATTTAGTTGCCCCAAAGCTGAAAAACTTTTGACAAAATACATCATTCCTATTAAAAACACTAGCAACAATGAGAATAGATGGAGATGTCCTTAAAATATTAAGCAGTATCTACCTAAATCTCTCAGAAAGTTTTATTTGCAATGGAGATAACTGGAAACATTTACAGTAAGATCAGGAGGAAATAAGGATGTCCATTATCACCACATTTATTCAATATTATATTACAAATATTAGCTGTAACAATAAAAGCAAAAATAAATGGAAGGAATTAGAATATTCAATGAGGAAACAAAATCCTCTCTTTGCATGTGATATGATTGTATATTTAGAAAACCCAAGAAAATGAACTAAAAAAAAGTCTTGAAAAAATTAGCAACTTTAGCCATGTTGTAGGATACAAAATGAAGCTATATAAATCATCAACTTTTCTGATGCAGAGCAGCAAACTATAGAAAGAGAAATTCTATTTAATGTAATTGGGTACAATATAAAATACTTGAAAGTCTACCTGACAAGATAAATCCAAAAACTATATGAACACAATTACAAAAACCTTTTTTTCTGCAAATAGCCACATCTAAACATTTGGAAAAAATGTCAAGTTCTCATGGATAGGTTGAACCAATGCGATAAAAATATCAATTCTACCAATTTGTAATAGAAAAAAATTTATTTGTACCATATTTTGATGGACTTTATTTGTAATGCAAGGTAATTTTTATTTCATCTCAGAGGTAATGGGGAGTCACTTAGGTTTGTTGAGAAGAGAGATATTGTAAGACAAAAGATGGGTGTGTAGTTGTATGCTGACTGTGTGATTGGAGAAAAAGGAAACGGATGAGAGAGATATTCTGTAGTTAGGAAAATAGAGTTGTCATATTATGAGATTTTATAATATGTCCATACACACATGCATATATATATATATACATACATACATACACATATTTTGAGCATTTCTTGGACCTTGGGAATATAGGTGATTAGAAATGCTTTTACAGAAGTGGGAAGAGTTTAGGAGAAAGGAAAGTTTATTTAGTGTTAGACATTTTGACTTTAAGATGCTTTTGAGAATTCCAACTGAAATAGATATATGCTCATTGGAGGTCTGAGCACATATTAGGAATTCCTTTTATGTAAAAGACAGATGGAAGAGGCTTAATATTTTTCATAATAAAACCCTGCAAATGAACTTTAAGGACCAACATTGGCTGTAATAAGAACACATCAGCATTAAGTGAACTTCTTTGGTATGAAAAGAGGAATTCTTAGAGATAGTTGAAGAATAATAAATAATGATGGACCTGGAGTAAGAAGGTTCTGAGTTCAAATCCATTGTTAGACCTTACTAGGTGAGCTAACTCCTGTTTGCATAAATTTATTTAACAAAAAAATGAAAATCATACTATATAATTCTCAGTCTTGGGGTGAATATTAAAGGAGATAGTATTTATAAAGTGTTTTACACTGTCTCTGGCACAAATTAGACAATACATTATTCAATGATTCTATCTTTCCATTCATTTTCTTCTTAATAAAATAGAACTTTAATTTTCTTCCTAAACTGAACATAGAGCAATAGAAAATCCTAAAATGTTACTGTTTATTTAGATGAAACCTAACTTCAATATCCAAACATAGTGATATATTTTCTTCACAAAACTCCAAGAATTAGATATTTCAGATTGCATTGTTTCAATATATTTAAGGAATCCAAAATTGCTTTAAAATCTAAGATGATCAGAACTGATTTCTTTTATATCTTTATAGCTATTCTCTTATCTATGTGACTTTATAATTTGTTGTTTAAAAATAAATTTTATTTTGTAACATGATCAGAAAACACCTAGAAACTAGTTCAAAAGATTAAAATAGACAATTGGCAAGTTCTCCAACAGTATCTTAAGTGTCTCCCCAAATTTGGGGGAACTTTTCTTGCTTTGTTTTTAATTGAACTTCTCTTTGAGATATTTATTTTATTTAAGTTGACACCAATTAAACAATCTTGGAAACTATGGGAGTATAAGATAATATCACTGCCAAATATATACTTCAAAGAGCTGATTAAAAATGAGTTGCTGTTATTGAGCACTGCTTAGTAAATTAGTTGAAGTTCAGCAAGAAGACTCATATTCAGAAAAGTCTGAACTGGACCCCAGGGAAACATCTGACACTCTCAGTTTCCAAGAGTATATAGCAAAAATAATGCCCACAGAAGGTCATCAATAAACTTACATATAAATGTGAATATTAAGCAATTTATATCTTTAAAGTATTTTTGGAAAACTATTATCGGAAAATAAAATGCTCATGCAAGGACTTGAGAAGTCTGTCATGTTAAATTAGCTTCCAAATACAAACTTCTCTTCCATTCGGACAAGTCATGATGAAAAGAGCAATGTTTTGACCAGGAAAAATAACGAAATTTATTTAGGAAGCATTTAGACTGATGAAAATGAGACTCATGAAAACAGAAAAAGTCTTTTGATAGTTGCAGTCAATCCTAATAAAATAAACAATTGCTGATTAAATAACTTAGGTGGAACAATAGATGAAGTACTTAAACTGAAAATGGAAAGAACTGAGTTCAAGTCTGCCCTCAGAAGTCACTTAGCCTTGTTTACCTCAGTTCTTCAAATATGAAATACAATGGAATAGGAAATGACAAACAATTCTAGGATCATTGCTAATAAAACCCCAAATGAAGGCCTAAAGAGGCAGAGATGACTGAAATGACTGAACAACAACATCAATATCTAAATGTTAATTCCCTTTCTCTTACTATATGCTAAACAATATATTAAATAATCAGTGGGAATTCATAGGAAGATAAAAATATTGTATCCGTTCTAAAGGATCTCACAGTCTAATAGGGAAGATAACATTCCAACAACAATATAGACACAAAATATATGTGGAACATAGTTAGGTTAATCTTAGAAAGATTTTTCAAAAGTTTATGCTACAGGGCAGCTAGGTGGCACAGTGGATAGAGCATCAGCCCTGGAGTCAGGAGTACCTGAGTTCAAATCTGGCCTCAGACACATAATTATTACCTAGTTGTGTGGCCTGGGGCAATCCGCTTAACCCCATTGCCTTGCAAAAAAAAAGTTTATGCTACTTCCCTAATTTTTTCTTTCATATATTTCATATAATTTGATGAATATTAAAAGATACTTATGACCTAGTTCATTGAATTATTTCATGTAATTTATAGAATTTATGGAATATTTTATTGTTTTCACATACACACACATAAGCATCATATTATATATAGATAGATATTCACTAACATGTTATAAAATGCTATTTTATTTCTACCTTACATAAAAGAGCAGGGAAGTTCAAAAGAGCCTGTGGTTTGTTCTCATTTCCATACCTCTTGTATTCTAAAGACAATATTTGAACCCCAGGTTTCTGGATAACAATACTTTTTTTTTTAATTGTGCCACAAAATATTCCTATTGCCTTGACTACAATTAATCTTATAGTTAGCTTTTGGTATATTCCTTTGTTGTTAAGTAATTAAAAATTATGCACTAATAAACATAATATAAGGAGAAAAAGTAACACAAAGAGAAACAGTTAATAAATTATGCAAGTTATATTTATTTTACATTTAAAAATCAGGGCCGTAAAGTAGATGTATTTCTCTTGAAGGATGGTTTCATGGATAGAAATCCTTATTTAAATAACAATGCAATAATACTAACTAAACTAGTAAAAGATTTTTTCACTATAAAAGATATCTGTCAAACAGAATTATTAGTGCACATATTCATGTCATTCATTATACTTTTTTTTAATCCACATTGGAATTCAACTGCCTTAACAACTCATGTAAGTGAAATGTCTCATTAGAATCCTTTGCTATCATTATACCCTTGCCAGGAAGGGTACTTTGTCTTCTATATGAGCAACTAGAGCAATAATTCAATTATAACATTTCAAAAAAACCTGACAAAATCCAATGAAACCTCTTTTAATAAGAGTAGTTAGCAATTTTCACAAATATCTTCATGGGGGTAGGTGATACAAGGTGGTTAAGGAATTTGGAGCAAGGACATAATGATTTCTCTCTGGCATTCAAGTATTAAACATGAATTATGGGAGGTGATTATCCTTGTCACCTTGCCTAAAGTAATGATGTTCTATTTTTTTCCCTAGCTATCAAAAACCTGCTGTGTCAGAGATTAGCATAATTTCAGGTTATTATCAATTGCAGAGGAGCAATACATTGATACAAATCATACTTTTAAGAACTTCAGAGACATAAACATATTCAGAATGGAATGTCAGATTTTTCAATTCCAGTTTTACCATTACTCTTACAATTTGTCTTCATTGTTTCATACTTTTCACAACCCTGAGTTATATAAGACCTGTTCTACATAGAAAAAACTACCAAGGTAATTCAGAGGAAATAATGCTCTTTGAATTGCTCAAATTTTCTTCAAATTGACTCAAAATATCTGCTAGAAATTAAAGTGTGAAATTTACTTTTGAAAAACTACTTCATATATGTGTGTGTCTTTAAAGCATGATTTTTCAACTTCAGAAAATACATTTAATTTATTTTTACTTACTAATGCTTTAAACAATATATTAATGTTGATAGATAACTGAATAATAATTCATTTAATTAATAATTGAATAACAATTTAAATAAATTATGTAGAGGATTTGGGGTTGTTTAAGGATTAAGGTTCTTACTTTTTTCTATTTTTCAATAAATTTCATAACCAATTATGCTGAATTTGGAGCCAGAGCAACTGGGTTCTTTCATTTATAAATTATGTAATATTGAACAAGTGACCTAATTCTTTCATTGCTCATTTTTTCCCATTGATGAAATGAAGACATAGAATTATATAGTTTCTAATTTCTCTTCAGGGTCTAAATTTTTGATCTTATATCTGAGATCTATTTTAACAGTTTAACTGTTAAAGTGAGAAACCACAAAAGAGTAGCTGCTCTATTGCTGAACTATAAAGCATCCAGAAGCCTGAATGCCCTCTAAACAAATTGAATCAAATCAGCAGTCATACTTTAAGTGCTTAATATTTTCAAGGCACTAGTCTATTAAAAATTATAGCTATTTTATTTTTTCAAATTACTTGCAGAGATACTTTTCAGCATTCAAATTTTTTACAAGATTTTGAGTTCCACATTTTGCTACCTACCTCCCTTCACTACCACTTCCTCACAACAGTGAATAATTGGATATAAGTAATATATGGACAATTTTGTTTAAGATATTTCTATATTCATCGTGTTGTAAAAACAGAATTAAAGGTAAAGGAAAGCAAGAAAAAGAAAACATAAAACAAGTTTCAAAAAATGAAAATAGTATGTTTAGGTTCTACATTGAGGATCCATTGTTTTTGGTTTTTATAGGTTTTTTTCAATGTGGATGGTATTTTCCAACTCATCTTTTAGAATTTTTTTTAAAACACTATTTTAATTAATTTGCTTTTTTATTTCTTTACTTTTTTGATTTCATTTTTCTATTATCAAATGCACAATGTCCAAATTCTTTCCCTTCCTCCACCCCATTGCCCATCAATGAAAAAGCAAGTTACTTGATATAGGATAAAAATATATAGTTGTGAAATACATTATCAAAATAGTCATGTTGCAAAAAGTAAAAAATAACCTCCACAACATCCCCCCCCAAAAAAAAGAACTCTCAAGGAAAAAAAGTAGGAAAAATATGTTTCAATCTATATTTGGACATCATCAGTTCTGTTTTTTGGCTGTATCGCATTCTTTATCATAAGACCTTCAGAGTTCTCTTGGGCCAAAACATTGCTGAGAAAAAGCTAGGCCATTCACAGCTGCTCATCATATTGCTGTTACTTTGTATGCAGTGGATTTCCCATTGCATCTGATCATGTAAGATTTTTTTTTTTTTACTAAGAGTATCCTGTTCATTATTTATTAAAACAGAATAGCATTTCA
This sequence comes from Macrotis lagotis, assembly GCF_037893015.1. NCBI lineage: Eukaryota > Metazoa > Chordata > Mammalia > Peramelemorphia > Peramelidae > Macrotis > Macrotis lagotis. Next base: position 50,383,730 of record NC_133662.1, read on the forward strand.
TCTTAATTACACAGCACAATTTGTTCAACCATTACTCTTACTGAGGGGCCTCCCCTCAATCTTCACCCCACCACTGGAGAAGAGGTGCTCTAAATATCCTTATACATATGGATTATTTTTCCCATATTGCATCTCTTCTGGAATATAGACCTAGCAGTGTCACCTCTAGATCAAAGGTTAGATGTTATTTTACAGCCCTTTGGGCACAGTTGCAAACTACTCTACAGAATTTTTTTAATCCTTTCACAAGTTCTTTAACAGTGCATCAATGTTTCAATTTCCCTACATCCCTTCCAACAATTATCATTTTCTCCTTCTATTAGTTAATCTAATAGGTATAAGGCAAGTACCCCAGAATTATTCCAACCAGAATTTCTCCTCACGACAGGAGTTAAGACTTTTAAAAAAAATAATTTAAAGAGATTACTTGATAGCCTCATTTGGAAACTATTGTTATCTCTTAATCATTTATCAATTAGGAATGCCTTTTTTTTTAAATTTGCCTCAGTCTTCTATGATTGAGATGTGATGTCTTTATCAGAGAAACTTGTTTCAATATTTTCCCCCACAGTTACTATTGCTAACTATATTTCTCTCAATCCCCACAATTATTTTATTCTCTCTCTTTTGATCCTGTCTCTATTCAAAGTGTTTTGCATCTGATTATGCCATCCCACAATCTTCCCTCCCTTCTATCACCTATTCCACGCACTTTCTCTCATCTCTTTCCTCTTCCACTTTTCTATAGGGTAAGATAAATTTTTATTCCCAGTTGAATGTTTATACTATCCTGTCTCTAAACTAATTCTTATAAGAATAAGAATCACATATTCCCCCTTCTCCCTCCCTTCCACTTCACTGCAAAAGCTTTTTCTTTCCTCTATTATGTGAAAGAAAACTCCATTCTACCACTCTTTTCTACACTCTTCTTAAAATACAAGTAGATTTGGAAACTCTTAAGCTCCCTATAAAATGAGGAGTAAATAAACAAAATTTTGATACATGAACTGAATAACATTTTAGGGTACTAGAAGAAACAACAAACAAGTCAAAGAAACATGAGAAATAAGAGTAAGAAAAAGAGTCATATGAGAAGAAACAAGGCAAGGTCAAACATAATTTAAGTAGAAAGTATGATGAAATAAATCATAATTTTAATGATAAAACTCAGTTATAAGAGTTTTTAAACAGCAATATTGAATTTATTGAAGAGTTTTGTTGATGTTTTGTTTGATTTGATTGCACTAGTTTTTAAATTATGATGTCAGAGAATATTTCAGTTAGAGTAGGAGTAATATATTCAGAAATGAGTAATATAAAATATAGATAAAATTGAAATCAGTCTAAAATTAAAGGAAAGAGTTCGTTGAAATTAAAACATTAAAATGAAGGAAATAATTAATAAATAAGCCAATAACTTTAAAAATATTAACGGAAAGGAGAAACAATAAAATTACAAGTTAAAAAATGAGCCTAAAAATGGATTATACGACCTTTTATCTTATAAGATTTCTTTCTTTTCTTTCAAGGAGAGAAGATAGTTTAAGAATTGAAAAAACATAAACAATGATTGCTAAAGAACTTATCAAGCTAAATTAATTTGGGGTTTTTTTTGGTAAAATTCATGACATACATCATGACTATACCATAGAAAGAGCATAATGTCATTTCAGCTGCTGAGAGGACCCAAGTTTATAATGCCTGATCATCACTCAATGTTTCTATTAATGAGTACCATGTTTATTACTTGTTCATATCCTTCGACAGTTTATCAATTGAGGAATGGCTTGTACATAAATATGTCTTCATTCCCTATACATTTTAGAAATTAGTCCTTTACGAGAAAAAAAGGAAAACCACATGAGAAAATTTTTACCAACTTTCTGCTTTCATTCCAATCTTGGTTGGTTGCTTTGACTTTGATTTGTACAAAAATCTTTTTTTAATTTAATATATTCAAAACCATTCATCTTGCATTTTATAATGTTCTCTGACTCTTTGGTGATCAATTCCTCACCTCTCCATTAGATATGGCAGTTACACTATTCTTTGTTCTCTAAATTGGTTTATGGTCTCACCCTATCTTTCTAAATAATTTACACATTTCAATCTTGGTAAAGAGTTTGAAGAATATGGATTTAAAATTTTCAGTAGATCCAAATTATTTGCAAATTCCAATCAGGGGAGATTTAATTGAAATTAAATAAAAAAAATCACACACCTTGGTTAAAAAAAGTCAGTTATATGGGTCTAAGATCAGAAAGACATGGTTGTGACTACAGTCACATAAAGAAAAGTGTAAAGTAATAGATTCAAACACATTGAAATTTTGTTGAGCACACTATATACAAAAGAAGTTATTGGGCTTATTCTAATCCAACTCTATTTTTGTTTTTGTTATTAATAGAGTAAGGAGAAATGCATTCTGAGTCTTGAATATAATTTCAGACATACATTGTGCTGAATATTTTTATTTTTTTGAAGAAAGACATTCTTTTTAAGAGAAGGAAAATAGTGGAAAATGTAGATATTATATAACCAAAAAATAAAAATGCATACATGTTAGATGGAAATTCAAATAAGATAGACTTAGTTTTATTAAAGTTTAGTCTTAACTGGAATCAATAAATCACCAGGGAAACCAATAATGTTAATGTGATTTTGATTTGTATGAAGAGAAGTCTAAAGCCCTGTAGAGGGAATATCATAGTTATGCTATATTCCTCTGTGATTAGATCACATATGGAATATAATATTCAATTCTAAGCACCACATTTTAGGGAAAATATGAATTAAAGATGAATCAATCCAGAGTAGCACCATTTTAATGTTGAGTGGAAGGGAAAGAATGTTGTTCAAAGACTGGCAAAAGAACTGCATATAAAGACTTCCAGAGTGGAACACAGATGATGGCATGAAACTAACATGCTCCCTGAGCTTTTCCCTACCAATGACACAAAACATATGCTCTGACATTCACACTATAGATCCCAAGAAGAAAGAATGAAGATTCAAAGAAGTTTTCAATTGTAGAGATTATCGAGGATCTTCAATGAAAATCTGTCTCTTTGGGGGGGGGAAGGAGAAATAAACTCCAGGAGGTGGGGGAATGGAAAGTCAGCTGGAGGCTTTTAGGCACAGTGAAATCCAGGTCCCAACAGCTTAACAAGAACAGAGGTCTGGGCAGCTGGACAACAAACCAGCAAGGAGGACTCAAAATCCAAACAATGTCTGAACCCTGAGAATACCGGGGTAAAAGTCAGGACTACAACAGGAACAATGGTCTGTTAAGTCAGGACCTGAACATAAAGGAGGATAAAAGAACTGCATATATTTAGTACAAAGAATAATGAAAATGATGAGAAGTTACAGAGATGCAGAATTTGACTTAATTTAGGAAAACCTTGCTAATATTAAAATTTATAGAGTTGATAAAGGAAGAAGTCAATTCCTATTTTCTTAATAATAAATTATCACTTTTCAAGGATGTTGCCAAAATATTTCCCTAAAAATATTAGGTAAGATGCACTGTCATGACCCTTCAACTTCTGTGTTTTTGGATTGTATGCAAGAGAAAGTCCTTATGGGAAGAAAAATTTGCTCTTGTATAAAAAAAGATTCAGAAATATAGAATCATAGATTTAGCACCAAAATATATCTTAGAGGGACTTTTCTTATAAAAATGTTGTAGTTAGAATTAGTTTCAGTCAGAGAAAGCATTATTTTAAAAAAAAACCTATGACTGTCTTCTTTCTGAGAAATTACAGTCATTTTAAAATGAACTAAAGGGAAAGACAAAAGTTATGATACTCGAGGATGTGGTAGGTATGTCATCGCACAGTGCATTTTACACCCAAAATTAGAGGATTAAAAGAGAAAGGAAGAAAATTATATTAGGAATGGCAGTTAACAGCTGGCATTTAATTAGCTTTTCTTATGCCATTTTGTTCTTACATTTTTTTTATATTTACTAATATAGGGACATCATGAAAGTTCTTCTTAAGAATTTTGGAATTGAATATGCAGCATGGAAGACACTGACCCAGTATCAACCAACAACTATGCCCTAAGAGCAAAGTAGAATTGAAATAACTGAAAGGAAACATGGGATATGTAAGTTTAAGTAACTACTCCAAGTATTCACAATGACTATTTCTGCCCTGCTTGTGATAGAACATTCTGAACTCATATTGATCTGTTCAACCAGTCAGACACACTGTAGCTTATTTCTAATATAGTAATGCCATTTCAAACTTCTTCAATAACTAATCAATTTGGTTGTTAGAAAACCTTTTTCTTATTAAGGAAAAAATGATAATAAATGGTGCAACATCATATGCTCATAGATAGCTTTGGAAGACTCCACAGATACCAGAGAGTTCAATTCTCTCAATTTATGAATTAAAAGAAGGTTTTGGGAGACTGTGATTTTTCTAAGCTACAAAGGTTAACTATTTCTTCATGCAGAAACAAAAGTGGGATGAACTAAATCTTGAGCAAAAACAAGCTTCCTAAAAGATGAAAGTGTGGAGAAAGCTCATTATAGACAACAGGCCAAAGCCTGCACAAGGCATAAGACACAATCTTTTAAGGAACAAGTAATTCCTGATGGCTTAAAGGTTGAGTGTATAAATAAAATAATATGTCTACAAAGGCAAACTGGAATGTGTTCATCAAGTATTTTTTATTGCAGCTTGATAAGTCTGCATTTTATCCTAGAGAAAATAAAGGCTCATTGAAGACTTGGGTATAATATGACCTCTTTATGAAAAATATTTGAGCAACTGGGAAGGATAAATTTGAGAAAAATAAGATGAAAACAGAAATACTAGTTAAGAGTACTTTGTCAAAGTCTGCCTAAGAAGTATTACAGGCATGAATCTGGGTGGCAGACATATAAAAAATAAGAGGTCAAAAATTAGAATTATTGCAGATATAAAACTGGTAACAAAGTATCATCTATCTCAAAAGTATTTGAATTTTTAATCATTAATTTCCAAATATTGAAAAGTCTTTCAGATACAAAGGAAAGTGAAGGAGTTTCAAAATCTTGGGGGATTTTATTCTTTTTATTCTTTTTTTACTGTTATTGGAGATCTCCTTAGAATTTTGTTGTTTTTTGTCATTTTTTTTCATTCAAATTCCATTCTTTGTAGCTGTATTTGTGACTTGGGTAAGGTTTCTGTAGTGATGGGCTATTTCCTTCTTTAGATCATTTTACAAATGATGCAAACAGTTAAAAGACTTGTGCAGGATCATACAGTTAGTAGGGTCTGCAGTCAGAGCTTCATGACTTCAAGGTCCAGACTTCTATTCACTGAGCTGACCTCCTGGGTAAGTCAAATATAAAAGAGTTTAGATCCATTGTATTAAATACCAATATGGTATACACTTATATTTTATCTGCATGTCCATTTATGCACATAAATGTATATAAAACATACATATACAGATACACAGATTCATAGCTATTGACAGACACAGTGAATATGTTTATTCATTCTTAGAGCACAAGTTCATAGATTTAGACTTGAAAGGTATCTTAGAGGTTATCTATTTCTTAGGTTTTTTAGGGGTTTTTTTTGCAAGGCAAATGTGGTTAAGTGGCTTGCCCGAGGCCACACAGATAGGTAATTATTAAGTGTCTGAGACTGGATTTGAACCCTGGTACTCCTGACTCCAAGGCCAGTGCTTTATCCACTATGCCACCTAGCCGTTCCTGGGGTTATCTACTTCAATCTTCTCATTTTAGAGATGAGAAATCTGAGACCCAGAAATGTTTAAGATTAAATGACTTGCACAACATCACACAGGTGATACGATACATGGAGGAACTTAATTTAGATGAGTTGCTAAATTTTGATTTAAAATCAGTAGCACCTAGTTTTGTTTCTCTTTAACCAAAAAAACCAGAATCAATTCACTCAATCAAGACATATATATATATATATATATATATATATATATATATATATATATATATATATATATATGTTGTAATATTACAGAGTATAAAATATGTTAGGTATATGTGAGTGGTAAAATTGACATTGAAAAATAATGCATAATCTACCATATGAAAGGAACTGGTTATTGCCTAAATACATTTCCCTGTTATTATTCGTACTATCATTATACACTAAAATATATTTCAGTAATATAAGCTGAATGATATAGTATGAGTATGAAAATATTATCTGCTCCTGGCATAATATCTATTTGCATTGTTTTCTTCCCTTCATTATTGCTCCTGGTAATCAGAGAAATATTTTTCCCCTGAGAAAGGTAGCTACCATATGCATATTCCTTTTCTAAACTGTTAAAATTCAAAAATAGGACATTTTCCTCTCCTCTCTTCTTTTCTCTCTTTTTTGGATTTTTTCTCTATTTTTTATTAGGTTACATGTGGCAAAATGCAATGAAAGTAATTGTCCAAGTCAAAAAGGTCATCCAAGTGTTTGTCCTGATATAGCAGACAGAAAACTAAATAGGAAGCTTTTCCATCTCCATAAACAACTTTGTACAATTTCAAATTCCTTTAAAGAAGTATATTTATACTTTGTGGAAATTAATATTAATTAATTCATAGAAAATTCTGAGTGTCTGTCCCTTGTAGTTCTGTATATTCTATCTAATAGAGTCAAAATTCCTTAGAGTTATTAGTCTTTCTCCCAAATGGGGTTAAAGCCAGTTACATCCCATTAGATAGCAGTCTCATGGTTAGGTCATGAATGTCCATCATTTCTGGCTAGATGTATTCTCGCTGTTAGAATTACATTTCTCAAGGTTTATGAGAATGCCCCCCCCCCCCCGTGCTGGGATATAGCCAGTTTCAAATTACTGGATTGCAATTTTTTTTCTTTTACCACCTCCCCCTTTTTTAAAAAACCTTTTCATGTATCTCTTGAACCTCCTGTTTGATGTCCAAATTTTCTGTTTCGGTCTGGTCTTTCCATCAGAAATTTTTGGAATTCTTCCATTTTGTTAAATGGCCATCTTTTTCCCTGGAAGAGAAGGCTCAGCTTTGCAGGAAAGTAGATTCTTGGCTGCATTCCAAGCTCACATGCTCTTCGAAATATCTCGTTCCAGGCCCTTCGATCCCTTAAAGTTGATGTAGCCAGGTCCTGAGTGATCCTTACTGTGGCTCCTTGATATTTAAATTGTTTCTTTCTGGCTGCTTGCAGGATTTTCTCTTTTTCTGATAGTTCTGCAGTTTGGCCACAACATTTCTTGGTGTTTTCATTTTAGGATCTTTTTCTGGTGGGGATCGATGTACTCTTTCAATAACTACTACCCCTCTGATTCCATGAGATCAGGGCAGTTTTCCATCACTAGATCCTGTAATACTAAGTCCAGGCTTTTTTTCTCTTCAAAGTTTTCAGGAAGTCCTATAATTTTCAGGTTGCCCCTCCTCAATCTATTCTCAAAATCAGTGGTTTTGTTGATGATGTATTTTACATTTGCTTCTATTTTTTCTATTTTTTGATTTTGTTTAACTGACTCTTGCTGTCTCATGGAGTCATTAGTTTCTGTAGACTCCATTATTTGGCGGGGGAAGGAGTTTTCTTCATTAACCTTTTGCAACTCCTTTTCCAATTGGTCACTTCTACTTTTGAAAGAGCTTTCCATTTGACCAACTGAGATTTTGAGAGAATTAATTTCTTTTTGCATTTGCTCATTTGAGGATCTGAGAGAATTATTCTCATTTTGTAATTGTCCAATTGATGATCTGAGAGATTTATTCTCCTTTTGTGTTTGTCCAAATATATTTTCTAAGGTTTTGTTTTCTTGTTGCATGGTATTAATTGTCTCTCCCAAATTTTTAAGCTCCTTCCTTATTTCTTCAAGGAAGTCTTTCTGTGATAGAAACCAGATTTTATTCTCCTCAGAGGTTCCAGGTCTCTCTGAGTTGGGGTCTTACCCTTCCAGGAATTTTTCTATGGATCACCTCTCTGCTGACCCTTCTTCATTATGCTAAGACCTTGGGGGGGGGGGCTGGTTCACCTATGGTTTGGATAGCTAAAAGCTATACTGAGTGCAGTTTCTCTGGCTGGCCAGTAGGAGGAGCTGGTTGCCTTTTCTGGAGTATCTGTGACCTTGGTTGTGAGGCCTTCCCCCTTTGCCCAAAGGGAGGAGTTGGAACTATTGAATTCTTTTGCCTTCAATCAATGGTGGGCTTTACCCTGGCCTGAGGTCATTCCTCAGCTGGGCTGGTTCTTCTGCTCCCACACCTGGACCTGAGGCATAAGTAGTTTGCATTTGTTTGCTTGGGAAGAGGCCTCTGTGCAATGGAGGCATGCACTTAGGGTTTCTCAGACCTGAGGAGCCTAGGGATGGTGTCCGCAGCCCTCCTGAACCAGAACTCTCCCCCCAACCTGGTCCCCAAGCTCCAGGAGGACAGCACCAACACCAGCACCTCTGCTTCCCCTCCGACTGAAGCCCCTTTTGTCCAGCCCCACTGGTAATCCAGCAGGTCTGGCTCTCCAGCCCTCAGACTCTCCGTTCCAATTCAGCTGTTAATCTAGCTGATCCAGGGCTGATCTTCTCTCTGAGCCCAGACTCACCCGCCTGATCTCTGCCAAGGTTGCTGCAGGAGACAAACCCTAAGGTAGATGTTCTTTCTCCTGGCTTTTCTTTCTGGGTTTTGTGGGTTGGATTTCTTTTAAGAGGTTTGTTTCATGTGATAGATGTGGAAGAGATCAGGAGACCTTAGAACTGTGCCTATCTTCTCTCCGCCATCTTGGCAGGAAGTCTGTTGATCATATGATTTCTGATAGGTATGTTATTAACATAATTAATTATACTAACAATTTTCCTAATATTGAACCAACCTTGCATTCCAGGGATAAATCCAATTTACTCATGTATTATCCTAGTGATAACTTGCTCTGATCATTTTGCTAAGATTTTATTTAAGTTATTTTGCATCTATATTCATCAGAAAGGTAGGTCTATAATTTTCTTTCTCTGGTTTAATTTTTTCTGGATAAGTATCAGCAACATATTGCTGTCATAGAAAGATTTAGGCAGAGTTTCGTCTTCCACTATTTTTCTAAAGAGTTTATATAGAATTGGATCCAATTGTTCCTTAAATGTTTGATAGAATTCACTTGTGAATCCATCTGGCCCTGGAGAATTTTTCTTAGAGAGTTCAATAATGGCTTGTTGAAGTTATTTTCCTGAGATAGGATTATTGAGGTTTTCAATTTCCTCTTTTTTTAATCTGAGAAATTTATATTTTTGTAAATATTTGTCCATTTCGGATGGTGATGCAGGTGAGGGGGGAGGGAGGGGGCTGGAACATCAGGCCCTGTCCCCCAGCTAGGCAACAACCCGTCGACCATGGAAGGTACCTGACTGAGCCTCCATTCAGGCTCCCTGGTTGGCCGTTGGGAGATGCTGATGCTGGTGCTGGTGAACAGCCTGCACCCACTGACCTTGCCCTATACCCCGCCCCCCCCCCCGGCAGCCACAGATCCAGCTGCAGGAGGAGCCCCCAGAAAGTGGACCTGCCAGCTGGGCTGGCAGTAACTGGAGCTGCTGCTGGTGTTCATGGACCCTGGAGCCCGGGCCCACAGCAAGGTAGCTGCCTTCTATCTGGAAGGGTCCCTCATCATGACCCATTCCAGGAAGGTCTTTCCCACGAGCCCTGAGGACTGGAGGTGAATTGTGGGCTAGGGTCTTAGGCAAGGAGGCAGTAGGGTGGGGACTCCCCAGATCTATCTCCTCCCTCCCCCTCCTCCAGGATCCTGTTCCCTGAGATCCCAAAGCAGCTCCAGGAGATCAAGGTTGATGGTTGCAAGTTCATTATCTTCACCAACCATCTGGGCATCCAGCAAGTGCTACTCTGACCGGGAGACTTCCAGGACAAGATGAAGGCCATGTTGGCTGCCCTGAGGGTGCCTTTCCAGGTGTTGATGGCCAGGCATTCTGGCAATTACCAGAAACTAGTGACCGGTATATGGAATCACTTGTGCCAATGAGGGAGTCCCCATTTCCTTGACTGACAGCATGTATGTGGGAAATTGGGCAGAATGTCTAGCCAACTGGGCTCCAGGCCAAAAGAAGATGGATATCTCTTGTTGGGATCGACTGTTTGCTCTGAACTTTGGCCTGCAATTCTTCTCTTCTGAAGAGTTCTTCTTGAACTGGCATATGGGTCCCTTCACCCTCCCAGACCTAGACCGGAGAACTCTGACTTTCACAGGACCACTCTACTTGTCCCCCACTGGACCTCATGGGCCCTGGTCCTGAGATCATCATTGCTGTTGGATTCCCTGCAGCTCAAAAGTCAAGTTTTATCCAGGACCACCTGTGCCAATTGGCTAAATCTAAGCAAACTGGGACACCCTGAGCTCATGGCAGAAATGTGTGGCTGTGTGCACAGAAGCTCTGAAGACTGGGGCCATTGCAGTAGTGGGCAACACCAACCCAGACCCTGCAAGCCTGGCCAGGTATGTCTCCTGTGTCTGGAATGCTGGTGTCCCTTGTAGATGCTGCCATTTCACAGCTTCAATGGAGCTGGCCAGACAAAGCAACAGGTCCCCCACCACCACCATCCGTGTCACAACATGGTCAAGTTCAGCTACAGGAAGCAGTTTGCTGTCCCCTCCCTCACAGAGGGCTTCTCTCAGATCATGGAAAACCTGTTTCACTCCCACTATGCTGAAGCCTCCACGAGGCTCTTTACCGTCAGTTCTCTGAGGGCTGAGACCCTCCCCTTCACCATCAATCCTACTAAAAGGGAATTTTACAGCCCAAAATTGTCCATTTCATTTAGATTGTCAAATTTATTGGCCTAGAGTTGGGCAAAATATTTCTGAATTATTACTTTAATTTCTTCCTCATTGGTGGTGAATTAACCTTTGTCATTTATAATACTAGAAATTTGGTTTTCTTTTTTAAATCAAATTGACCAGAGGTTTATCAATTATATTTTTTTCATAAAACCAGCCCTTGGTTTTATTTAGTAGTTTAATAGTTTTCTTGCTTTTGATTTTTATTAATTTCTCCTGTAATTTTTAGAATTTCTAATTTGGTATTTAAATGGGGTTTTTAATTTCTACTTTCTCTAAATTTTTTAGTTGCATATTTAGCTCATTGATTTCTTTCCCCAATTTATTCATGTAAACACTTAAAGTTATAATATATTCCCTGACAGTCATCTTCATAAGTTTTGGTATGTTGTATAATTATTGTCATTATCTAGGATGAAATAATTAATACTTTCTATAATTTGTGGCTTGATCAACTCATTCTTTAAAATAAGGTTATTTAATTTCCAATTAGATCTGGCTCTATTTCTCCCTGGCCCAATATTGCATATGATTTTTATTGCATTATGATCTGAGAAAGATGTATTCACTATTTCTACCTTTCTGCAATTGATCATTAGGTTTTTAGGTCTTAGTACATCGTCAATTTTTGTGTAAGTGCCATGTACTGCAGGAAAAAAAAATATATTCCTTTCTATCCCCATTCAGTTTCCTCCATAGGTCTATCATATCCAGGTTTTCTAACCATCTATGTCCCTCCTTAACTTCCTTCTTGTTTATCTTAAGATTCAAGAGTGGGAGATTGAGGTCTCCTACTATTAGAGTTTTGCTGTCTATGCTTTTTTCTGTAGCACTTTCAACTTTTCTAAAAATTTAGATGCTGTCCCATTGGGTGCCTACATATTTAGTACTGAAATTAATTTATTGTCTAGGGTAACTTTTAGGAGGATATAGTTTCCTTCCTTATCAATTTTAATGCTATCTATTTTTGCATCTGCTTTGTCTGAGATAAAGGTTGCTACCTCTGCTTTATTCACTTCAGCTAATTCAAAATATATTTTGCTCCAACCTTTTATCTTTACTTTATATGTATCTCTCTGATTCAAATAAGTTTCTTGTAAGTAGCATATTGTAGGATTCTAGTTTTTAATGCACTCTGCTATTTGCTTAAGTTTTAAGGGATAGGTCATCCTGTTCACATTCAAGGTTATAATTACTAACTCTTTATTGCCCTCTATGCTATCTTCCTTCTGTTTGTATTTTTCCTTTTATCCATATTCCCCAGTGTTTTGTTTTTGAATACTGCCACTTTTGATGAGTTTTTCCTCTTATATCAAACCCTCTCCCCCTTTTTTTCCCTTTCTCTTTCCCCCTTTCTTCCTGTTAGTTCACCTTTTTCTCACCCTCACCGTCTCCCCCTCCCTTTTTCTCCTTTTAATGCTTGAAAAGTAAGATAAGTTTCTGAACTTGACTAAGTGTATCTAAGTTACTTTTAAGTCATGTCAGGTGGTTCTCACCTCCTCCCTTCTTCCCCTCAAATACAATAGTTCTTTTGTACCTCTTGATGTAATGAGATTTTCCTCATTCAGTCTCCCTCCAACCTCCTTTCTCCTTACTGCCCAGCTTTTTAAAGAGGTATTGTTTTTAAATCATTCTGAGTCACAGAAACATTATGAGTGTCTATCACTTCTGACTGTGTATATTCTCTCTAACAGTTACAATTCTCAAGAGTTATGAGACTCTTTCTCCTAAGTGGGTATACAGCCAGTTTGGTCTTATTGGTTAACAATTTTTTTACACCTTTTCATGTGTCTCTTGAGCCTCCTGTTTGTTGTACAAACTTTCTATTTATCTCCAGTCTTTTCATCATGAAATCTTGGAAGTCTCCCATTTCATTAAATGTCAATCTTTTTCCTTGGAAGAAAAGGGTCAACTTTGTTGGGTAGGGGATTTTTGGCTACATTCCAAGCTCCTTTGCTCTTGAAAATATCTCATTCCAGACCCTTCAGTCCCTTAATGTTGATGCAGCCAGGTCCTGTGTAATCCTTATTGTGGCTCCTTGGTATTTAATTTTTTTTTTCTTTCTGGATGCTTATAGGTTTTTTTCTTTTATCTGATAGTTCTGGAATTTGACCACAACATTCCTTGGTGTTTTCCTTTTAGGATCTCTTTCCAGAGAGGATCTATGTATTCTTTCAATAACTATTTTGCCCTCTGGTTCCATGATATCAGGACAATTTTCCATCATTAAATCCTGTAATATTAAGTCCAGGCTTTTTTTTCCCCTCAATATTTTCAAGAAGGCCAAAAATTCTCAGTTTCTTCCACCTTGATCTTTTTTTGAGTTCAGTGGTTTTGCTGATGAGATATTTTACATTTTTTTCTATTTTTTCAGGCTTTTGGTTTTTGTTTAACATAATCTTGTCTCATGAAGTCATTATTTTTTGCAATTCCATTCTTTATTTTTTCAAGAAGAGTTTTATTCATTTATCTTTTGCAATTCCTTTTCATTTTTCATTTGGTTCATTCTATTTTTGAAGGGTTTTTCTATTTGCCCAAGTGTAGTTTTATGAGAATCATTTTCTTTTTTCATTTGCCCAATTGAGGATTTGAGTGAGTTATACTCATTTTGTATTTGTCCAAATGCATTTTCCAAGGATTTGTTTTCTTGTTGTGAAATGTTAATTTTCTCTTGAGTTTCTTTTCCAAATTTTTCCAACTGATTTTTACACTCCCTGATTTCTTCAAGGAAATCTTTCTGGGATGGAGACCAATTCATCTTCTCTTCAGCAGTGCTAGATATCTCTGGGTTAAAATCTGTCTATTGTAAGTATTTCTCCATGCCCCCACCCCGTTTCTCTCTGGACTTTTTTCTTCTTGTATTGGGGCAGGGACTGGCTCTCAAAGATTTGCTTTTGAAGATGCTAGATGCTTTGTTCACTTGCCTTAGTAATTCCAAGGGCCAGTCAGTAGGGGGGTGCTGGTTGCTTTCCCTGGAGTGTTTGATGTCCTCAGCAGCATGGTCTGAGTTGACCTAGAACACTGGGCTGGGCCCAAGGGGAAGGCGTTAATCTCTTTCCTTTTAGTGAACTCATTGCCCTGAGGGGGTCATGGTGGTTGTTTGTTATGGGCAAAGGGCTCTGCTGAAAGTATGGAGTTCAGGTCCCCAGCTCAGCTGTTGTTCTCCAGTCACACTCTGAGACTCTGTGTTGGCATTCACCCTCCTGGAGCATCTCTGTCCCAAGTCAAAGACTCCGCAGCTAAAGTTGGGTCTCATACTCACCACTCACTGAAGTCTCTATGGCTGAAGCTGGCCCTCTTTCCTCCCCTAGCTGCTGTCCTCATGCTGATCCTCTACTCTCAAATTCTGGTTCACCCAATGTCCTCTGAGACAGAATGTCTTGGTGGTGTTCGTCTCCTAGTTTCTCTTTCTGCGTTTTGTTGAACAAATTTCTGTTAAGAAATTCTCTCACCTAAGTTTTGCGGGCAAAGGGGGGCACTTATTATATTTCCTGTCTTCCCTCCACCATCTTGGCCGAAAGTCTCTCCCCTTAGTGGTTTATAACAAAGGTCAAAGAGGACAGAGTAGTTTGAACCCACAATCAATAATGACTCCAAACATAGAACAAATTCTTCTTATCTCTTTTCTTCCCACCTCCAAAGCAATTTGATGCAAGTTTCCCATAGGATTTATTGTTTATTTTGAACTATGAAAATTTATATAATTCTGTTGCTCCTCTCTACTAAGTAGTAGAACCTCTAGGGGAAGAGGCATACTATGAACATTTGAGAAACGTAGAAGGGATAGAGATAAACTAGATGGATTGATATTGACCCCATCAACTAAGGTCATAAAATAAATAATCAGTTAGTAAATAAATGGCTATTTATTCAAATTTTAAATCATTTGAATTCTAAATAAATGATAGGTTAAAATTGTTATTGACTTCCTAATAAGCCTTATTTTGAAAGCTGTCTAATGAATTGAATAATCTTTAAGATCTCATTAATATAGCAAATTTTGTACTATTACTCATATAAATAAGGTATAGAATGTTTTGGGATGGAATTTTAAGGAACTAATATACTATGAATTGGAATTAGGATCCATTAGATTGGGAGTCTGGTTCTAATTTAGTTACTATTTGGGCATTTAACTAAATAATCTCTGAAATCCCTGTAAAACCAATTTCTAAAAGTCTTACTTGATTGTAGCCTATCCCTATTCCATTACTGAACATTCTGCTTGCCCCTTTCAGCAATTTCATTTTCCTTAAGATTAAACATGTGGCTGCATCCTGACAGCTCTTACAGTCTTTGTCCAGAAAAAGAATGGGCAGTTCAAGTTCAAAAGTCATTATTAGTAAAGATTTGGAGTTCAATGAAATTCATGTTTCTGTTATGCTTATATAGGGAAATTGGTTAAAAGAATGAATCAGGGATACCTTGAAGGAGAAAAGTTATAGGGTAAAACAATGAATATTTTGGAAATGCTGTTTGGAAGAGGGGAGGAGGCTTGGTAATGGTGACATTCAATCAATGTGCTATTGAATAAAAGAATTGGAGTAAAAAAAGAAAAGGATTAGAGTTCTCTGTCTGAAATTTGAAATGTAATCTTAAAAATGTACCTTAAATTCTCAGTGACATCTGCATCCTTTTTTATCAAAGAGTTACATGACCAATCTTTGATCATGTGTTCCATGCAGAATACACTCCATATCCCACTTCAGGTCATTTTGAGTGGTTTTTCTCCAAGGGTATAATAATAAGTCTTTTTAACTGTATCGCTACACTTCTCTGACTTTCTTCACAACTCAGCTAAAATTTCATCTTCCACAAGAAACTTTTCCTGGTATTCTGTTTTTAAATTTTAAATTTTTTTTAAAACATTTATTTACACATTACTAAAATATTCTTATTTAAGTGCAAACACAATATACCCTCCCCTACAAAAATATAAAACCTCATGAGAAATAAAGTAAAGGAAAGAGAAAAAAAGTGTTTCACTCTCTGTTCTCATACCATCAGCTATGTCTCTGAGTTGGATCACTTTCTTTATCATAAGTCCCTCATAGAAGTTACTTCCATATTTTTCCACATTTGCTGTTTCTGATTGTAATTTTCTCCATCCATTCATCCCCACTGTTATCTATTATATTTTCTCTCTCCTTTCTGCAGATAGAGCACCAGCTCTAGGGCCAAGAAGCCTTAATCCTACATTCAACCCCAGAGATCCAGCAACCACCCAGTCCTGTGGTTCCAGAAAGGCCACCCAAACCCACAATCTTAAAAAAAACAAAAAAGAAAATGTGTTATATCTGACTATCTTTTTCTATGATCTACCCTCTCCTCTATCAGCCAAATTCCCCTCCCTTCCCCCATCCCCTTCTTCCCTTGTTCTTCTAGATGTGTTTGCTGTTTCCTCTCTGAGCCATTTCTGATGAAAATAAAGGTTCCTCCATTCCCCCTCACTTTCCCCTCATTCCATACCATTGCAAAAGTTACATGAAATATCTTTTATATGAAATATCTTAACCTATTCCACCTCTCCTTTATCTTACTCCCAGTACATTTGCCTTTCACCCATTGACTCCATTTTTACAATATATTATATCTTCAAATCCAGCTCTCTCCTGTGCCTCTCTTATAAAAGCTCCTTCTACCTGCTCTATTAAATGTGAAGGATCAAATGAGTATTATCAGTATCATCTTTCCATGCAAGAATGCACACATCTCATCATCATTAAGTCCCTCATAATTTTCCCTTCTTATCCACCTTCTCTATGCTTCACCTGAGTCCTGTACTTGAAGGCCAAACTTTCTGTTCAGTTCTGGTCATTTCAACAGGAACATCTGAAATTCCCCCGTTTCACTGAAAGTCCATCTTTTCCCCTGGAAGAGGATGTTCAGTTTTGCTGGGTAGTTGATTCTTGGTTTCATTCCAAGCTCTTTTGCCTTCTGGAATATTATATTCCAAGTCCTACAATCCGTTAATGTAATTGCTGCTAAATCCTGTATGATTCTGACTACAGTTCCTTGATATTTTAATTATATCCTTCTAGTGGCTTGTAATAATTTCTCTTTGTCTTGGGAGTTCTGGAACTTGGCTATAATATTCCTGGGTGCTTAATTTTTTGGATCCCATTCCAGGGGAGATTGTTAGATTTTCTCAATTTCTGTTTTTCCCTCAGCTTCTTGGATATCAGGGCAATTTTCCTGTGGAAATTCTTTAAAAATGAGGTCATGGCTTTTTTCATGATCATGACTTTCAGGTAACCCAATAATTTTTAAATTAAATTTTTAATTAAATTTTAAATTAAATTTTTAAAATATTTTTCAAGGATCTGTTTTTCCAGATCAGTTGTTTTTTTCGATGAGATATTTCATTTTTTTTCTAATTTTTCATTCTTTTGGTGTTGAAGAATTGTGTCTTGATTGCTTACAAAATCATCAGCTTCCTTTAGCTCTAATCTACATCTGAAGGATTTGTTTTCCTCAGAGCTTTCTTATTTCCTTTTCCATCTGGTCAAATCTACTCCTCAATAACTTTTTTTTTTTTTAGGTTTTATGCAAGGCAATGTGGTTACATGGCTTGCCCAAAGCCACACAGCTAGGTAATTATTAAGTGTCTGAGACTGGATTGAATTTAGCTACTCCTGACTCCAGGAGTGCTCTATCCCCTGCACCACCTAGCCATCCCCTCGTCAATAACTTTTTGAACTGTTTTATCTATTTGACCTAAACTGGTTTTTAACATGTTATTTTCTTCAGCCTATTTTGGATCTCCTTGACTTTGCTACTCACTTCATTTTTATGATTTTCCTGCATCTCTCTCATTTCTTTTCCCAATTTTTCTTCTATCTCTCTTACTTGATTTTCAGAATCTTTTTTGAGCTGTCATTGTCATAGCATGAGCCCAACTTTTATATTGCTTGGAGTCTTTAGATGACAAAGCTTGGACCTTCTCATATTCAGATTGAGTATTTTGGTCCACCATGGGACCAGAGTAATTGTCTATGGTCATGTTCCTTTTTTTGTTTTTCTCTTTACTCATTTCCCCAGCCGGAGCCTGGTTTGGGGTGTTTCCTGAGCTTTTGTGAATTATTGGGACACCCCCCTACTGCAAGAACCTCAGTGTACCTTCCTGGTCTGTGAATGACCATAGGCTCATGCCTCTGTTCTGGAGACTGTGGGGGGGGGGGTTGTCCCTGTTTTATGGAGGACCTAGACTGTGACCAGGTTCTGAATGTGGTCACAGGCCCAGAATCCTGTTCAAGGGACAGAGGACAGACCTTGGCAGTTTCTCTCCACTCCCTTTCCTTTGGTGGGCAGCTGGCTGGAGGCCCTTGCTCGGTGGTTCCATTGGACTGCTTCTGTTTCCTGGGATCTGGACTGCCATAGCCACAATGAAGCCTAGAGTGCCCCTTCTGGCAGACGTCTCCCTGCTTATCATCTAAGTTGTGCTTGGTGTTCCCTGGGGTGCAGGTCAGGAAACTGCTTCTGCTGTCAGGACCTGGCACTCCCATGAACCATGGGGCTATTACCAGGAGGCTGAAGTTCCTTCACTCTGGTGGAGGTACCCCCTTCAACCCCATGTAACACAGTGTTTCCCACTATTTTACAGGTTACCTTGGGCTGGCCTCACTGGATCTTTTTGTAGGTTATCTCTCTTGAAATTTTGGTTATAATCAAAATTTTAAGGTTTTTGAAATATTTTGGCAAGAGTACCTAAGAGAGGCTCTTTTCCTGCTGCTAGCTTTTCTCCACCCCCTCCTGGTTTTCTAAATGTTAGTGTCTATAATGTCTAATTATTTCCCAAGCAATCCTTGGGATATAAGTAAAGAAACTAAGGCAAGATTGTAAATTTGAAATCTCCTTTAACTTTTACTCAGATAATGAGATTTATCTCTCTATTTGGGCAGCTAGATGGCTCAATGAAAAACTTACTGGACCTGGAGTTAGGAAGACTAATCTTCCTGAGCACAAATAAAAGCTCAACAATAACTAGTTTTGTGACCTTGAGCATTTCAGCTAACCCTGTTTGGCTTAGTTTTCTAATCTGTAAAATGAGCTGCACATAGAAATGACAAATCAATTTAGCAACCTTGTCAGGAAAACCCAAAGGGATCACAAGTGTTTTGATCTAAACAACAATCTATTTTCCTACCCTAAACTTGCTCCTGGTTCTTCCCTTCAGAGATTTCTCACATGTTATAGTCCATAAAAATTCAAATTCTTTGTGCTTGTCATAGTTAATAATATTTACAAAATTAATCCAATTAACTTTTTTTTTCAAAACAAAATAAACACTGAACTGGTAGCATTCCAAAAGGTAACAAAATTTGTCGAGTTTTTCAAGAATGCCTTTGTAAATGTCATTGCATAACCAGCTGCCTTTCTTATTTCCTATTTTTCGAAATTATTTCCTACTTCTCTTCACCTCTCTTTGGCTAATTCAAGGACAAAAGAAATGGGGTAGAACTATTATATCAGTTTGAAAATCTGATGTGTCTTGTTTCTCTTTTCAATGAGGCAAATTCCTTTTTGCTCTTATTTATGGGGTTAAGAGGGAGATTAAAAAGAGCACCTGTTCATATAAAGTCATCATCCTATAGAGATATGGGAATATAGTATAATTTATTTGTTTCATTTTAGGTTATAAGAAAGTTGAAGTATTATATATACTGTTGATCCAGTCCAATTTTTGACTGTGTGTTTACTATGTGCCAGCCACTGTGCTATATATTTAATGATATAAATAATAGGTAGGGGGCGGCTAGGTGTCACAGTGAATAAAGCACTGGCACTGGAGTCAGGAGTACCTAGTTTCTAATACGGTCTCAGACACTTAATAAATACCTAGCTCTGTGGCCTTTGGCAAGCCACTTAACCAAACAAAAAAGAAAACAAACCAAAAAAAAAAAAGGATAAGTATTATTGGAAACTATTCTTGACTTCAAAAATAATGTATATACAAAACAAAATGACATTTAAAAAGGAAGAAACTTATACGCTTCACTTTATGAAGAGGAAAATCAAGTCAAAGGAAAGTTAAATGCTCAAGGGCATTCACTGGTTCAGAATTACAACTTGAACTTATTTTTTGATACGTAGGTCAATGATCATTAGACTACAAATATGTGTATGTGGGTTTGTGGATAAATATATATGTGTACAATTGGTCTTCAAAATACAAAAATTAAATGAGTGTTAGACTAGATAATTTCTTTATTTTTAACATTTTAATCACATTATTTGTTTATAATCTGAAATGGAAGTTCAATTTTGAGTATGTGTAGCTTTTGAGAATATATATTTATTTACTCAAGAGATTATTTACATTTTCAGACAGCTGCAAACCTATTCTAAATATTTTTGAACATTGTCAAATGCTTGAATAGTTCATATATTAAGAAAAGTTATGAATAATACCTTTGGGTTCTCTCTGCTTGTTAGGCCATATCCAATTTTCTTGGTCCAGTGTTCTTAGAGAGTTGCATTATTTCTAAATTCTATGTAAAAAGAATTCCTCCCATATGCCTTTGAGAAAATATTAATAATATACAGCTCTTTCCTCTGGAGAAAGAAGGCAAGGTCTAATTATTTTTCCACAGCATCTCAAGGAAGAAGAAAGGGGCTGCTTTTGTTTTTTTCCTATTTAACACATGAGAAAGTTTTAGTTTTTCTTTTTCCCACACAGATGAGAATCATTTACCGTATCTTAAGTTGGTAAATGTAGTAAAGAATTAAACTGATGTTTTAGATTCAGTGATTTAAAAAAAAGTCATTCCAACAAACAAATACTGAGTACCTACTTTCAGAAATGTACCTTATTAAAGTGCCTACAAAATGCAACGACGAATCAGTAAAAGGTGACTCTTGCTTAGAACTTGAAGTTTAGAAAGGGAAAAAAGATAAACACAGATTTATTTACAAACATTGTTATAATGAATGTAGACAGAGATAACTTTATACAAAAACAATAAAAATGCAGACCACTGGGAAATACTATATCTTTGTAGGAAGATCTGGATAAGGTTTAATGAAACCTTTTCTATGACTGAAATAATGAGAGCCAAGGGAAGGGCAGAAGCTCTGTTAATCAGGTCAGTAATTGTAATAAAGTGGAAAGGCACTGGGAATAGTCCAGTGACATTTTTGGACATGGTAAAGCTGAAATATCCTTTGCTTAAATATGCATATATGTTGTCATGATTTTGTTTTTCTCTTCTGCCAGGCTCCTCCCCCAGCCCCTCCCTCCTAGTAGAGGCTATGATAGGAAGAGAGGGAGAATAAATTAATGCTTATTGATTGAAAAAAATGAAGCATAGGGATTTCATATAATCAAAGATACAGAAAATGAGAATTTTAGATGGCAAATATAACTACATTTTTGTTTTAAAGATGAGGAAACTGAGGCTCAGTAATTCAGGGAAGTTACATTGCCTGTCTAATTTCCCATAGGCATGTAAGCGATACAGGTGGGATTTGACCCTAGGCCCTGTAATTTTAAAATCAGCTCTAACCTCTTGTAAAGTAATAGGAGATGATGCTAGAGACATTGAAGGTTCATATTTGGGAAACATTTGCATCCAAATAAAATTCTAGGTATAAATTTATAAAGAGAATGAAAGAATAGAAACAAAAAAGCACTGAATGGGAACAGAATCTTAGGTAATGCCAGTGTTTAAGGGTTGATTGAAAGAAAATGAGACAGTGGGGAAAGAAAGCAATCCTGGAGTTTAGAGGACTATTAGAATACTACAGGGTAACATAAGCAAAGGAGGAGTTGCTTGAAGGAGAGAAGAACCAAAGGTGTTCAGTGCTGCAGGATTCTCAATAAGTAATGGAAAAATGCATTTGAATTTGTTGATTAGGAGGAGATCTTTAGTGACAGATAACCCAAAATACATTTTTTTTAGTGCTTCTTTAATGGACTTTAAGAATTAAATGGGTTTTATCCTTCTTATTATCCAAATAATTACCTCAGATTTCTTATTCTTTAGACATACCCATTGTCTAGTATTTAAAAAATAATGAGAAGGTACAATGTTTGACTCATGTATATATCTATAAAATGTTCTAAGTTTATCACTTGCACAGAGAACTTTAAAATTATTCAGAAAGATGTGAACTGATATTTTTATCAGTAATAGTAATGATAAAAAATTATTTCTTTTGTTAGAAATGTTTTATAGTCTACAAACCAATTTGTGTACATAGCATTTTATGAACTGATTGGGTGGGATTTTAGCAGAAAGTCACTAGCATTGTTCATCTATGTTGGAAGTTTTAACTACAATTCTTCAAACTTTTATCATAATTATTTCTCCTTCAGTTATAGCCCCCAGTAGCTTTTATAGAAAACACTGGTTATTAGTGACCCTTATGCAGTGTTTTGCCATCCCTTATAGCTGCTTTCTAAATGTCTTTTCAGCTCCTTGAAAAGTTTGCCAGTTTTTCATAGCTCCTGGTCACAGGCTACCTTTGCTGTATTGTGCCTTCCATGAAATTCTCATGAACCATCAGAAAAATGTAAGCCATTACCAGGAAATTAGAAATACTTTTGGATTTACCAGAGGGTAAAAAAACAGTCAGACAAGTTATGAGACAAATATTTCAACAATTCTCTGAATTTCAGTAGCTCCCCAATCAAAGTTGCCATATATCCCAAGATATAGTTTCCCTACAAAGAAAAATAAATACTTCCTCCATGTTTTTGTGATGCCACATAGGTAAAAAGATTGGGCAAGAAGAGAAAAATGGAAAATGATCAGTGTTGGAGAGGTTGTGAGAAGATTGCAACATTGATTCATTTTTGGTGGAGTTGTAAATGGATTCAACCTTCCTGGAGAGCAACATGGAACTTATGCCCAAAGAGCAAAAAAACTGTTCATACTCTTTGACCCATTTCCAAGTCCATATCCAGAAGAAATTATAGACATTATCGAATAAATGAAAGGTTCTGCATGATCCAAAATAACCATAGCAGCTCTTTTTGGAGATGCAAAAAATTGGAAA
The DNA here is from genome assembly GCF_037893015.1 of Macrotis lagotis. Taxonomy (NCBI): domain Eukaryota; kingdom Metazoa; phylum Chordata; class Mammalia; order Peramelemorphia; family Peramelidae; genus Macrotis; species Macrotis lagotis. The sequence continues at coordinate 50,406,526 of NC_133662.1, forward strand.
TTGAGGGGATACCCATCAGTTGGGGAACGGCTAAGTTATGGTACATGAATACTATAGAATATTATTATTATATGAGAAATCCTAAATGGTTGAACTGTAGAGAATCATGGAAGGACTTGTGGGATCTGATTCTGAGTGAATCGTCTACAACCACGAGAACAAGGGATACATCAACAACAACACTGTGAGATGAACAATCTTGATGGAAGCAGCTCCTCTCAACAGTCAATAGAGCTAGAGCAACTGTGTTAGAGTGGCTATGGACTATATCATCCACAACCAGAGGAAGAAAAGCAAAACTCACAAAAAAAATAACCCTTCAGAACCTGATGAACTCTTTACAAAAATTACCTCTTATGTATCTCTTTCCCTTAATCCTAATTCCTCATATCGAAATTTTCTAACCTGTGTACAAATTATCAAAATATTTATGTACAGTGATAATCTGACTGTTCCCTGCTAAGGGGAGAGGGGTAGCAAAGGATGGTGAAAGTAAATTTTGTAACCTAAAAATATACATGTGTGTATTGAAGAAAATGAATAAATGAATTTTAAAAAATGCTACATGGGCTGCTGGTATAAAACAGCAGAAAGAAAAATGACTTCCTCAGAGCCTCAGAGGCATGTTTGTTTTTTATTTTAGTTCATCAATCTTAAAGGGTACTCCTGCTATAGAAATGAATTGCTCAAGGAGCCTAGAATAGCACTTTCTGACAAGGAGAGTGCTAAAAATCTCCTTATATCATTCTCACCTGCGATTAAAAAGGAGAATAAAAAGTTGGCAACTGTGATCAGAAGTTTGAGAAAATTCTAGAATGTTGCTTGAAGCATTAAAGTCTTTATATTGACCAAATCATATTAGATTGACTCTCATTCTCAAGGACTCTATGATGTCAAATTTTAATAAGTCCAACACATAGAAAAAGACAAAATTTGATATATTTAATTAAAATTAATTGTTAGATTTAATAAGTATTTATTTAGCATCTTTTATATAGATACTGAATTTGTAGATAATGAAGATCAAAGAAAATTTCAGAATAATCCTTGTCTTTATGGAAAATATTTTCCAAGGTTTTGGGAGAGTAAGTATAAATTAATTTATACATAATTTCCAGAATCCATAGCTTTACCAATTGACTATATCAGTAAGATGCCACTTGAACTAGAGTTACTAAGGTGTAAAGGTGAAGACAAGTAATATTTCAAACTTGGAAGAGATTTTTCACAAAGGGATTGAGATGGGAAATGAAGTAACATAGAGTGAGTGGTAAGAGAGTAAGTTTGGTTCGAAGATAGTGAATAAGGAAAAAGAGATACCTCTGTTTCTAGACCATGGATAACTGAGAAGATTCCATAATTTACTCAAAAAAGTTCATGTATTAGAAGTTCAATTTCAGGTTTTCCCACCAAGGTGGCAGAGAGAAGCCAGGCATGAATTAAGGTCTCCTGATGTTCCTTCATTAAACAATATGAAACATACACCTAAATGGAAGTCCTATCGACAAAACCAAGAAAGAGAAACTAGGAAAAGAACATTTACCTCAAGGTTTGTCTTCAGAGATCAGGGGTGTGCAAGTGCAGAGCACCTATAGTCAGTGGGGGCGGGCTGAGAAGCAGACTAATCGAAGATCAGCCACAGGTGTTTTAGCTGTGGGAACCATTTCACTCTGAGAAACATCCAGAGAGTGGAGGCTACAAGAAAACAAATTCTTGGAAAATACAATTGGACAAAATTTTCTCAAAACCTCAAGTGATAAAAGGGAAAACTCTTACAAAAATAGAATTGAAAAATGGAGTTGCAAAAGTTAAATGTAGAAAATTCTTCCCTAAAAAACGAATGGAGTCTGTGAAAACCATTAACTTCATGAGACAACAAGAATTTGTTAAACAAAATCAAAAAATTAAAAAATGGAAGAAAATGTTAAATACCTAGTCGTCAAAACCACTGTCCTCGAGAACAGATCAAGAAGAGTTTACCTAAACTTTATTGGTCTTCCTAAAAACATTGAAGAGACTAAAACCCTGGATTCAATATTACAGGATTTAGTGATGGAAAACTGCCCTGATATCATGGAACCAGAGGGCAAAATAATCGTTGAATTATTCGCCAGTAGGTGGCGAAGTGGATAAAGCACCAGCCCTTGAGTCAGGAGTACCTGCTTTCAAATCAGGTCTCAGACACTTAATAATTACTTAAGTGTGGCCTTGGGCAAGCCACTTAACCCCATTAGCCTTGCAAAAACCTAAAAAAAAATACATTGATCCCCCTTCAGAAAGGAATGGCAAAATGAAAACACCAAGGAATATTGTAGCCAAATTCCAGGACTATCAGATAAAAGAAAAAATCTTGTAAGTAGCCAGAAAGAAACAATTTAAATAACAAGGAATCACAGTTAGGATTACACAGGACCTGGTAGCATCAACATTAAGGTATTGAAGGGCCTGAAATGCAGTATTCTGAAAAGCAAAGGAGTTTGAAATGCAGCCAAGAATCCATTATATGACAAAATTGAGCCTTGTCTTCCAGGGTAAAAGATGGACATTTATTGAAACAGGAGACTTCCAGCATTTCCTGATGAAAATACCAGAACATAATAGAAAATGAGGACTTCAAGAGCCACATGAAAAGGTTTAAGTTTAAAAACTTATAAAGGAAGGGAAGGGAAAAAATGTATTCAGATAAGATGAAACTGGCAATATCCCTACTTAGGAAAAATATATTAATAACTCTTAAGAATTTTAGCTCTAGGGGCAGCTAGGTGGCACAGTGGATAGAGCACCAGCCTTGGAGTCAGTAGTACCTGGGTTCAAATCTGACCTCAGACACTTAATAATTACCTAGCCGTGTGGCCTTGGGCAAGCCACTTAACCTCCATTGCCTTGAAAAATCTAAAAAAATGAATTTTAGCTCTATTAGAGAAATTTTAATGAGCCAGAAGAGATGGATATACATGATTTATTTGAGAAACTGTTATCCAATATGATGAAACTGTATACGTCCTTAACTGGGAGGAAGATTCTAATAACTCTCAATAATTGTAATTCAAGTAGAGGGAATAGCAAGAAGTGATGGAACCTCATGAACTTTCTGTGACACAGATAGAATGATTTAAAAATAATACCTCCTTAAAAAGGAGGACAGTAAAGAGATGTGAAGACAGAGGGGATTGAATGAGGTAAATCTCATTACATTAAGAAGTACAAAGAACTTATTGCAATAGAGGGGAAGAAGAGAGGGGATTAAGAACAGATAGAATCTTACTCTCCTCAGATTGGCTTAAAGTTAACAAACACACACTCAGATCAGTTAAGAAACTTATCTTTCCTTTAAAGTGCTAAAAGGGGAAAATGGGAAGGGGAGGTAATGGGGAATCAACAGAAGGAAAGGAAGGAAGAAGGGCTAAAGGGATATGGGAAAAAGGGGAGGGTGGTTGGATATAGGAGGGCAAACACCCTCAAGGTGGTGGTATTCAGAAGTAAAATAGTAGGTATCAAGGATAAAGGAAAAAAAGAGGGAAATGCAAAGAGAGGGAAGATAGTATGGGAGGCAGTAAAGAGTTAATAATTATAACTTTGAATGTGAATTGGATGAACTCTCCTGTAAAATTTTAACAATTAGCAGAGTGCATTAAAAACCAGAATCCTACAATATACTGTTTACAAGAAACTCATTTGAAGCAGAGAGATACATAATGAATAAAGGTAAAAGGTTGAAGCAGAATATATTTTGTGTTAGCTGAAGTGAATAAAGTAGGGGTGGTAATCTTTATCTCATACAAAGCAGCTGCAAAAATTTATATTACTGAAAGCTATGAGGAAGGAAACTATACCCTACTAAGAGCTACCATGAATAATAAAGTAATTTCAGTAATAAATGTATGCACCTAATGGTTTAACATCCAAATTCTTAGAGGAGAAGTTGAAGGAGTTACAGGAAGACATAGACAGGAAAACTCTACTAGTGGGAGACCTCAACCTTACTCTCTTAGATTCAGATGAATCTTACTATAAAATAAACAAGAAAGAAATTAAGGAGATAAGTAGATTGCTAGAAAACCTAAACATGATAGACTTACGGAGGAAATTTAATGAGAATAGAAAGGAATATACATTTTTGCAGTACATGGTACTTACACATATATTGACCATGTACTAGGGCATAAAAACCTAATAATCGATTGCAGAAAGGCAGAAATAGTGAATACATCTTTCTCAGATCATAATGCAATAAAAATCATAAGCAATATTAGTTCAGGGAGATACAGTGCCAAAAATTATTGGAAACTGAACACCCTCATTTTAAAAAATGGGTGGATCAAGCAACAAATTATAGAAAGAATTAATTATTTTATCCTAGATAATGTCAATAATGAAACAACATACCAAAACTCATGAAGTATGCTCAGGGTGGCTGTCAGGGCATATATTGCATGTTTACATGCTTATATGAATAAATTAGAGGAAGAAGAAATCAATGAACTAAACAAGAAACTAAAAAAAAATTAGGGAAAGAACTAATCAAAAACACCCGGTTAAATACTAAATTAGAAATTCTAAAAATTAAAGGAGAAATTAAATTTGAAAGCAAGAAAGCTATTAAACTAATTAAAAAAAACCAAGAGCTGATTTCAAGAAAAACAATAAAATTAATAAAATTCTGGTCAATTTGAGTATAATAAAGTAAGAAGAAAACCAAATTTCTATTAACATAAATGAATAAGATGAACTTACCACCAATGAGGAGGAAATTAAAGTAACCATTTGGAATTATTTTGCCCAACTCTATGTCAACAAATTTAATAATATAAATGAAATGGATGAATATTTACAAAAATTTAAGTTGCCCAGGTTAAATGAAAAGGAAATTAAATACCTAAATAATCCTATGTCAGAAAAAGAAATTTCCAAAAACCATTATTAAACTCCATAAGAAAAACTCTCCAGGGCCTGATATATTCACAAGTGAAACCTATCAGAAATCATATGAATATATCAAAAGATTCTGAAAAAGCTTTGGACAACATACAGCAAACATTGCTATTAAAAAGACTATAGGAATAAGTGGATTGTTCCTTAAAAATAATAAGTGATATCTATTTGAAACCATCAAAAAGAATTTTATGCAATGGATATAGGCCAGAGGCATTCCCAATAAGATCACGGGAGAAACAAAACTGCTCACTCTCATCACTTTTATTGAGTATCATATCAGAAATGTTAGCTTCAGCAATAAGAGAAGGAAAAGAAATCAAAGGAATTAGAATAGGGCAGAAAGAGACAAAACTGTCACTCTGCCAATGACATGATGGTATACCTAGAGAAAACCAAAAAGACATAAAAAAACTACGAGAAATAATTAGCAACTTTAGCAAAGTTGCCAGATATAAAATAAACTCTCACAAATCCTCAACATTTCTATATATGACTGGCAACATGCAGCAAAAAAAGAGCTAGAAATAGAATTCCCTTTCAAAGTAACCACAGACAAAATAAAATAACTGGGAGTCTACCTTTCAAGGCAGAGTCAGAAACTTTTTTGCAAACAATTACAAGACACTTCTCACACAAATAAAATGAAGCTTAAATAACTGGCCAAATATCAACTGTTCATGGATAGACAGATAGACAATAACAAAAATGACAATTCTGCCAAAACTAAACTACTTGTTTAGTGCCCTTCCAATCAAAATTCCAAAAAATATTTTAATGAGTTAGAAAAATTGTAAGTAAGTTCATATTGAGAAATAAAAAGTGAAGAACGTCTAGGGACTTAATGAAAAAAGTGCAAAAGAAGGTGGCTTAGCCCCACCAGATCTAAAATTGTATTATAAAGCATCAGTCATCAAAACCATCTGGTATTGTCTAAGAAATAGAGTTGTGTATCTGTGGAATAGACTAGGTGGAATAGCAGGAAATGGTTATAGTAAGCTACTGTTTTATAAACCAAGAGTCCAACAATTGGGATAAAAATTCTTTCTTTGATAAAAAAACTTGGAAAAATTGGATGTTTATATAGAAGAAACTTAGATTAGACCAACATTTCACACCCTATAACAAGATAAGATCAAAATGGATACAAGATCTAGATATAAAAAACAATATAATATTAAACTAGAAGATCAAGGAATAGTTTACCTGTCAGATCTATTTGAAGGGAAGGAATTTCTGACCAAGGAAGAGATGGAGAACACCATTAAAAATAAACTGGATAATTTTGATTACCTTAAATTAAAAAAAAAAAACTTTTACACAGATCACTTTAACCACGATCAAAAGAAATGTATTAAATTGGGAAAAATTTTTTATGACTAGTATTACTGACAAAGCACTCATCTCTAAAATATACAGAGAACTGAGTCAATTTTTTTCTAAAAAGACAAGCTCCCCAATTGACAAATGGTCAAAAGGAATTTACAGATGAGGAACTCAAAGCAATCCATAACTATATGAAAAATTACTCTGAATCACTATTTATTAGAGAAATGCAAATTAAAACATAAGATTCTGAAGGATTTTTGTTTTAGTTTGCTTTCTTTTATTTTGTTTTGCTTTTCTTCCTCTGGATGAAGAGATTATTGTCCAAAACCAGCTTAGTTCTCTGAAATGCTGAGAGCAACTACTGCCCTCAGAGTTGATCATCTTACAATGTTAGTTGTTAATGTATACTGGTCTCTTGGTGCTGCTCCTTTTGCATATCACCATAACCCATAATTTATTCCATTCTTCTCTAGAGTATACCCATTTGTGGTTTCTTCTAGAAAAAGAATATTCCATAATATTCATGTACCATAAATTGTCTAACAATCACACAATTTATGGGCATCACCTTAATTTCCAAATCTTTGCCACTACAAAAGAGATGCTATGAATATTTTGGAACATGAAGGGTAATTCCCAATTTTTTTAATTTCTTCTGGATATAGGCATAGAATGGGAATTCCTGGGTCAAAGAGCATGAATCTTCTATTGCTCTTTGGGCATAACTCCATATTAGTCTGCAGAAAGGTTGGATCAATTTGCAATTCCACCAGCAATTCATTAATGTCCTAATATTCTTACAACATACCCTGCATCAATCATTGTTCCTTTTTATCATCATAGGCAATTGGATAGGTGTGAGTTGTTTAATTTGAATTTCTCCAATTAATAATGATTTGTTACATTTTTTCATATAATTATATATAGTTTTTAATTCTTCATTTGGAAACTGCCTATTCATATCTTTGACCATTTATCAATTAGGAAATGGATTTGTAACCTTACACATTTTTTTAGGCTTTTGAAAAGCAAATGGGGTTAAGTGACTTGCCCAAGTCTACACAGCTAAGCAATTATTGACTGAGGGTGGATTTGAATTCAGGTACTCCTGACACCAGGGCAGGTGCTCTATCCACTGCACCATTTAGCCACCCCTGTAACCATATAAATTTGACACAATTCCTTACATATTTTAGAAATGAGACCTTTATCAGAAGCCTAATTCATAGACTCTTCTGAGACTTCCCCTGTGATTGCCTTCTCACTGATTTCTTCTTTGAGTATGGCATCGTTACGATCTTTATCAAAGTAGTTTTCTATGGTGATCACTCTTTTAGCAAATTTTTAGCAAATCTTCTTTGTTGCTCAAGTTCTGCTCCTGAAGTATGGGGAGTATAGAAGTATAGATCCAAGGTTTTTTGTTTTTGATTTTGTTTTTTTGCTCAGGATTGGTGTCTGATCCCTGACTTGTCATTGGCCAAGATATTTCCTATGCTGTCTAGGCCTTGCTTTTCCAGAGGATTATTTCCTCCTTTATGTGCATGTTCTCCCTTTGCAGTGAATTGTTCCCAATACATTCCTATCTTTTGTCCCATTATTCCCAGGGTGCATGCTTCCTTTGGGTTTGGGTTCTCCCTGCTGGCTTGCTATCTAGTTGCCAGGGAGATGCTGTTGTCAAACTGTTGGATTTAGACTTCACTGTGTCTTAAAACCTTGCACTGACTTTCCCTCTCTCCAGTCTTGCTTGGCTTTTCTTCCTCTTTGCCCGCAAAGAGACAGACCTTCAATGAAGATCCTCCATGATGTCTACTATTGAAATTTTCTTTAGAAATTTCTTTCTTATCTTTTCCTTGGAGGGACCTGTAACTTTAATGTCAGTGTGAGTGCTTCATTTACTTTTGAAAGGGAAATGTTCTGGGAACATGTTATCTTTGTACTGCCATTTTTGGTTCCACCCCAGCCATCAAAATGAGTCCATTACCAGAAATTGTAAAAATTGTTTCCCAGCTTAGTAGTGTAAAACATTTTTTAATATTTAATGCAATTGACAATATGCACTTTGCAATTTATTATGTTATCTATCTCTTCTTTAGTTATAAACTCCTCCTCTTTCAATAGATTTGACAGGTTAACTATTCCTTGTTCTCTCACATTTGGCTTATGGTATCACCCTTTATGTCTAAATTTCGGATGAATTTCAACCTTATCTTGGAATAGGGTATGACATGTTGTTCTATAATTTAAGGAATTTTCTATCATAAAAGCTTGTTTGATCAAATCAGTTATATTTCTCAATAAATTTCTGAAATTATTCCCTTATAATATGATGATTAGAACAAATGAAGACTGATTTTTTTAATCAACAAATTCATTGAGAGACTGATAATTGGGTTACCATTAATAAGGACACCAAATATATTTAATAAATTATTAACTTGGATTTCTGGCCAAGAAGATAGAAAGACATCAGACATTGTCATAAGGAATCCTGACTTTCCTTCAGAACAATTATGAATCCAACATCTTAACAGAATTTAGATCCACAAAACCCCGAACAAGAACCGAGGAGAGGAACAACTACCAACAAGGTCTTTCTCAGGGGAGTGAACCAAGGGCAGAAAGCATATATCCAGGAAAAGGGGTTTTGGATGAGGCCTGAGACTAACTTTTGAACAGCCATGGAAGCTTAGGCATTTTGAGTGGTGGGCAGGAAAGTTCCAAAAAGGTGGCTAGACATCCATCCAGTCAGCTTGACTGATCTGAAAGACCAGAACTGGGAGCCCTGTAATTGCAGGGTAATCCTTGTGTTTCAAGTTGACTACCCCCTGTGTGACAAAGTAACTCTTCCCAGAAGGAACACAAACAAAACCTCCCCCTACCATGGCTCAGGTGTGAGCAGCAGAACTCCAGTATTGAGTGAGAATTAAGGAGATTAACTATTTAGCCCAAGGGCCTAAGGATACATTGTTTAAGGATCACCAAGATACTGCTACACATTTCCACTCCCCCCAGGCCTAGGGAGTGGGCCATTAATGAAGGTCACAGACAATCCAGAGAAAGCAACCAGAACCCCCTACTGATCAGTCCACTTGGAGTTTCTAAACACAGTGATCTAAGCCCCTAGGGATTTCCACAGCAATGGTCTATGAACCACCACCCCTAACACATTATTCTAGGACAATTAAGAAAGGCTAGTGAAAAGAGGAGTCCACAGAAACCTCCCTCAAAAACAAAGATCCTAACTCAGAGAGATCTAAAATTCTGAGGAGAATATAAATTGGTATGCAGCCCAGAAAGACTTCTTAGAAGAGATCAGGAAGGAATTTAAAAATCAAATGGGAAAAAAAACTCAAGGAAAAATGAACACCTTTCAATAAGAAAACAAATCCCTGGAAAATACAGTTGGACAAGTACAAAAAGAAAGTTCTCTTAAAATCACAATCAGGCAAATGGAAAACTCATTCAAAAATACAACTGACCAATTGAAAAAGGAGTTGCAAAAAGTAAATAAAGAAAATTCATATATATTTATAATATATATATGTAAAAGAATGTGATATGTGGAAACTAATGACATCATGAGACAACAAGAATCTTATTTAAAATCAAAACCTTACCAAAGGTTGATGGGTAGAAACTACTGTAATTGGAAACCAAATAAAATATTTATATAATAAAAAATGCATCTTAGCTCTCTTAATTTATAATATATGACCTAGATATTTATCTTGCATAAAGATACTAGCCTAAGATGATCAAGAACAGAGTTAGCCTAATAGAATGAGGGCCAACAGAAATGGACTTCATATGGCAGCACAGAAAATACAGAAAGATTTTTCATCCCTTCATAAGCTTGAGTTCTTGGCAGTCAAGTTGGGTATTGCTGAAAAGTTCAAAGAATATATAGTAAATGTAGACTGAGTAATCTAAAACATAATTTAATCAGTATCATTAGACACTAGTTGACAAAGTGGTTATCAGTGCTTGACAGTTGCTAATTTATAAATCACTACTAGCCTGGGAACAATTATATATATATCTGGATTTTCTCTGTGAAATCATACATGACTTCAAATCAAAGGTAATATCTAAAGCATGCAGTTATATATGAAATCCAGATATCCATGTCACAAATAAGTGCTAGCTCAAGTAAGAGATTGGACTTCCAAGAGACCACATGCCAGTACCATATGTCAATCTTGTTTCATCAAACTAGCCTTCTTTGCTTCAGTTTTCTGAGAATAACTGGAAATAAGAGCATATGGGTGATAATAGAATTCTAGGAATAGTATAAGTAAAGAAATATGTTGGTGATGATTCAAGTTTAATTCAAAACAAATCAGTATCCCGATGAATCAATGCAAAAGTTAGTACTATGCAATAGATTGTCATAGACCTTGAAATTCAGAGAGTATATATGGGTAGGAGAAATAAAATCAGGCAAGTGAGATGTTATAAAGTAAGCAAGGAGGAGGAGAAAGGAGACACCATGATAACTACATACAAGGGAAGGAAGAACCACAAGAGGCTGAGAAAAATGCAAAGTAGAGTACTTGTTCATTGAATGTGTTTAATAATATATTAAAAATGGGTACATGTGGTATACAAAGGGGACTAGTACTTCTGGAGTGAGGATTTACTGAGCCCTTTGAATGTCTTCCTGACATTCAACTTTCACCTGTGACTTCTAGAAACTAACATGCACAGCTAAGTTGAACCATCTTGGAAGAAAGTCTAAACCAGCTTGCAGGTAATGAATAGATCTCACACTTCTTACAGAATGAGAAAGGTTTCTTCCAAGAATTTGAAGACTACTCTCAATTGAACATCCTGGGTGGATGACAACAATTTGTTCCAATGGTTATTGAAGGCAGTTGAAGTCAGCATTGTGGAGTGCTTAGGTCTTGGTAAAGACATCAAAGATGGCAAGTGCCAAGGCCATACACTGCATCCTAAACCACTGTTCAACTTTCATGGTCTATGTTTTGTCACTGGACTTCAATGACTCAAGAAAAGAGAAAATGGATGAATCAAGACATCATTCCATGATATCAATGCTTCTCTTCAAAACGATACACAAAAGAACAAAATGAAGAGCTTCTTTTCTGGCTATGACTCCTACGGCAGTCAATCTATATGTATTTGCCCAGTTACTGTGGAACTTTGACCTGAGATGCTGCATCTAATACTTGGGACATTCTACCATTAAGTAAATGATAAGTAAGGAACTGCCTCTTAATTGATAGAACTAGTACTGTTACTTTTGATAGGTAATCAAACTGGTAATGAAGATGATACAAAACTTGATCTCAGGAAGAAAAATACAGTCACTAAGAGTACATGCTGGAAGCATTGTCTCAAGGTGAATTTTTGATGGAAAAATTCTTGCTTGTATATGACATGAATCTCAGAGAAATGAAAAACAATGGAAAATTTATAAGCATAGAAATTCCATAGCTGTAGCACACCCACACCCACACACTCAGAAGTGCTTATTACAAAAAAGCAGATCTTTCAATGAAACAAAGAATAAAAACAACATCAAGAATATGATGTTTTAGAAAAAGGCAAACAACAGCATCTAAACAGGTGCAAAATATTAAAGGAACTAAATGCTATAGGGAAAGAATTATAATACCTTTCTCATAAAACATGTTAAAGATGAACTGTAACTAATGAGAAAGTGATTACATGTCTTATTTAATAATATTCACTCACTTCATCAAATATTAGAAGATGGGGAAAAATGCTCAGAAATGGAAGAAGTTTAAGAAGCAGCCAAAATAACAGAGAATAAACGATAATAGGCAAACAAAAGTCTCACCAATATGAAGAGACCTAAATAATTCTGTCTTAGTTTCCTTTCACATCACCAAATATACATATTAAATCATTGTTACCTTGGTGGAACTAACAGACTATAGATGATATACTTTAATTTTTTTCAAATGTACAACTTGGCAATGAAACTTTCATTATAGTCTGTTTTATGAAGTTTTTTAAAAGTCAACTGCTTTCAGTTTGTATTTTCAGGTATATTTTATTAATTTTTAAATTGAAAAAAATGAGGTTGATTCTCAAAGTTGTATTTTACATAAAATCATGCCAGAATATACAAATGAATATATGCACATATAGACTCTCTGTATGTGAATATATCTGCTTTGACAGAATGGGATCTACTTCCTCCTAATTAGATACCCACAATTTGGACATAAGTCCTTAGGAGTTATTTGACTTAGAGAGAAGTTTTGACTTAGCTAGACTTATATAGCTAGTATTTAAAAGGATTTTTTAAGTCATGTCCTTCTGACTTCAAGACCACTGATCATAACAAACCTTGTGTCATATTTATAAATATAGGGAAGAACACATCAGCAAATAATAGGTAAATTTGCTGGTTAGAGAAATAAGTTCCTCACTTTTAAATAAATGAAAATTAAATCAATAAACATAAAGTATGGGTAGTTGATGTAGTCTATATAATTCTTATTACTTGAATAAGAATAATAAGATTAGGCAAGCAGAATACACTTAAATGGATGACAAATTTAATGAATTAAGTGTTCTTAAACCCCATTACATTTTGTCAGTGCAAACTGTAAGTTTGAATAAAAAGTTTATGATAAAATATTTGCCAGAAGAGAAAAAGTGAAAAATATAGATAAATGTGCCTGTTTTTCATACAAATTTCTAACATAGCTATATAAATACACCCATACACACACATATATAGTGACATTTCTAAGTTTCTTCATTTTGATCATTGCCAATGTACTGGAATTGATAACTCATTTAAACATTTCAAGGTAGTGAAGCTATAATTATTTCATACAATTTGTTATTTACTATTACCTCTCATTCATATTGACGGTTAATAAACAGGGACTTTTGAAATGAATGCTATTTCAATAATGTTATTATTTTCCCCTTTCCACCAAGGAAAGTTATTATGAGTATCCCCTAAACAGGGCAAATTCATGGAGAAGTGATATTTAATGTCAGATATGATGAAGAATAAATAAGTCGATTTGAACCTGCACAAGCTTGCCTAAATTTTATTTTGCAACCTTTTTTTTAAAAGATAGATGTGGGGGCAGCTAGGTGGCTCAGTGAATAGAGCACCAGCCTTGGAGTCAGGAGTACCTGGGTTCAAATCTGGTCTCAAACACTTAATAATTACCTAACCTTGTGGCCTTGGGCAAGCCACTTAACCCCATTTGCCTTGCAAAAAACCTAAAAAAACTCAAAAAACCATAAAAGATAGATGTGATTTCCCCAAATTTTGAACTTATAAATCAAATTTCTTTTAATACTCCTCTTCATGTTTACCTAGGCTTATTATGGAGTCTATATTCACAATCTTTCAATTTAATACACATGATAAGTGTTCTCAAATTTCAGTAAAACCTAAAATGAAAAATTCTTTAAAATTCAAGATCAGCTCCAAATTAATGTCAGAAACTGGGATGTCTTGTGAATAGTTAAAGGACACAAGAAATCATAGTCCTGGAGAGTAGGAAGGATAACGTATTTCAGAAGAATTATTTCTGTTTCTGAATAAGGAAAATCAGTGACATTAAATATTTTTTTTCCTTTATGTGGAGATTATATGCAAGGTTCTCTCATTACTTTGTGTAAGAGAGCAAGTAAAATGATGGCAGGGGAGCAGTATGAGAGACCAATAAGATTTGACAGAGAAAGACATACCTCTCCCAACAAGAACCTCATGAAAATAAAAATGCCAGCAATTATATTAGTGAAGGTCCTCAACCAGGGCAACTCTAGAATTTGGACAATGAATGTGAATTTTTATATTTTGAGAACTTAGAGACAAACAGATCCACTTTGTTTTTAGAGTTTTCCTTTTTCTAAAATTTGTTCAACAAAACATTGTCTTGGGAACAGCACGTTTATAAGAAAGACAAAAAGCCCATTTAACCAAATCATAGCAAATGAGAAATCAGAGAATGTGTGTGCACATAAACATAAATGCATATATATGAATGCATGTGGTATGTATGGATATATGTATGCAAATTCTTTATCTCTAATATGAATCTCCTAACCGCATCAAAGGTCACTGGATGTTTCTGACATCCTGAAGTGTGAAAGTTCATGTGTTTTATGAAAGTCTCAGCATAATTAAAAAGGTGCAAAGATCCTGGAGGGAGTCTTTCCTTCTAACATTTCCTCCTGGACATAGGACCTAATCTGATACCCTACCATTTCCTGGTCCTTCCACTGCTGAACCAAGTCAGAAAGTAGCTTATCAGATCCTGCCTTCTGATAGTGGAAGTGCATTAAAAAAACAATCCCTCTTTAAAAGTCTGTACTATGGTCATTTCATTTTAACTCAAGCCTAAACACACACTTACACAATCATCAAAATTGGAGAAATGTTAATAATTGTGTATATATGTCTGATTCTTATTATTCCTTTGAGTATATTTTCCCCTTACTTGGACAACTCAGGAGGTTAAACATGGTGAAATTAAATCCTTTTTTAAAGGCCAAAGTCATGGAAGTTCCCAGCAGGCACACAAATACATTTGTGAACATAATACACATATACAAATTCATGCATGTATGTTTCTACATGTACATATACATATGCATAAGATAAGCATGTTTTTACATACATACTTACATATACACACCAAACAATATAGATTCAAAGAGCTCTTCCATTGGGAATGAGATAACTAAGCTTAAACAAGAGAGAGGAGAGAGAGAGATTGTTAGTTCTAGATCTCACTCAAGAAGAATCTCCTTGAAATAAATAATATAGAAATCTGGGGTCAGGGACATTGTGGAGATTGTAAGTTCCTTTCTTTTCTTCCTATAACTTATAACTTCAGCAATCTTCTCTCTTAAAGCAGAAACAAGAAATCCTCAAAGTCACTTTAGGTCTGAAAAGTCACTTTCCCTTTCCTCAACTCATTACAATTCTTCCCAGCTCCTCATAAATATGTGATCATTAAAAAGTTTGAGAAACATAGTTTGTGGGTAATTTAATCATTTAATGAGTAATGTCAGCAAATTATTAAAAAAGCATTGTCATTTAGCCATATCTCTTACATCAAGGATCCCCTAATGGTGATGGGATCACAGTTTAATTCCTGAGGGATGACTAATCACCCCAGTCAGAGGTGGGATCTTTGGGAGTGCTAAATGTAGATAACAAATATTAGTCAAGGAAATATCAATTGCCATATTGCCTGTCTTGAAAATTGGGAAAATCAACATTTTACCAGGACTTGTTGGAGGAAATGCAAGAAGTATGAATATATCCATTAGTCTAAACTTAGAAAAGGTAAAAAAAAAAACTGGATTAAAAAATATTAATTATTATCTAAGAAAGAAATATTTAGCTCACAGAAATGGCATGGAATTAATCACCATGACAAATAAGAAGAGGGTTCATTCCAATGGACTTTGGAACAAAAATGGCACAACTCAAACTGCCCATTAGATATCTTGATCTGTGCTTATCTTTTTTTTAATTAGAATGAACATTTTATTTTTTTTATATTAACCAAGGAAACAGTTATTTTATTTTGTTTTGTTATATATTTTTATTTATTTTTATTAAAGATATTATTTGAGTTTTACGATCCCCCCCAATCTTACTTCCCTCCCCCCACACCCCCACAGAAAGCAATCTGAAAGTCTTTACTATGCTTCCATGTTGTACCTTGATCCAAATTGGGTGTGATGAGAGAGAAATAATATCCTTAGAGAAGAGACTAGAATTCTAAGAGGTAACAAGATCAGACAATAAGATATCTTTTTTTTTCTAAATTAAAGGGAATAGTACTTGAACATTGTTCACACTCCACAGCTCTTTATCTGGATCCAGATGGCACTCTCCTTTGCAGACAACCCAAAATTGCTCCCAATTGTTGCACTGATGGAATGGGTGAGTCCTTCAAGGTTGCTTATCACTCCCATGTTGCTGTTAGGGTATACAGTGTTTCTCTGGTTCTGCTCATCTCACTCAGCATCAGTTCATGCAAATCCCTCCAGGCTTCCATGAAATCCTGTACCTTCTGGTTTCTAATAGAACAATAGTGTTCCATGACATACATACACCACAGTTTGCTAATCCATTCCCCAATTGAGGGACATTTATTTGATTGAAAATTCTTTGCCACCACAAACAGGGCTGCTATAAATATTTTTGTACAAGTAATATTTTTAATATTTTTCTTCATTTCTTCAGGATACCCAGTAGTGGTATTGCTGGGTCAAAGTGTATGACACATTTTTTGTTGCCCATTGGAAGTAGTTCCAAATAGCTCCCCAGAATGGTTGGATGAGTTCACAGCTCCACCAATGGTGTATATCTATATCCCAGATCTATATCCCAGATTTCCCACATTAGTTCCAACAATGATCATTATCCTTTCTGGTCATATTGACCAATCTGAGAGCTGTGAGGTGGTACCTCAGAGAAGTTTTAATTTGCATTTCTCTAATAATGAATGATTTAGAGCATTTTTTCATATGGCTATGAATTGCTTTGATCTCCACATCTGTAAATTGCCTTTGCATATACTTTGATCATTTGTCAATTGGAGAATGACTTTTTGTTTTAAAAATATGACTCAGGGGCGGCTAGGTGGTGTAGTGGATAAAGTACCTGCCTTGGACTCAGGAGTAGCTGGGTTCAAATCTGGATTCAAACACTTAATAATTACCTAGCTGTGTGGCCTTGGACAAGCCACTTAACCCCATTTGCCTTGCAAAAAAAACCTAAAAAAATATGACTCATTTCTCTTTATATTTTAGAAATGAGTCCTTTGTCAGAATCATTAGTTGTAAAGATTGTTTCCCAATTTACTACATTTCTTTTGATCTTGGTTACAGTGGTTTTAAAATCTGTGTAAAAGCATTTTAATTTAATGAAATAGAAATCATCTAATTGGTTTCTGGTGATGTTCTCCAACTCTTCCTTAATCATAAACTGCTCCCCTTTCCATAGATCTAATAGGCAAACTAGTCCTTGATCTTCTAATTTGCTTATAATATTTTATTTTGTCTAAGTCCTGTAACCATTTGAATCTTATCTTGGTAAAGGGTATTAGGTGTTGGTCTAATCTAAGTTTCTTCCATACTAACTTCCAATTATCCCAGTAGTTTTTATCAAGGAGAGAGTTTTTATCCCCATGGCTGAACTCTTTGGGTTTATCGAAGAGCAGATTACTATAATCATCTACTGCTTTAACACCTAGTCTATTCCACTGGTCCACCACTCTATTTGTTAACCAATACCAAACAGTTTTGATGACTGATGCTTTATAATATAATTTTAGATCAGGTAGGGCTAAGCCACCGTCTTTTGCACTTGTTTTCATTAAGTTCCTGGCAATTCTTGACTTTTTATTACTCCATATGAATTTACCTACAATTTTTTCTAACTCATTGAAGAAAGTTTTTGGAATTTTGATTGGTAGGGCACTAATCAGATAGTTTAGGTTTGGTAGAATTGTCATTTTTTTTATATTAGCTCTACCTATCCATGAGTAGTTGATATTTGCATTAGCATTTGCATATTTAAATCTGCTTTAATTTGTGTGAGAAGTGTTTTATAATTGTTTTCAAAAAGATTCTGAATCTGTCTTGGCAAATAGACTCCCAAGTATTTTATATTGCCTGAGGTTACTTTGAATGGGATTTCTCTTTCTAGCTCTTCCTGCTATAGCTTGTTAGACATATATAGAAAAGTTGAGGAATTATAAGGGTTTATTTTATAACCTGCAACTTTGCTAAAATTGCTAATTGTTTCCAGTAGTTTTTTGGATGACTTCTTGGGATTCTCTAGGTAGGCCATCATGTCATCTGCAAAGAGTGAGAATTTTGTCTCTTCCTTCCCAATTCTAATTCCTTCAGTTTCTTTTTCTTCTCTAAATGCTGATGCTAACATTTCTAATACAATATTGAATAGTAGTGGTGATAATGGGCACCCTTGTTTTACCCTTGATCTTTCTGGGGAATTCCTCTAGCCTCTCCCCATTGAAAATAGCGCTTGTTGGTGGTTTCAGGTAGATACTGTTAATTATTTTACGGAACAGTCAATTTATTCCTACATTCTCTAGTGTGTTTAACAGGAATGGATGCTGTATTTTGTCAAAAGCTTTTTCAGCATCTATTGATATGATCATATGATTTCTGATAGATTTGTTGTTGATATAATTGAGTATACTAACAATTTTCCTACTTGGTCATAATTTATTGTCCTGGTGATAACTTGTTGCAATAATTTTGCTAAGACTTTATTTAAAATTTTTGCATCTATATTCATCACAGAAAGAGGTCTATAATTTTTTTCTTTTTTGACTCTTTCTGGTTTAGCTAACAGCACCATATTGGTTTCATAGAAGGAGTTAGGCAGAATTCCATCTTCCCTCATTTTTCCAAAGAGCTTATATAGAATAGGAACCAATTGTTCCTTAAATGTTTGGTAGAATTCACTTGTGAATCAGTCAGGCCCTGGAGATTTTACTTTGGCAGTTCAATGATGGCTTGTTGAATTTCTTTTTCTGAGATAGGGTAGTTTAGGTATTTAATCTCTTCTTCATTTAACCTGGGCAACATATATTTTTGTAAATATTCATCCATTTCACTTAGATTATCAAATTTATTGGCATAGAGTTGGGAAAATAATTTCAAATTTTACTTTAATTTCTTCCTCATTGGTGGGGGGTTCACCTTTTTCATTTATGATAATAGCAATTTAGTTTTCTTCTTTCCTTTTATTAATCAAATTGGCCGGATCTTTATCAATTTTATTGGTTTTTCCATAACACCAACTTTTGGTTTTATTTATTAATTCAATAGTTTTTTTTTTTGCTTTCGATTTTATTAATTTCTCCTTTAATTTTTAGAATTTCTAATTTGGTATTTAATTGGGGATTTCTGATTTCTTCTTTGTCTAATTTTTTAGTTGCATGTTTAGTTCATTGATTTCCTCTTTCTCCAATTTATTCATGTAAGCATTTACAGTTATAATATATCCCCTGAGAGTTGCTTTGAATGAATTCCATAGGTTTTGGTATGTTGTTTCATTATTATCATTATCTAGGATAAAATGGTTAATTCTTTCTGTAATTTGTTTTTTGGTCCACTCATTTTTAAAAATTAGGTTATTCAGTGTCCAATTTGTTCTAGGTCTATATCTTCTTGGCCCAGTATTGCATATGACTTTTACTGCATTGTGATCTGAGAAAGATGTATTCAGTATTTCTGCCTTTCTGCAGTTGATCATTAGGTTTTTATGTCCTAGTACATGGTCAATTTTTGTATAAGTTCCATGTACTGCAGAGAAAAAGGTATATTCCTTTCGATCCCCATTCAATTTCCCCCATAAGTCTAACTTATCTAATTTTCTAAAAATCTACTTTCATCCTTAACTTCCTTCTTGTTTATTTTATGATTCAGTTTGTCTAGATCTGAGAGCAGGAGGGTGAGGTCTCCCACTAGTAGAGTTTTTCTTTCTATGTCTTCCTGTAGTTCTTTCAGATTCTCCTCTTAGAATTTGGGTGCTGTCCCACTGGGTGCACATATATTCAGTATTGAAATGACTTTATTGTCTATGGTATATTTTTGGAGGATAAAGTTTCCTTCCTTATCTCTCTCTTTTTTAGTCTTTTTTTTTTTTAATTTTCTAAGGCAATGGGGTTAAGTGGATTGTCCAAGGCCACACAGCTAGGTAATTACTAAGTGTCTGAGGCCAGATTTGAACTCAGGTACTCCAGACTCCAAGGCCAGTACTCTATCCACTGTGCCACCTAGCCACCCCCATTCCTTATCTCTTTTAATGCTATCTATTTTTGCTGCTGCTTTGTCTGAGATAAGGATTGATACCTCTGCTTTTTTTTTTACTTCAGCTGAAGCAAAATATATTTTGCTCCAACCTTTTACATTTATTCTATATTTATCTCTCTGCTTCAAATGAATTTATTGTAACAAGTATATTGCAGGATTGGGGTTTTTAATCCACTCTGCTATTTGCTTACATTTTAAGGGAGATCTCATCCCATTCACATTCAAAGTTACAATTACTATTTCTTTATTGCCCTCCATGCTATATTCCCTCTGTTCATATTTTCCCCATTCCCCCCTTTATCCATATTCCCCAGTATTTTTTTCTGAATACCACACCGTTCATTGTGTTTGCCTTCTTATATCAGCCCCTTCCCTTTCTTTCCCCTTTCCCTTTTTCCCTTTTCCCTTCCCTGACTTTTGTTATTTCCCCCTTTTCCCCACACTCTCCTTCCCTTTCTCTGCCCCCACCTTTTCCCCTTTTAATACTGGAAAGGTTAGATGTTTTATAAGTTAACTGAGTATGTGTAGGGTGACTTTAAGCAAAGTCTGATGAGAAGAAGATTCAGGTGTTTCTCATCTGCTCCCTTCTTCCCCTCTATTACCATAGGTTTTTTTGGTACCTCTTAGTGTAATGAGATTTACCCCATTCGGTCCCCTCCCTCCTCCTGGCTCTTTCTTGTAACCCTTTTTAAGGAAGTAATGTTTTTTAGATCATTGTATCTAAGTCATAGAAAATTCTGAGCATCTGTCCTTTCTAGATCAGCTTATTATATCAAATAGAGACAAAATTCCTGGGAGTTATTAGAGTCTTGCTCCCAAGTGGGGTTAAAGCCAGTTACCTCTCTTTAGATAGCATTCTCATGGATAGGTCATGAATGTCCATCATTTCTGGCTAGGTATATTCTCTCTGTTAGAGTTACAATTCTCAAGATTTATGAGAATCTTTTTCCCCATGCTGGGATATAGCCAGTTTCAAATTACTGCATAGCATTTTTTTTCCTTTTAACATCCCCACCTTTATTTTTACCTTTTCATGTGTCTCTTGAACCTCCTGTTTGATGTCCAAATTTTCTGTTTAGCTCTGGTCTTTTCATCAGAGATTTTTGGAATTCTTCCATTTTGTTAATTGTCCATCTTTTTCCCTGGAAGAGAAGGCTCAGCTTTGTGGGAAAGTAGATTCTTGGATGCATTCCAAGCTCCTTTGCTCTTTAAAATATCTCATTCCAGTCCCTTTGATCCTTTAATGGTGATCCAGCCAAGTCCTGCGTGATCCTTACTGTTGCTCCTTGATATTTAAATTGTTTCTTTCTGGCTGCTTGCAGGATTTTCTCTTTTATCTGATAGTTCTGGAGTTTGGCCATAACATTCCTCTGTGTTTTCATTTTAGGATCTTTTTCTGGTGGGGATCGATGTACTCTTTCAACAACTACTTTGCCCTCTGATTCCATCATATCAGGGCAGTTTTCCACCACTAGATCCTGTAATATTAAGTCTATGCTTTTTTTTTCTCTTCAATGTTTTCAGGAAGTCCTATAATTTTCAGGTTACCCCTCCTCTATCTATTCTCTAGGTCAGTTGTTTTGGTGATGAGGTATTTTACATTTTCTTCTATTTTTTCTATTTTTTGATTTTGTTTAACCGACTCTTGCTGTTTCATGGAGTCATTAGTTTCTGTAGACTCCATTCTTTTTTGGGGGAAGGAGTTTTCTTCATTAACCTTTTGCAACTCCTTTTCCAATTGCTCAATTTTACTTTTGAAAAAGGTTTCCATTTGACCAATTGAGGTTTTGAGAGAATTATTTTCTTTTTGCATTTTCCCAATTGAGGATCTGAGAGAATTTATTCTCCTTTTGTATTTGTCCAATTGTACTTTCTAAGGATTTGTTTTCTTGTTGCAAGGTATTAATTGTCTCTCCCAAATTTTTAAGCTCTTTCCTTATTTCTTCAAGGAAGTCTTTCTGTGCTGAAGACCAAATCGTATTCTCCTCAGAGGTTCTAGGTCTTTCTGAGTTAGGATCTTTCCCTTCCAGGAATTTTTCTATGGATCCACCTTTCCGCTGACCCTTCTTCATTTTGCTAAGATCTTGAGTTGGGAGGGGCTGTTTCACAGCTGCTTAGTATGCCTGCAGGCTTTACTCACTAAGTGCAATTTCTCTGGCTGGCCAGTAGGAGGCATTGGTTGCTTTCTCTGGCATGTCTGTGACCTTGATTGAGCCCTTCTCCCTTTGCTTGAAGGGAGGAGTTGGAGCTATTGAACTCTTTTGCCTTCAATCAGTGGAGCTCTTTACCCTGGCCTGAGGTCATTCCTCAGCTGGGCTGGTTATTTTGCTCACACACCTGGGCCTGAGGCAGAAGTAGTGTGCATTTCTTTGTTTGGGAGGAGGTCTGAGTTTTAATGGGACTCTGAGTTCCTCAGACCAGAGGAGCCCAGGGATGGTGTTCACAGCTCTCTGGCACCAGATCTCTCCCCCCAGCCATGCCTGCAACTTCCCGGGGGACAGCACCAACACCAGTGCCTCTACTCCCTAGTTGACTCAAGCCCCTGCCATCTAGCCCCACCATTGATCCAGCAAGTCCGGTTCCTGGGCCCTCAGACTCCAGCCTCCAATTCAGCTATTAATCTGGTTGGTATTAGGCTGATCCTCTCTCTAAGCCCAGACTCACACGCCCAAATTTGGCCAATGCTGCTGCCAGAGACGAATCCTGAGGTAGATGCTCTTTCTCCTGCCTTTTCTTTATGGGTTTTGTGGGTCGGATTTCTTTTAAGAGTTTTGCTTCATATGATAGATGGGGAAAAGGTGAGGAGACTTTAGAACTGTGCCTGTCTTCTCTCTGCCATCTTGGCCAGAAAACAACCTGTGCTTATCTTATACATCTTAAGGTTTCTAGGACACTTTAAATTTAATATGACCCAAATTACTGTGATTATCTTTGCCTAAAAACTTTTCTGTCTTCAAAACTTCTCCTTGACTAAAGAGGGTGACATACTCCTCCTAACTTTTTGGATTACGACTTTGTTGTGATCCTCAATTCCTCAATCATATTCACTCCCCCCCCAAAAAATACAATTGGGTATGACAAGCCAATACTACTTTCTTATCAATCATATATACCCTTTCTTTCCTCTAAAAGGACTCCACTGTGACATTGACTTTTATCACACATTATTTTATCTATAGTGTTCTTCCTTACCTGAATTCCTAGCTATATTTTGGCATTTAAAACTCCTTTCAACCTTTCTTTCTCAAATGTTGTTCCCTACATGGTTCTTATGTTTCAGTGGCATTAACGTCCTTACTGTTCTTGCTTTCGATTTGGTGTCTTCTGACAATGTGGTTGTTTTGTGCTTTGTTTTGTTTTGTTTTTCATTAGCTCTGTCCTGTGATGGTAATTCTCATACTTTTTATCTCCTTCTAATCTACTTGTTTTTTTAAAATATAAGTTCAAATCAAACATAATGTAGAGAAATTTTTCCCTATCTCCTTAGATGATAAGGTCTTCCAACTGAGACTATTTACATTAATCTGTAAGTATCTATAACATATCTACTTGATTCAATCTTTCCTCTCAAACTCAGGTGTCACTTTGTAATTTTTAGTCCCTAGTACTTAGCATAGGACTTATCATGTAGTATCTTTTTATCAAATGTTTGTTTTAGTCAGGAGAATAAGTAGAAAATATGTGTGCCCATTAAAAATTATTATTAACTATTCCTACCAGTAACATGTAACTTGATTAAGGTACAGAAAAGGAATCATCACATTTAGATTGTGTCAAAAGAAAGTTAAACAGAGAGTTCCAAAAATGATACATTTTTAGCCACAGATTATATCAAATATGTATATAGATTATTTTATGAGTTCAATTGCCCAAAAGCAAAGGAAACCTTATGAGAAATTAAAAATGGATTTTTGCAGAATTCCTGAATGGAGCCTAAATTGTAGGGCGAAGCTGGAAAGCTCCCCTAAGCTTTTCATGGTCTTTACTTAAAAGAACTTTAAAAGAAACCTCTAAATAGATTTAGGAGCAACAGAATTTACAAAAGCAAGAAAGAAATAATGGTTCAACTAGAGATTTCATGTAGAGACTATAGGAATGCTCTACCTCACATGGAGAAAACGACAGGGTGGAAAAGGCAGGGGACAGGTAAGCCAATGGGAGGCTTATCCACAGAACACATCAGTACCTGAGAGGTCCCTGTGTCTTTCTCCTCAGGAAAGCAGTTCAGCAGGACAGGTGTGATGGTCCCAGAACCATATAGAAGGCGCACTTTGAGTCATGGAACATGGGAGCAACAAGCAGGATTGGGTTAGTCTAACCTAACAGGGAAAAATCAGCAGTCCAAAGCTGAGGCCATGCTGTGGAAAGGCAGTAATAAGACCTCTCCTGCCCCAGCACAAAAACTATGGGACAGTGAGAACCAGGAGCAAAGCTCAATTTTCTGAACAAGTAGCAAAAAAAAGCCCAAAATAAACAGAAACTAATCTATAGAAAGGTACTATGGGGACAGGAAGAGAAAAAGGACATCTAGAAAGAGGAAAGGAGAAACAAAATGCCTACATGTGAAGCATCAAAGGGAATTATGAATTTATCAAAAAAGATTTTTAAAACCAGATAAAAGAGGTAGTAAAAAATTAAGAAAAATAAATTAAAATTATTCAGGAAAATTATGAAAAATTGGAAAAGGAAGCATAAAAATAGATTGAAGAAAGCAGCACTAGAAAACTAGGAAAATAAATGACAATTATTCAGAATTTTGAAATATTGGAAAAGGAAGCACAAAAAATAGAATGAGGAAAGCAATATGTATAAAAGTAGGATTGGTCAAATGGGAAAGGAGATACAAAAGCTAACTGAAAAAATAGATCCATAAAAATTAGAATTTTTCATGTTGAAACCAATGACTCTATAATGTAACAAATTAATACAATATAACACAACATAATAACATAATATAAGACAATATAATAAAGAATTTATCAAACAAATGACAGAAAAAAAGAAGAAAATATAAAATACCTAATAGGAAAAAAATAACCTCAAAAACAGATCAAGAAGAGATAATTTACAAATTATGTGAATCCTTGAAAGCATTAATCCGAACAGACAGAAGGAGAGGGGAGGGGGGAGAGAGAGAGAGAGAGAGAGAGAGAGAGAGAGAGAGAGAGAGAGAGAGAGACTTAGAACACTAACTTTCAGAATATTTTCAGGAAAACTGTCTGAGTGTCCTGGAACGAAAATTTAAAATAATCCTTGAGAAATCCAATTATGCCTCTTGAAAGAGATCATTAAAGAAAAATTCCAGGGAATATGGTAGCTAAATGTCCAAGATATCAGGACAAGGAGAAAATATGGTAACCACTCAGAAAGAAATAATTAAAATACCAAAGAACCATATTGAGTTTTACACAGAACTTAGCAGTTTCTACTTCAGTATTAGTTCTACTTGAATAGGATCAGAGTGTCTGAAATATATTCCAAAAAAACTCATATTACAATCAATAATTGTATACTCTGCATAACTGCCAAACTCAGATGAAAAGATGCACATTTAAGGAAAAAAGGAACTTCAAAATTTCCTGATTAAAAAACAAAAAGAAAAAAATAACAGAATTGAACAGAAAAAATAGATATTCAAGTTAAAAACTCAAGAGATGTGGAAAAGGAAAACAAAGACAAAAAGACTACATGGGAAGGTAATATATGTAACTCTTAAGAATTATATTTCTGTTGGAAAGTTAAAAAAGAACTACACTTAAACAGAGGGTTTGGATATACATTAATTATGATGTGATGATATTAAACATGAAAATATGCAAAAAGGGGTTATATTGGGAGAAAAAGGAGTGGCAGCAAAAGGTAAACCACATTACAGGAAGAAGCTAAAGGAGCTATTTATAAGAGGGGGGAGGGGGGGAAAGAAGGGAGGTGTGTGAGTATGATTGAATCTTGTTCTCAAAATATTTTGCTCAAAGAGGGAATAACATACACACCCAAATGGGCTCAGAAATTTATCTGACCTTACAGTGAATAGGAAGGGGAAGGAGAATGAAATAGGAAGGAGGCGGATACAGAAGGGGAAAAGGGAAAGAAAAATGGGGGGACCGATAGAAGGGAAGGCAGATTGTGGGAAATGTGGTCAAAAGTAGAACACTGATGAGGAAGGATCACATGAAAAGAAATTTAAAAAAATTAAATGGGCAAAAATTGGATGGAGGGAAATACTGTTAATCATCATAATTGTTATTATAAATGAGATGATTTCTCCCGTAAAACAGAAGCAAGATAGCAAATGATTAAAAACCAGAATCATTTAAGATTTTGTTTCAAGAAACAAATTTGATGTAGAGAGATCACATAGGGTAAAGGTAAAAGGCTAGAACTGAATATACTTTGCTTCGGATTGAAGTGAAAAAAAAATGGAGGGGCAGCCAGGCTAATATCAGACGAAGAAAAAGCAAAAATAGACCTAATTAAAATATGTAGAAGGAAACTACATCTTCGCAAAGGCAATGAAGTAATATTCATACTAAATATGTATGCACCAAATGCTATAGCATCAAAATTATTAGAGAAGTTAAATGAATTTCAAGAATAAATAGAAAGTAAAACTATACAATTAGGGTTCTTCAATCTAATCACAAAATAAGCAGGAAGAATGTCTTGGATAGACTCAAGATGGTGGCACAAAACCCGCAAGCTCCCAGAATCTTTACTAAACCAACTTTCAATGAAGGCTCCAAACAGATCTTAAAGCAACCACCACAGACAGTAAAACATCTGTTCAGTAAGGTATATTGGGGGAACTTCAGAAAATGCCTGTCACAAGGGTAAAAGAGTATGGGCTCAAAAGCCAATGAGAGGAATATAGTGCAGTCAAAGGTCCTGTAGCAGTTCTGCCAGGAGTGAGAGTCCCAATTCTGGATTGAAGAGCAAGGGGTTTGAGCCCTAGGAAGCTAGTGTTCCATTGATCTACCCTAGCACAAGGAGCAAAGTAGGAATAGCAGAAACATCAAAGAGGAAAGTCAGAGAGCAGAACTCCAACCACCTATACCACAAGAACAGAACTCAACTAACAGAAAGAACAAAAGAATAAAAAAATACACTATCCATTGACAGCTGTGTATTTCTAATAAGGGCAATAAAAATGCCATCCCAGAAGATGAAAACAGTGACAAAATTGTGACATGCGAAACTTCTAATAGGTTGAAAAATTGGTCTCAATTCCAAAATGACATCTTGAAAGAGTTCACAAAAGTAGAGAGAAAGAAGAAAAATGGATAAAAGCAATGAGATTTATACAGGAGAATTATGAAAAATTAACTGAGGAAAACAAAAATTTTATAAGTAAAATTAACCTACTGAAAAATAAAATTTAACTGGGAAAGGAAACAAAAAATCAACTGAAGAAAATAAAACCTTAAAAACCAGTTTTGGACAAATGGAAATAATTGACTACAGACACAAAAATTCTCACAAACAAAAAGAAAAATTCTAAAACAGAAGAAAAGAAATTGTAAAGTACTTCTTAGAAAAAAAAAATGATTAACCTGGAAAATAGATCCTGAAGTGATAATATTATAAATTATTGGTCTACCTGAAAGTCAAAGAAGAAAAACAGACTGGACAAATAACATGCAGGAAAATATCATGTAATGTTGTTGAAATATCTTGTACTAAGAAAATAAAATAGTACTTGAAATAATATGTCTATCAAATGATAGATTTAAATAGTGGAAAAACTATGAATTGCCCAGGGGAGGTAATAAAGAAAAATTTTGCCTAAATTAATCCAGTTAATCAGTGAAATAACAATCAAACTAGCAAAAATATTTTTAGAGCTAGAAAACATAAGATCAAAATTTATCTGGAAGAAAAAAGGGTCAGGACTATCAAGGGAATCAATGAAAAAATGCAAAACAAGGCAACTTAATCATACCAATTTCAAAACTATTATAATGCAGCAGTCAGCAAATATATTTGGTATTACTTAATAAATAGTGTGGTGGATCAATGGAAAAAAGTCATATTCAAAGAAATAGTAATAAATAACCATACTAATCTACTGTTGAATAAACCCATAGATTGCATTTTCTGGCATCAGATATCATTATTTGAAAAAATAAAACAAAGCAAAAAAATGAGAAAAACTAGAAACAAGTTTAGCACAAACTAGGCATAGAGTAACATAACACACCCTATACAATAATAAAGTCAAAAGACTACATGATTCAGACATAAGGGATGTTAAATATAAGTCAATTAGAAGAACAATGAATCATTTATTTTCAGATCCATGAACAGAAGAAGTTATAGCCAAATAAAAGAGAGAGAGCACACTACAAAATGCAAAATTATCTATTTTGATAACATTAAATTGAAAACTTTTTGCTTTTCAATATACAACAAATACTATCAAGACTAGAGGGGGAAAAGGGGTGGCTAGGTTGTGTAGTGGATAAAGCACCTGCCCTGGAGTCAGGAGTACCTGGGTTCAAATCTGTTCTCAGACACTTAATAATTATCTAGCTGTGTGGCCTTGGGCAAGCCACTTAACCCAGTTTGACTAAAACCTAAAAAAAAAGATTAGAGGAAAAAAAATAGCTGGGAAATAACTTTTATGGCCAGAATATGTTGGAATATGCTTCTGATATAGTTAATCATATCTGAAATATATAAAGTACTAATTCAATTTCATAAGAATACAAGCAATTCCTCAATAGATTTTTGGTTAAAGGATACAAACAAGTAGTTTTCAGGTGAAGAAATTGAAGCTATCTATATAGTCAAATGAAAAAAAAATGTACTGTCATTATTAATTAGACATTGCAAACTAACACAATTATGAGGTACCACCTTATGCCTATCAGACTGGCTAATATGACAGAAATAGAAATGATTAACATTGGACAGTATGTGGGAAAACTAGGACACTTATGCATTGTTGACTGAGTTGTGAATTAATCCCACTATTATGGAGGGCAGTTTGGAACTATGCCCAAAGTGTACTAAAACTGTACATTCCCCATTGAATCAGTAATACTGATTCTGGGTTTGTGTTCCAACGTGTTCACAGCATGGGGGGAAAGCCACACATGTAAAAGAATATTCATAGAAGGTGCTTTTGTAGTAACAAAGAATTGGAAATTTTAGGGTATTATGCATTGTTTAGATTTAAATAAAATTGGTGTGTTGCTATAATTTTCCATAAAAATATTGTGAGAACATACAAATGCCTAATTAATAGAATGCTCTGTAGGTTACTATGTGCTTTTAGATATATAGTTTCTTTTGGATTCATCATTTCATTTGATATAACATTTCATTTGATATTTCATTTCATTTTGCAGATCATAACAGTGAGGAAAATAGAGGATAAGTAGTTTGTAGTCTATATCTAGATAGCAACTGACATAGGTGAGTCTCATATGGACTATCCAAGAATATTTTTAAAACACTGAGAGAAAAAATGAATGAAATGTTAATTTTTTTAGGTTTTTTTGCAAGGCAAATGGGGTTAATTGGCTTGCCCAAGGCCACACAGCTAAGTAATTATTAAGTATCTGAGACCAGATTTGAACCCAGGTGCTCCTGACTCCAGGGTTGGTGCTTTATCCACTGTGCCACCTAGCTGCCTCTCATGAAATGTTAATGTTGAGAAAAAATGAAGTAAAATCAGAAATTAACCCAAAGATCAGGGTAACTGAGTAACAGGTTTTCTTTGGAATGCTGGATCATAAGAATTTGAGGAGTAAAGCCAATAGTTGTAGAAACAAAAAATCAGCCCAAGAGGTAAAGATTATCTCTTGAGATATGCTATTATCAATAGTGAAGATTTTTTTTGGATCATTTAAATAGCTACAGAACACATTTGGGAAGCTATGTGGCACAGTGGATAAAATGATCCTCTTGAAATGTTAGCATATTGGAGAATTTTTTCAACTTTGATACTCAAAACATGCTCAGAATTCTTAGTTGCCTCTCTCTTCTGATTTTTGGACTAGACCATAAAGCCTTGTTCAAAAAAATTCCCTTTATAGAACTATCAGAATTTTCATTTAAATTGTTTTCCCATTGTCTTGTTATGTTTATTTTCAGAACATAATGATACTATTCTGGACTAGTTCCCCTCTCTCCCTCACATAAATCATAAATGAATGACAGAATGAATTAAAAACTATAATTCTACAATGTGTTATTTACAAGAAACCCATTTGGAGAAGAGTTAAAGGTATGCAGTACTATTCTTCTCTAAAAAAATCACGAATGATCAGATTCTGAAGAACTATGGAAAGAATTATAGTCAGTGGTAGTAAGGGAAGGGAATAGAAGCAAAAGAAATCATACAAATTAACAAAAACATTATGAGTTCACTTACTTTACTGGATGCAGCCCCTTTCAGCTATTCAGAAAGCTAAGACAACCTTGGGAGACCTGTTATGGACAATGCTATCCATATTCATATGAAGAAAAACAAATCAAAACAAAAGAAAACAAAATCCTACAGAATCTGAATGAACATTATGTTCATGTTTTAAAATTTCTCTTATATTTTTCCTTTCTGTCCCATGATTTTCTTTCTATTCCCTTAGTCCTAATTCCTCTTTACAGAAAATAACTAATATATAAACATGCTAAACCAAAATGTACATGTACAATTTTCACTAGACTGTTCATCACTGAGGGGTTCGGGAGGGAAGGGAGAGTGGAAAGAAATTATGTATTTATAAAGGTGTATGTGGATGAATGTTGAAAAGCTTACATAACATGTAATTGGAAAAATAAAATAAAATTTTGATTAGTATTTAATAAAAGAGTATTGATCAACAAGAATCCCCAGTGGGTGGAGCTAAAGATGGGATAAGAGAATGGTGATATGTTTATGGGGTCCACCCTATTTATTTCTCTCTCACCAGGTTCTTTTTCTAGTTATTAGGAAACTGCTCTTATGGTAGCTAGATATGGGTCATACCAGAAAAGACAGGCAATGGTAAATTAGTAGTTATTTTACAAAATTATAAGCTGAATTGGAACCTCATCAACAACTCTTAAGTTGCCAAAATGTTAACTCTTATAATTTGATCTACCTTGCATATATAAATATCTAAGCCAACTGTTCACTCCTAGAGAACTAGAACCCATTTGAATGCTATGTTCCCAAAATGGATAGAAAATTGTTTAAGACTTTATAATGAAATATATTTTAATGCAAAAGGGACTTTCTTTATATTTTACTTATAGCGAAATCCAGTGATAAGGCTTGACAAGTCGAACTATTAATAACTGTTCAGCAAATGACTATTGTTTGACATCAACAGCCAACTTAAGCTCTATCATATAACAGTTGTTTAGGTACTTATATACTACTATGTGCTCATTATGGGCAGCATGCATAGCATAAAAGAATATATGCTTATTAGAATACTTAAAAGTCCTGTAAATTAATTAATTATGAATTAGGAAATTAAGAAGACAGAGTAGGAAGAAGGTAAAATTGACAGTCTAAAATTAATAAGAATGAGTCCTGATCAGGAAATCTAAGGAAAAAAATCTGGTGGATAATTTTTCCAGCTTTAGTCAGTTTAAAAGGAAAGAAAGAAAAATCTTTGAACAATTAAAAAAGGGACTAACCAGAACACATGAAGAGCTCCAGTAAAGAGGGTACCTCAGGTCAAGAAGGGCATGTAAATCCAACGCCAGACTATTGAAATCTACTGGTACCTTGATTGCTTAAATGTTTAGTTCCCAGACACATATTCAGATTGAGAATAAGAGCTGTGACTAGGTGTGTCATTTAAAATGGTAGAATGGTCATAGAGCCAAACTCTGTATTGATTGAAATTCAAGTTAAGAACCAAGCAACAATAGTGTGACTTTAACCCGAAATCGAAGTGGATTCTTATTTTCAAGTCAATTATGAAATTTAAGGGCAATAACTAGAGTTGAAATAACAGAAGAAAGCAAATATCAAGATTTATTGTGTATACATGGAATTGCGAAATAAGAAATAGGGGTGGAATTTCAAAAAATTCAATTAAAAAAGTTAGGAAATATGTAGAGTACATTAGGTGTTGATGACCATTTGTATAATTTAACCTATTTTCATACCTAATCTCAGGAATAATACAGTTCATCTTTACTTAAAGTAATTCTACATATGCATCAAGAAAAACAAGTTCTTTTTAAGCACTCATGAAATCTTTGATGTGTTTTAGGAATGGTTTTAATTTTATTTCCACCTACTAAACATTTCGCACAACTATTTTGAGAACTTTTCCATATAGGTCTCCTACACGAATTCTGTTCCTTGTTTCTCTTAAGCTCAAAGTAGCCTTGCATATGTTCTGCAATTTGAATACCCCTCTTGAATGAATCAGGTTAAATTTCTGGCTCTAGCTTGCTAGTCACTTAGTCTAAGTTTATAATCCTTTCAGCAGTATACATCTGTTCAGTTTTTGTGATTATTTTAAAGTCTGGAAGGCAAATTCAATTTCAATCAGGACTTAGTTATTTTACATTTTGATGTACAAGGTCCATTTCTATATCTTACATGTAGACGTCTACTCTATGTTGGATATACAATTAATATCAATAATTTTATTATGTATTTGACATATTCTGTACCTCACTACATGATATGAAAATGTGATAGCTTCTGTCTTTCTTCCATGTTAGCAGAAGTTTGCCTTAATAACAAATCAGAAGAATAATAACTGAAATATATGGCATCACACAAAAATAATTATTGATCTTTATCCCCAAGGTAAATGGAATTAAATGCCTTGTCTAGGATCATACAGCTATTAAGTATCAAGTATCTGAGGCTGGATGTGAACTCAGGTTCTCCTGAATCCAGAGTCAGTATTCTATGCTTTAAGCCAACTAGTTGTTCTTTCTATTAAACATATTGATGGAAAAATCACCATTATGCATTTTTATTGATATTTTCTTGTGACTTACCTCATAAAGAATATTGATATTATATAATATATATTATATATACATATTTCCAATTATGTTTATATGAATATTTATATATATATATATATATATAAATTAAATTCAAAATAAACAACTAGAATTTATTAATGCATGCTATGCACCAGGCACAGTGTTAAATATTGGAGAATTAAAAGGGGAAAAAATGAAGGTCTTGAGACTCCTCATTCTGGAATAATTGCTTCCTCCATGGTCCATGCATATGGATTATTCCAGGGAAAGACCCATTCCATTTTTCACATTTTTGAGTTCTTTCTGGAGCTTCCAATTTATGGAAGGTTTGAATCTGACCTGTTTCATTCTCCTTCCAGCCATGTTCTTATTTTCCTCTGCTTCAAACTGGGTAACTTCAATCCGCCTATATGACATGCTTACATCTTTTCAACACCTTTTTTCTCTATTGTCTTCCTATATTAAAGGTATAAATTACCTGAGAAACTTTAGGGATTGTTTTTTTTTGCCTGTATTTATGTCCTGCACTTGCTACAGTATCTGATCCATAGTAAATTCCAAGTAAATACGTGCTTCCTTCTATCCAAAATAGAATGTTATTTTTTTAAGAATTCCTTTTAATAACTTCTGGGACAGATAGTAGTGTGAAGCTAACATGCTCCTGGGACTTTTCACCAGAAAATATAAATCAATCCTCTGCTCCAACATTCAAGCTACAGATGTCTCCAAGAAAAAGAAAAGATGCAAAGAAGTTTTCAACAGAAGACATCATGGAAGATCTTAAATAAAGGTTTTCTCTTTGGAGGGGGGAAGGGGAAGTAAAGCCCAGGAGGTGAGAGTGGGAAAGCCAGCAGGAGGCTTTAAGCCATGGTGCAATCCAAGTCCCAAACGTTTAACAGCAGCAGAAGTCCAGGAAGCTAGATAGCAAGCCAGCAGGGAGGATCCCAACCCCAAACAAAGTCTGAACCCTGGAAACATTGAGGCAAAATTTAGGACTGTGTCAGGAAAAATCACTGCTAAGTCAGAATCTGAACATAAAGGAGGAAACAAACTTATGCAAAGGCAAGTCCAAGACTGCATAGGCAACATATTGGCCAATGGCAATTCAGGGCTCAGACCCCATCCCCAACAAAAATAAAAAGAAATAAAATAAAAGTTTGGATATATATGCCATATACCCCAGGAATAGAATTTTTTAAAAAAAGATGAGAAGTCATTAAAGAAAACTACTTCACAAAGATGACAACAATGCCACGTCTGAAGAAGAAATCAATGAAATATCACACATGGGGAAATATCAAAACAGTTTATAAATTGGATTCAAATACGAAAGCTCATTGAAGAGCTTTAAAATATTTTAAAACCAAAGGAGAGAGGAAGAAGGAAAAAATGGAAAAAAAAGAAATGAGAGTCATGGCGGATATTTATGAAAAATTGACCAGAGAATTCAGTGCCTTTAAAAAAGAAACACAATTGGTAATGAAGAAAATAAAATCCTAAGAATTAGAACTGAACAAATAGAAACCAAAGAATCAATGAGACTAAAAGGTTTCATCAAGCAAAATAAAAAAAAAAACTGAAAAAAATTGAAGAAAATACCTTTTAGGGAAAACAAATGACTTAAAATACATTCAGGAGGGAGAATTTACAAATCATTGGATCACCAGAAAGCCTAGATCACAAAATGAACCTGGAAAAGAACCTGAACGAAATTATACATGAAAACTGTCCAAATCTACTAGGAAAAAGAAAACAATATAATATTTGAAAGAATACACAGAACCCCTCCAGAAAGAGATTCCAGGATAAAAAACTCCAAAGGCTTTTATAGCCACATTTCAGAATTCTCAAATAAAGGAGAGAATATTATAAGCAGCATAAAGAAAGCAATTCAAATAGAAAGGAAACCCAATTAGACACACAGGAGCTATCAGCCTCAATACTAAAGGACTGTAAGACTGGGAATAGCATATAACTACCATGCAAAATTCAGTCATACTGTCAGGGGAAAGAAGCCTATTCAATGAAATAGAGGTCTTCCAGAATTTCTTGACACTAAGACCAGAACAGACCAGAGAATTCAATCACCAAATACATGACACAAGAGTTGCATGAAAAGGTGAAAGAAAAAAAAATGAAACAAAAACAAATAAATGTTGGTCGAGACCATTAAATTGTATACAACCTGAAAAACAAAGAAATATCAATTCTTATTCTTGAGAATGTTACTTCTCTCAAATTAATTAATGGTCCAAATATAACTGAAGAGATAGAACTTAAAAAAACATGGGTCTAGTTGAGTCTTGTCTCTCTATTGAAGAGGTCCTAGATAATGTCACTATGTTTGAAACAGAAAGCCCTGATGAAAAGCAAGGGTGTTAACTTTAAATTTATATGTCTTTTTATCGTTTGATCCACTTTAATTCTGTGTTCTGATGAAGCTTAACATTTTGTCTAATGAGGAAATCATAAGCTGGGTGGTTCTGTAACTTCCAATACATGTGAGATCTTCAGATTCTCCCAGTAATTAGAGATCTTTAAGATTCTTGTAATTAATTAGTTCAGAGTCTGACTTCATCAGTAATTCATTTAAGAAGCGGTTAAGTATCCTGGTGATTTCATTCTGTTCAGGTCTTTGTTTCAGGAAATTCTGGAAGTCCTCTGTTTTGTTGAACATCCATCTTTTTCTCTGACAGTATATGCTGAATTTTGCAGGGTTGTACATTCTGTCTAATAAGCCCAGGTCCTTTGCTCTCTGAAACATTTTATTTAAGTTCATCCAGTCCTTCAGTATTGAGGCTGATAGGTCCAGAGTTAGACTGATTGCATTTCCTTTGTATTTGAATTATTTTCTTTTTGCTGCTTTGCAATATTCTCTCCTTTTGACTTCTGGCCAAGAGGGAGGAAAGAAGACAGACTCTATGTTAAATGTTAAATGAAAGAAACCTCTTAGCAAGAATTTGATCGACCATCAGCTAAAGGGGAGATTAACACCTTCACCCAGAGCCCAGCCCATTGTTCAAGGTCAACTCAGACCCTGCTGTTGAGGGCCTCAAACCCTCCAGAGAAAGCAACCAGCACCCCCTACTGGCTGGGCCTTGAAAGTACATCTGAGGAGATTATGAATTGGTGCCCAACTCAGAAAACCTTCTTAGAAGAAATCAGCAAGTAGTTCTAAAATCATTTGGAAAAATTGGGAAAAGAAACTAAAGAGAAAATTAACATCTCACATCAAGAAATGAAATCTTTGGAAAATACAATTGTACAAATGCAAAAATTCTCTCAAAACCTCAGTTGGGCAAATGGAAAACTCCTTCAAAACTTGAATTGACCAATTGGAAAAGAAGTTGCAAAAGGTAAATGAAGAAAATTCTTGTCTTAATAATAGAATGTAGTCTGTGGAAACTAATAACTTCATGAGACAAGAACAATCAGTTAAAAAACACAAAAAAATAAAAAATATAGAATAAAATGTAAAATACTTCATATTCAATCCACTGACCTCAAGAATAGAACCAGGAGAAACAACCAAAGAATCACTGGGCTCCTTGAAAACAGTGAAGAGAAAAAAATTCCTGGATTCAATATTAGAGGATTTAGGGATGGAAAACTGCCCTGATATCATGGAATCAGAGAGCAAAATATTTATTGATAGAATGCATTGATCCCCTCTGGAAAGGGTTCCCAACATTAAAACACCAAGGATTATTATGGCCAAATTCAAGAACTATCAAAAAGAAGAGAAAATCCTACAAGCATTCAGATACCAAGGAGCCACAGTAAAGATTACACAGGACATGGCTACATCAACATTAAGGGATCAAATATCCTTGAATGAGATATTTCAAAGAGAAAGGGAGTTTGGAATACAGCCAAGAATCCACTATCTGGAAAAACTAAACTTTCTAATCCAGGGGAAAAGTTGGACTTTTAACAAAATAGGAGACTACCAACTTTTCCTGATGAAAACACCAGAGCTAAATAGAAAATTTGAATTTCAAAGAGGAGACTTTAGAGTCAAGGAAAAAGGTAAAACAAAAAGGTTAAAGGAAAAAAAGCTGCTATCCAATAAGATGAAGCTGAATATATCCCGACCTAAGAGAAAGATCATCACAACTCTCAAGAATTGTAATTCTATTAGATAAAATATTCTTAGCCAGAAGTAATGGACACTGGTGATTTATTTGTGATTCTGATAGAATGATTTATATACAATATCTCCTTAAAGTGGGGGCAGCAGAGATGGGAGAATGGAGGAGAATGAGTGGGTTGAATCACATTACATAAAGAGATACAAAGGACCTATTGCAATGGAGGGGAAGAGGGTAGAAGGTGAGAACTGCCTTAAACTTACTCTCATCAGATTTGGTCTAAAGATAAAAAACACACACTCACTTAAGAAACTTAACTCACCTTTCAAGTATTAAAAGGGAAAAGGGGGGGTAAGGGAAAGAGGAACTATCTTAAAGAAAGGAAGGAAATGTAGCAAAGAGAAAGGGCAAAGAAAGGAAGGGGGGTGGATACAAAGGAACAAATACACTGAAGGTGGTGGTATTCCGACAAAATACTGGGGAATATGGATAAAGTGAAACAAGGAAAAAAAGGAGGGATTATAACATGGAGGGAATAAAGAGTTAGGAATTATAACTTCCAATATGAATGTGATGAACTCTCTCATAAAACTTAAGTGAATAGCAAAGTGCACAGAAACCCAGAATCCTACAATATGCTGCTTACATTTGAAGCAGAAAGAAAAATACAGAGTAAACGTTAAAGGTTGATTGCTTCAAATAAAACAAAAAATGCAGAGGTAGCCATCCTTATCTCAGACAAAGCAGCTGCAAAAAACAGATATAATTAAAAGAGATAAGAAGGAAATTACATCCTCCTAAAATGTACCATAAAGAGTGAAGTAATTTCAATATGAAATATGTATGTACCAAGTGGTATAGCATCCAGAACTGATAAATAAAAATAAAGAGTCAGTTTTATGAAGAAAGAAAAAATAAAAATGATAAACCTCTGCTTAATTTTATAAAAAAGTAGAAAACTAAACTGCTATTATCATACATGATAAAGGTGTAGCAAATTGGTAGAAATTACAATAACAATTCAGAATTAATTTTCTCAACTTTGTGCTTATAAATGGATGAATATCAGCATAAATACAAGTTGCCCAGGTTAAATGAAGAGGAAATAAAATTTGTAAATAGCCATATCTCAGAGAAAGAAATTCAGCAAGCCACTATTGAACTCCATAGGAAATAAGCCCCAGGTCCAGATGGATTCACAAGTGAATTCCAATACACATTTAATGAACAATTCATTCCAAATCTTTGCAAACTCTTTGGCAAAAATAGGTGAAGCCAGAACTCTTCCTACCTGTTTCTATGACAACAATATATAAATATGACAGCTAATACCTAAACCAGGAAGAGTCAAAAACAGAGAAAAAAATTTATAGACCTACTCCCTAATGAATATAGATGAAAAAGTCTTGAATAAAATTTAACAAAGTTGAGGCGGCTAGGTGGTGCAGTGGATAAAGCACTGGCCTTGGAGTCAGGAGTACCTGGGTTCAAATCCAGCCTCAGACACTTAATAATTACCTAGCTGTGTGGCCTTGGGCAAGCCACTTAACCCTATCTGCCTTGCAAAAACCAAACAAAAAAAATTAACTAAGTTTCCAAGTTATCACTAGGATAATGCACTATGACCAAGCAGGATTAGTCCCAGGAATTCAGGGTTGGTTCAATAAGAGGAAAACTATATTAGGAAACTATAGTTAATTAACTATTTCAATTACAAACCTATCAGAAATCATTTGATGCTGGAAAAGTCTTTGACAAAATACAGCACCCATTTCTGCTAGAAAGTCTAGAAAGTGTAGAAATAAATAGATTGTTGCTTAGACTCATAATCAGTATCTATCTGAAACCATCAACAAGCATTACATGCAATAGGAATAAGCTAGAGCTATTCCCCATAAGATCAGTGGTGAAAAAAGGATGCCCGTTATCACCACTACTATTCCATATTGTTTGAAAAATGTTAGCATCAGCAATAAGAGAAGAAAAATAAATTGATGGAAGAAACAAACCTCTCACTCTTTGCAGATCACATGATGCAAATCACATCACCTACAGAATTCTAAAAAAATCAACTAAAAACCTATTAGAAACAATTAAGAACATTAGCAAATTCTCTGGAAACAAAATAAATCCTCATATATCCTTAGCATTTCTATATATTACTAGCAAGCTACATCAGCAAGAGCTAGAAAGAGAAATTCCATTCAAATTTACTTCAGACAGTACAAAATATTTGAGAGTCTACCTGCCAAGGCAGGACTGAGACATTCTATGAAAACAACTACAAATCACTTCTCACATAAATAAATTCAGATTTAAATAACTGGACAAATATTAACTGCTCATGGATAAACCCAACTAATATAATAAAAATGACAATTCTATCTAAATCAAACTAATTATTTAATGCACTACTAATCAAAATTCCAAAAAAATACTTTAATGAGTTAGAAAAAAATTGTAAGTAAATTCATATGGAGAAATAAAAAGTCAAGAATCTCCACGAATTTAATGAAAAAAAAATGCAAAAGATCGTAGCTTTGCTC
Source organism: Macrotis lagotis (assembly GCF_037893015.1). Classification (NCBI taxonomy): domain Eukaryota; kingdom Metazoa; phylum Chordata; class Mammalia; order Peramelemorphia; family Peramelidae; genus Macrotis; species Macrotis lagotis. The sequence continues at coordinate 50,446,205 of NC_133662.1, forward strand.
TATTGGATATAAAACTATATTATAAAACATCAATCATCAAAATTGTCTGGAATTGGCTAAGAAATAGAGTGGTGAATCAGTGGAATAGACTACTTGCAAAAGAGATAAGGTGAAATGATTATAGTAATCTGCTCTTTGAGGATAAAAACTATGTTTTTATAAAAACTGTTGGCAAAATTGGAAGTTAGTATGGCAGAAATTTGGCTTAGACCAACATCTCACACCGTATCCGAAGATATGATAAAAATGGGTACAGGATTTAGACATAAAAGACAATATTATGGGGGCAGCTAGGTGGCATAGTGGATAAAGCCCCTGCCTTGGATTCAGGAGTACCTGGGTTCAAATCCGGTCTCAGACACTTAATAATTACCTAGCTGTGTGGCCTTGGGCAAGCCACTTAACCTCATTTGCCTTGCAAAAACCTAAAAAAAAAAAGACAATATTATAAGCAAACTAGGAAAACAAGAAATAGTTTACCTGTCACATCCATGGGAAGGGAAGCAGTTTATAATTAAGGAAGAGATGGAGAACATCATTAAAAACAAACTAGATAATTATGAATACATTAAATTTTGCACCAACAAAAACCACTGTATCCAAATTCAAAAGAAATGTAGTAAATTGGGAAACAATTTTTACAAGTCGTATTTTTTTACAACTAGTATTTCTGCCAAAAAACTTATTTCTAAAATATGCAGAGAACTGAGTCAAATTCATAAGAAAAAAACAAGTCATTCCCCAACTGACAAATAGTCAAAGCATGTACAGGGACAATTTATAGATGAAGAAATCAAAGCAGCTCATAGCCATGTGAAATATTTCTCTAAATCACTGATTAGAGAAATGCAAATTAAAGCATCTCTGAGGGACCAACTCATACCTCTCAGACTGTGCAATATGACCAAAAAGGACAATGGTCACTGATAGAAGGGGTGTGGGTAATTTGGTACACTAAGGCATTGTTGGTGGAGCTGTGAACTCATCCAATCTTTTTGCAAAGCAATTAGGAATTATGCCCAAATGGAAATAAAAATGTGCCTACCCTTTGATCCAGCAATACCATTACTCTATTGGGCATATACCCTGAAGTAATCGTGAAAAAGGGTAAAAACATCACTTGTACAAAAATATTCATAGCACCTGTTTGTCCTGGCAAAGAATTGGAAATCAACTGATTATTAATCAATTGGGGAATGGCTGAACAAATTGTGGTATGTGTACATTATGGAACACTATTGTTCTATTAGAAACCAGGAGGGGTGGCAGTTCAGAGAAGCCTGGAAGGATCTGCATGAACTCATGCTGAGAGAGATGAACAGAACTAGAAGGACATGTACACTCTAGCAACAACATGGGGTTGATGATCAATCTTAATGGACTTGCTCATTTCATTAATGCAACAATCAAAAGATCCAGGTCAATTTTAGTTTAGCAATGATGCAGAATACCATCTGTATTCAAAGAAATAAATGTAGAATTGTAGAATTTAAAAAAAGGCCAAAAACTATTACAATTAATTTTAAAAAATTGTTATTTTATTATATAATTTTGTTATCTCTTATATTGTATTTTTTCCTTAAGTTTATGATTCCTCTCTCAACACATTCGATTTTTTATCTCTGAAAAGCGTGGAAAAATGTAAAGACTATTATATTTCCTTCTCCAGGGAGGAAGGAAGCAAGATTAGAGTGAAAATTGTTAAATTCAAACAAATAAAAGTAATAATAATTAGCAGAAAAAAGTATAAGAGACTTTTTCAGGTCTCACATATTTGAGGCCAAATTTGAATTTAAGAAAAGACGTCTTCTCCAACACCAGATCCAATACTGGATCACTTCACTTCTTATGTAAAACACATAGTTTAAGTGTTAAATATATGCATTTTACTCATTTAATCATAAAATATATGAATAAACACATACTAGGTTTGTATGTCCATTTTTAACCTGATATGAATATAAAATCAAAATCATTTGAAAACAACTGAAATATTTCTAGGATAAAATTTTCCTATATAAGAACTGAAGTATATAGACCACATGGCTCTTTAGAAATTTTATTAGGGAATAAAGAGCAATTCCTGAAGATTTTCTACACATATAAGAACTCCTCAATAAATAACAATTAAGCAGTTGTCTTAGAAGAAATGAGGTAAACTTAAAATATTCCATCATTTTAAAAATTTTATTCATTTATTTTCATCCATATGCAAATGTATACTTTTCTTCCACCTTTCCTTCCCACCCCCCCTTCCCCCAGGGAAAAACTGGTTAGCATTCTCCATACATATTTTGATAGACATGTTTATAAATTAATAATTTATGGTATGAGGAATTAGGATTAAGCTAAACAGATACATAAGAGAATATTTTTATGGAGTGACATCCAGATTCAGAAAGGTTACTTTTTATTTTTTTTGTGATATTCCAGCATTTTTAATGGTTTAAGAGCTGTTCTTAATTTATTAAAGGGTAAGGTCACTCTCCTTTAAAACAAGACAAAATGGGGGGTGGAGCCAAGATGGTGATCCAGTCTTAGGAGCTCTCTGATAAAATTCATCAGCTAAGGACTCTAACTAAACTTTCAAGAGACAGAACCTACAAAGGGACCCAGTGAGGCAGTTCTCCTACTCAAGGTAACCGGGAAAAGAGCAGAAAGGCTTTGCTCCCTGGGATTGGAGAGGCAGCCCGCCAGAGGGGTGGCCCGCTAGAGCCATAGAACCTCAGCCTCCTGGAGGCAGCCGCAGTGTGCTGGGAGTCTCAGCTCACAGCAGTGGGGGAGTCTCCTGAGTTGCACCCCGAGGAGCACTGGGCACAAAGTGGGGGAACAGCAGGGGACTTCTGCCAGAGTGAGCATGTGGAGCCCAGCCCTCAGGGCACACAGCAAGCCACAACATCTTTCCCCAGCCCTGATCCAGAAAACAGAAGCAGGCAGAGCTGGTAAGCAGGAGCCCCCAGGGCATGAGCCAATTGAGTTGGGGGAGTGAAGGAGTGGGAGGTGAGTGAAGAGAGATTGCCTAGCTCTGTCCTCTGCCCCTGAAACAGGACTCTGGGGCTCTGACCACTTTCAGATCCTGATCGCAGTCTAGGCCCCCCCCATAGAACAGCAGCCCCCCCCACCTCAGCCCCTTGGCAGAGGGGGGCACTTATGGTCATTCACAGACCAGGAGGGAGGACAGAACCTCACACACTGAAAACCTTGTGGGAGTGTCCCAAAAGCTCAAGAAACACCCCAAACCAGGCCCAGGCTGGGAAAATGAGCAAGCAGAGAAACAAAAAGAAGACTATTGAGAAATATTTTGCAAATGAGCCCAAGAAGGTCCAAAATACTCAGTCTGAAGATGAGGAAGCACAAGCTCCTGCATCTAAAGACTCCAAGAAAAACAGAAATTGGGCTCAGGCTATGATAGAGCTCAAAAAAGACTTTTAAAATCAAATGAGGGAGTTGGAAGAAAAACTGGGAAAAGAAAGGAGAGAGATGCAGGAAAAACATGAAAATGAAGTCAGCAGCTTAGTCAAGGAAATCCAAAAAAATGCTGAAGAAAATAACATGCTAAAAACCAGCTTAGGTCAAATGGATAAAACAGTTCAAAAAGTTATTGAGGAGAAGAATGCTTTAAAATGCAAAATTGGCCAGATGGAAAGAGAGATAAGAAAACTCTCTGAAGAGAACAAGTCCTTCAGAGAAAGAATAGAATTCAGGGAGATTGATGAATTAACCAGAAATCAGGAATCAATACTTCAAAACCAAAAAAATTAAAAATTAGAAGAAAATGTGAAATATCTCATTGAAAAAAACAACTGATATGGAAAACAGACTTAGGAAAGATAATTTAAAAATTATTGGAATACCTGAAAGTCATGATCAGGAAAAGAGCCTTGACATCATTTTCAAAGAATTACTACAGGAAAATTGCCCTGATATTCTAGAAGCAGAGGGCAAAATAGAAATGGAGAGAATCCACCGATCCCCCAGAGAAAGAGATCCCAAAAAACCAACCACTAGGAATATTATAGCCAAATTCCAGAACTCCCAAGTCAAAGAGAAAATATTACAAGCAGCCAGAAGGACACAGTTCAAATATCGTGGAGCTGCAGTCAGGATCACACAGGACTTCGCAGCAGATATATTGGAAGCTCATGGGGCTTGGAATACAATATAGCGGAAGGCAAGAGGGCTTAGAATGCATCCAAGAATGAACTACCCAGCAAGGCTGAATGTCCTCTTCCAGTGAAAAAGATGGACTTTCAATGAACCAGGGGAATATCAAATGTTCCTTTTGGAATGGCCAGAGCTGAACAGAAGGTTTGATCTTCAGATACAGGACTCAGGTGAAGCATGGAGATTGGAGGAGAGGGGGGAAATATGAGGGACTTAATGAGGATGAACTGCATGTATTCCTGCATAGAAAAATGACACTGATAATACTCGTATGAACCTTCTCAATTAATAGAGCAGGTAGAGAGAGCTTTTATAGTTGAAGCACAGGAGAAAGCTGAATTCGAAGATAAAATATGGTGTAAAAATGGAGTCAATAGAAAAAAGGGAAATGGAATGGGAGAAAGAAAAAGGAGAGGGGGAATAGTCTAAGTTATTTCACTTAAGATTTTTTTATTACAATGAGCTATTGCAATGATATGGAAAGGGGGAGGCAAGGGGGAATGAGGGAAACTTTGCTCTCATCAGAGATGGCTAGGAGAGGAAACAGCAAATATACTCAATGGGGTATAGACATCTGGAGTAAGAAGGAGGGGGGAGAAGGGGGAAGGGGTGGGGATGTGAATAAAGGAGGAGAGGATGGACCACGGTGGGAGAGTGGCCAGATATAACACATTTTCTTTCTTACTTCTTGCAAGGGGCTGGGAATGGAAGGCCTGCCCAGGACCACAGGGCCAGGTGGATTCTGGGCCTAAGGGGTGGTATGGGGGCTCAGGGCTTCTTGGCCCCAGGACCAGGGATCTGTCTGCTGTGCCACTCAGCAACCCTACAGCAGAGTCATAGTGAAAGGAGAGAGAAAATAGAGTACATGGTAGTGGAGAAATAAGAAAGGAGGGAGTTGCAATCTGCAATGGCAATGGCGGAAAAATATGGAAATAACTTTTGTGATGGGCTTATCATAAAGAATGAGATCCACCCATGACAGAGTTGTTGGTGTTGGAACAAAGACTCAAGCACATTTTTTGTTATGATTATTTGGGGGAGGGTGCAGGGCAAGTAGGGCTCAATGGCCTGCCTGGGGCCACATAGCAGGGTGATCTTTGGGTGTCTGGGGCCGGATTTGGTCCCATGTGCTCCTGGCTCAAGGGCCAATGCTCTGTCTGACACCCAGCCACCCCTACTATTATTACTATTTTATTTTATTTTGGGTCTTTTTTTTTCTTTCTTTTTTTTGGTTTTTGCAAGGCAGTGGGGATCGGTTGGCTTGCATGTCACACGGCTGGGTGATTGCTGGGTTCACGAGGCTGGATGTGGACTCGGGTGCTCGTGGCTCCAGGGCTGTTGCTTCGTCCATTGTGCCACCTGGCCATACCTGTAATTAGTACTATTATTATTTTTTTATTTTAATTTTTTTCTCCCCCCTTCACTTTTTTCACCCAAACAAGTCTATCTATATTCATGGGGGAGGAGGGGTATTTTGTTTACTTGTAAACAAGAATATTTTATTAATGTAAAAAAGCATTTATACAAAATGAGAATAAAAAATAAATTTAAGAGAAAAAAATAACAAGACAAAACCCCCCAAAATCTCCCCAAATCTAAAAAATACAAAGCAAAAAGTTCCTTAATCTAATAGTCTCAGAGTCATCCAAGGCAATAGTTTAAAATAAATTTATGAACATAAAAATCATATGGAATTATAGTTGAATATTTTTTTCAGTTTTTTTGTCCTTCATTTTTGCAAACCAAGATAACAAGGAGGTGATGTGATGACAAGCAAATGAATTGGATTTAAGTGAGGGAGTGCTATGCCAAGTCATCAGCCTCACTTTCTCCTATGGAACCATCCTGAACAGTGGCCAGATAGGAATCAGGATGACTGGAGTAGGCCCTGAATGGGAGACAGTCAAGGTTAACTGCCTTTCCCAAAGTCACACAACTAGTAAGAGTCAAATGTCTAAGTTCAGATTCAAACTCAGATCCTTCTAACTCCAAGGTCAATGCTCCATCCACTGCACCATCAAGTATAAGATTTGTTCTGCTCAATCACAGAGCACAGAGTCAAAAGCAATAGTAAGTGGATGTAGCCTTGAAGGGAAATCCCTAAGTCAAGGGGCAAGAGAATATTGTCTAATGAACTTTTGTCATTACCCAAAATTTAAATAATTTGAATTAAGTATCATTCTATTTAATATTATGAAATGAAATAGTTGATGTTTTTGGTTTTCTTTAATTTATTTACACATTACTAATATATTTTTGTTTAAGAGTAAACATAATACTCCTCCCCCACAAAAATATGAGAAATAAAGTTAAAAAAAGGAGAAAAAAATTTGTTTTAGTCTGTGTTCTTATACCACCAGCTCTGTCTTGGGTGGATCACTTTGTTCATCATAACTCCATCATAGTAGTTACTTCCATATTTTTCCACAATTGTTGTTGCTGATTTTAATACCCTCCATTCATTCTTCCCCACTACCATCAATCAATTTTTTTCTCTCTTTTCACTCTGTCCCTTTTCAAAAATGGGGTGTGGGGCAGCCAAGTGGCACAGTGGACAGAGTACCAGCCCTGGGGTCAAGAGGTCCCAAACTAACATTCCACCCCAGTGACCCAGAAACTACCTAACCCCTTGGTTCTGGAAATACCACCCAATCCCAGCAACTAGCAAAAAAGAAAAAAGAGAAACTGTGTTATATCTGACTATCATCATCTATGATTTACCCTCTCCTCTATCGCCCACATCCCCCCTCCCCTCCCCCAGTCCCTCTTCTCTCCTTTTTCTTCTGGATATCTATACCCTATTGAGTGTGTATACTATGTTCACTCTGAGCCATTTCTGAAGTGAATGATGTCTCCCTCATTCCCCCTTGTCTTCCCTCCTTCCATACCAGTGCCAAAGCTACATGAAATATTGTTTATATGAAATATCTTATACTTCTCCTTTCTTTTTCACCCAGTACATTTCCCTTTCACTCCTTGACTCCATTTTGGCCATATATTATATCTTCAAATTCAGCTCTCTATCTTGTGCCTCTATAAAAGTTCCTTCTACCTACTCTATTAAATGAGGAGGTTGATATGAGTACTATCAGTAACATCCTTTCCATACAGGTATAAATATAGTTCATCATCATTTAATCTCTCATAATTTACCCTTCTCATCCATTCTCTTCGCTTCACCCGAGTCCTGTGCTTTAAAGTCAAACTTTCGGTTCAGCTCTGGTCATTTCAATAGGAACATTTGAAATTCCCCTGTTTCATTGAAAGTTCACCTCTTCCCTTGGAAGAAGATGTTTACTTTTGCTGGGTAATTGATTCTCAGTTGTATTCCAAGTTCTTTTGCCTTTTGGAATATTATATTACACACTCTACAAGCTCTTAATGTAGTTGCTGCTAAGCCCTCTGTGATCCTGATTGCAGAAACACAATATTTGAATTGTTTCCTTCTGGCTGCTTGTAATATTTTCTCTTTGACTTGGGAATTCTGGAACTTAGCTATAATATTCCTGGGGGTTATTTTTTTTTTTGGATCTCGTTCCAGGAGAGATCATTAGATTTTCTCAATTTTTATTTTGCCCTCCACTTCTAGGATATCTGGGCAATTTTCCTGTAGAAAGTCTTTAAAAATGAGGTCAAGACTCTTTTCCTGATCATGAATTTCAGGTACCCCACTAATTTTTAAATTATCTTTTCTGGATTTGTTTTCCAGATCAATTGTTTTTTCAATGAGATATTTCATGTTTTCTTTTAATTTTTCATTCTTTATTTTATATAATTTTTTTAGGATTTTGCAAGGCAAATGGGGTTAAGTGGCTTGCCCAAGGCCACACAGCTACATAATTAAGTGTCTGAGCCCGGATTTGAACACAGGCATGCCTGACTCCAGGGCTGGAGCTTTATCCACTGCACCACCTAGCCTCCCTTAATTTTTCATTCTTTTGGTGTTGAAGTATTGTGTCTTGATTTCTCACAGAATCAACAGCTTCCTTTAGCTCCATTCTACATCTGAAGTATTTTTTTTCCTCATAGAGCTTTCTTATCCCCTTTTCCAACTGACTAATTCTGTCTTTTAAAGTGTTTTTCTCCTCAATTACTTTTTGAGCTGTTTTATGCATTTGATCTAAGCAGGTTTTTAACATGTTATTTTCTTCAGCATTTTTTGGATCTCTGTAACTAAACTGACTTCATTTTCATATTTTTACTACATCTCTCTCATTTATTTTCCCAATTTTTCTTCTATCTCCCTTATTTGATTTTCAAAATCTTTTTTGAGCTCTGTCATAGTCTGAGTCCAACTTTTATTTTTCTTGGAGTCTTTAGATGAAGAAGCTTGAACATGTTCATCTTCAGACTGAATATTTTGATTCTCCATGAACCAAAGTAATTTTCTATGGTTAGGTTCCTTTTTTTCCTATTTATCCATTTCCACAGCTTGTGCCTGGTTTGGGGAATGCTTCCTGAGCTTTTTAGTTTTATTGGGGCATGCACACACAAGGAACTCAGTGTGTGAAGCTCTGAGTGTTCTTTTGGTCTGTGAATGACAAGCTCACTGCTCAGCCCCGGGGGCTGTGGGAGGGACTCCCTACTCTCTGTGGGGCCTAGACTGTGACCAGTGTCTGAATGTGGTCAAAGCCCCAGAGTACTGTTCCAGGGACAGAGCACAGACCTCAACAGTCTCCCTCCACTCCCTTACATTTCTTTGGCTTTGAGTTTAGCTGGCTGGAACCTCCTGCTAGAATGCTCCATGGGACTGCTTCTATTTCCTGGGATCTTGGCTGCACTGAGTTCCAGCCATGCAGAGGGACTAGGCTTCATACTTGCTGTGGCAGAGGTCTCCCTGCTTATCTTCCAAGTTGTGCTTGGTGCTCCCTGGGATACAGGTCAGGAAACTACTTCTGCTGCTGGGAACCTGTGCTCCCAGGCACCCTGGGAGTGTTCCTGGGAGTCTGAAGCTCCTTCCCTACTGGTGCAGTGCTACCCTGCTCCTCCAATCCAATGGAATTGAACTTCCCACTATTTTTCCAGTTACCTTGGGCTGTAGAATTGCCTCAATGGATCTTTCTGTGGGTTCTGTCTCTCAAAAATTTAGAGTCATAATTTTAAAGTTTTTGAAATATTTTGAGGGAGCCTTTCCTTCTGCTGCCATCTTGCCTCCATCCCCAAGAATTTGCTTTTCACTGAAAAAATGATGAATACTATGCCTTTCACTTCATTTTCCCTGAAGGATCTGACATTTATTTATTTATTCATTTGTTGATTGATTGCCTATATGCTGATCTTACAGTAAAGACATATTTTGGGCAACTTATTCCAGGTATGAAATATTATTTAAATAAACCATAGAATATTATACAACTTTTGCTAAAATACAGAATGTGATGAAACTGTTATTTGATTGGATAATGAAATAATACACATTCATTCTTGTTTTAATCAAATGATATCATTAAAAAAATACCTTAATGGAGGAAAACACCACTGAAACAAAGCTGTTATGAATAATTTAATGGTAATAGTTTGTGTATTAATGCTACTCATAATACCTTTAAAATATTTAAATAGTTTTAATTTTAAAATTGCTTGGCTTAAAACTGAAACTATCAGAAAAAAAACACAAAATGTTTCTATAAATAAATAGAAGTTATAGACCATGGACTACAAGGATGTACAATGGCTAGAGAGATAGGATCTGTAGTTAGGAAGACCTGAGTTCAAATCATGCTTTAGAATCTTCTTTGCTATGGTCTTGGGCAAATTTTTTAAACCTTTTTACTTTGAGATCCCTCGTTTTTAAAAATTGAACTTAAAAGTGTTATCAAAACTAAAGGATTTCTGTGAAGCTTAAGTAAAATGACACATTATAAACATTTTACCAAGGTCCAGTGTAAGTACTAAATTCTATTCTTTTTATTTTTTTATGGAAATGCATGGGGTGGCTAGGTGGCACAGTGGATAGAACACTGGCCCTGGAGTCAGGAGTACCTGAGTTCAAATCCAGCCTTAAACAATTAATAAGTACCTAGCTGTGTGACCTTGGGCAAGCCACTTAACCCCACTGCCTTGCAATAACCTAAAAAAAAGTGCAAAGAACATACCACAGTGATTTCACTATTTGTCTCAAATCTTGAGAATTCTTCTCACTTTTAGCTATATGACAACTAAAATTTCATTTGAAATCTTTCCCAATATATAACTTTTTTCTTTCACCATTTTTTACTTTTAAAGATTCTTCCCAATCCATATATGCATGCAATATAACATATGATACCATTTCAAAGTTATATAATTCACTCTCATCTACAAAATACTGTAAAAATATAAAAATTTTCATTTACAAACGTTGCATATTGGAATTTTCAAATTAAGCTAATAAGCTTAACTTTTGGTGCATGAGTCAATTAAATAATACTGCAATATATTTTCAGCTGAATAGATAATGTTGAAATAATTTAAGACTGCTCATTCCTTTTTTAATTGAAATTTTAAAATTTTAACAGTTTTATATATTATGAAAGTTTTTCAACATTCTTCTACACACATATGCATTTTTTAAGTTATATAATTTCCTTTTACCTTCACTTCCCACATCCCTCCACTCAGCAGTGAATAGTCAGGTGAATATTGTCCATACACATTTGTGTTTAACATGTTTATAGATCAGTCATTTTCAATATGAGGAATTAGTATTACGTGAAATAAAAGAAAGCTATCAAATAAGAAAGAAAGAAATAAGATTCATTTTTGGAAAGTGAATATTGTGTTCATTCATATTCTGTAGGTTTTGGGCGGGTGGTGGGGGAGGGGTTGTTTGATTTGTCTTTTTTCCCCTCTGGATGGTGATAGTATAGTCCATAGCATCTGTGGTAGGGTTGCCCTAGGTCTCTGAACTGATGAGAGGAGCTGCCTCCATCATGTGTGAACAACTTACAATGTTGTTGTTATTGTGTATAATGTTTGCTTGGTGCTCCTTTCACTTAACATCAGTCCTATAAGAATGTCCATTTCCTAATAGCACTTAGGTAAAAGTCAATATTCAAATGAAATTTACTTAAAAATGAATTGAAATGAAACATTTCTCCATACTTTTGAAAAATTATTGAGTATATTAACAGTTTCTTATTCAAGATTTATTTACACAAGACTTGTTCATTTTAAACAAATATATTAGTGTAGAGAGTCATATCTTGTGAGTAACTTGAAAAATCAAAAAGGTCATTGAAAACTATAAGGACTTCAGGAAAATATCTAATTCCTAGTGAGAGGAGTAAGGGAAATGCTAAAATAGATTAGATTAAATGTATATGTGAGAAACACAAAAGGTGATTTAGAACAAGAATAGCTTCATTATGTACAATTCATACCATATTATATAAGCATTAAAAGGAAAGTGCTATTCACTTGAGATATTAAAAATAACAAATATCCTTAAATATTTCCTTCTAATGAAGGAAGCAACATGTATATAAATAAACTTTTATAGAATAAATTCAAAGCTTTTGGGGGTGAACAAGGGTATTTCAAATTAGGAAGATTAGCAAAAGCTTCCTATAAAAGATGGCTCTCCAGATGAACATATAAAATTTTTATGTGAGATGGGATGAGAGATGTATTCAAAGCTAGTACACTGAGGATGGATAATGTAAAGATATGAAAATTGGAGATGGAATATGAGGAAAAACAAAAAGTTTAGGCTAGTGTATAGGAAGTGAAGTAATGATACTTGACAAATAGAGGTGATATTATAAAGGGTTGTAAAAAATCAAAGTATTTTTTATTTATTAAAAGTCAAAATGTAAAAAAAACATAAAGTTTATTGAATAGAGGATATAAACAATTGAAGAAAAGAACCTTGGCAGCAGTATGGAGAAGGAAATAGATTTAGGGATAGAGAGGAAGGTATCATTACACATATATCAATAAAAGACTATTGATATAATTTGATTAGATTTGGTCAAATAATTTGACAGAATTTCATGATATTATTGGAAATATTGGAGATCTGTGACCTAAGTAAATCCTTTGAGTGAATTTGAAATTGGGTGAATATCTATACCCAAGGAATTGGCTTTAATAGTTGGATGTAAGCTAGGAGGAATTAAACAATGCCATAGAGTTATAAAACCATTTATTGGACTGGAGAGCCTTTGAGGTTTCCGCTAATTATGCTATGTTTGGTGCTTTCCAATGTTTTCTAAATAAAACAGACTTTTCCTCACTTATTGTCTTTTCTTTGCAAAGGGATAATGTGTACATGTGATTAAGTTAGTTCTGGGCACTTGAGGGTTTTTCACTTTGTTCCTTATACCATTCATTTTCAAAAGAAATGGTGAGATAACAAGTTGCATGATTTAATAATTTGTGCCCTAATTTACCATTTTTTGAGTCTATAAAATGCTTATGTAGCTTATGTAGCTTATGTAACAGTAGACCTACATGTTTTTCCACTTTAATGCTTTCTTTTAATTTGGAATCTTTAAAATTTTGTTTTTCTCTTAATAACTTTATGAGCAAAACCACATAGATTTCAAATAAATAATATATGAATAATTAATCTCATATATTGTGGTGGTTTATTTATTATGTGATGCTTCTATATCTATCTACTTTTTGAGAAAATAGCACTTGGAATAGCAGTCTTTTCTTGTTGTTTTCCATGCTTATTTTTACATTTAAATTGTTGAATGATTGACTATTTTGGTTAAATTTAGAAGATTTTATTAAGTACATGATAGAATTTTTTAAGATCTTTTAGCATATAAACTTCAACTACCTTCATAATAGTTTCCCTCCTATGTTTTTAGTGGAGTATGTGGTCAAAATGATCATAAAAGAACAAGATCAATGTACAAATTCAGCCCTTACTATGTGCCAGAAACTGCAAGTATTACATTACAGGTAGATAGTTCCTCTTGACTATAAGCAACCTTGCCTATCTTTATCCAATTTTCCTTTTTGAGTGAAGAGAATGTAAACTGTTATTCCATTTAGCTGCAATTATCTCTTGCAATTTCATTTTTCAACTTTTTGCTCATTATTCACTGGAAATCAGTGGAATTCAGGCAAATCAATGTCCTAGCATATGTTATTTTGTGTTCTTGCTATTGCTGTTATTTTAGTTTTTAATTTTGTTTCAAGGTGTCTGTGGGTGTGTATGTGTTTGTGTGAGTGGATGTGGGTAAGAGAGTTAGATAGAGAGAGAGAGATGAGAGAGAGAGAGAGAGAGAGAGAGAGAGAGAGAGAGAGAGAGAGAGAGAGATTCTTTAAAATTTGGTGAAACCTATGGACTCTTTCTCAGAACTATATTTACTTCCTAAATTCATACTTGAAAGATACAGGGTCAATTTAATGAAAAGAAAAATGATTTTTACCCGTTTATAGACATGTCTCATCTGAATCTATCCCAGATCTTCTTTGGAATTAATGGATCCCCAGGCAATTCCTGTATTTTGAAAAATCTATGTTTTGTGTCATTATTAGAATGTACTTCCAATGTTTTCTGCTATTTTAACACTATTATGCAAAAAAAAGCACAAAATTTGAAAAAAAACCTGGAATTCAGCATAGAGACATGAAACAAAACACCTTCTGGTTAGAGCACTCCTGAGTAAGATCCTAATCTTTAAACTGTAATTTTGAAGCATTTAACAACAACAACAAAGGTATAGAATGCCAAAAGTGTTAATGCTGAGGACCATTATTCTTATGTAAAATTTAGTCTCGAATGCATAATTGAGTATGACACAACTACCCCATAAATAAATTCATCTATTTCTAATTTGTCATGGATAGAAACAATTAGATAAATGCATAAAGAATGAAGGAGTGAATGTGTGAATGAGTGAATAATCACAATTAGTCTTTCCATACTGTCTTAGGAGAGCAGGCATTTTCTGTGGTTGATCCTCAAGTCACTCAATGGAAAGGGACAACTTTGGTAAGATTGCCAATACTGCCTAAGAGTACATTTTGGAAACTTACAAACTGAAAATTGGATTCATTTTCCAGATTAATTTGGTGTCACTTGGATTTTTATTTTAGATATATTTTTCAGGAATATCCTGATATCATACATAATGATAGCTTCATGGTCTTACCAATGTACAGTCTTTATTCAAGGTTCATAATTTATGTTTACAATTTCAACTTTATTCTGCAGGAGATGCCAAAGATATGAATTTCAATCTGGCATGAGATCAAACAATTATTTCTTTACACTAGAATGAAACCCAGAGACCCTTTAGTCCCACTTTTTTTTTTACAAGTCCTCTGACTTCAATTGAAGTATTCTGTGTGGTAATTTCAAGATGTGTCAGAATATAAAAATATTCCATTATTGAATATATTTTCTCCAATTTTTCAACTTTTAATCAGCATAATTAAGAACAATTATGGGACAACTATATATTGTATGGAGTACTGACCCTGGAGTCAAGAGGACCTGAGATCAAATTTGGCTTCACACGCTTGAAACTTACTAACTGTGTGACCTTGGACAAGTCACTTAACCTCATTTTGTCATTTAAAAAAGTGTATCAAAGAGCAATTATGTTTCTTGAAGCAATTTTTTTTGGCTTTTTCTTTTATTCATATAAATGTGGTTTATTTAAATGTGGAGTCAATAATTATATTAACTTAGTTTGGTGATTTGTAAAATATCCCAAAAGTATTTAGATGTATGTTTCATATATTATATTCCATTATATCATTTTTGAGACAGTTATCAAACATGTTATTTCATTGTAGTAGGAATCTCTTGATAAGAAACTAATTATACTAATATGGATTGGTATCTTCATGCATTTAATAAATGAAGTCTCAGACATTGAAAGTGTAAGTGACTTAACCATAAACATATATAGAAAATATGAAATAGAGGCAGGATTTCAACACAGATGTTGCTTCATTAACTCCAGTTCTCTACTTAGTAAGTGATTATTAGCCAGTGACTCTAACTTTCTTGTTATTGCTTTCATTAGAGATTCCATATTTTGAACCCTTGGCATTTTTATTGGTTGGTTCTCACAAATACCTGCAATTTTCTTGTCTCCAATCTCTCTTCTTGTTTTCCTTTGCTTGATTCAGTTGTCATTTAAAATCCCATCTTTGCATGATGCTTTTCTCAGTTCTCATTTATTTTAATATCTTCCCTCTGAGATGATTTTCAAATTATTCTATTTCTATAGTATTTGTACATAGTTGTAGGCATGTTTTCCCCATTAAATTGCTTACTCCTTGAGAGTAGAGGTTGTGTTGGAAATTATTTGTATCCCATAGTTTAGCACAGTTTTAACATATAGAAAATATTTAATTATTTGAATGTCATGGGTTCTGTAAAATATATGAATATATTCTGAACTATATTGATCTGTGCTGTTTTATTTCTATTTTAGGATGTTATATTGTAAATTACATATAGTATATATATATATGTACATAATCTACATTTCACAATATATATTTTCTATTTGAATAACACATTTTAACATCATATTGAGAAGTATAAGTCAAGTTGAAACAAATCTTATGATTAAATTGATAAATGGAGAATAAGATTTTTATTTATTCCTATTAAAACAATAAAATACATTGGAATAAATGGAACTTTTCTTGAAATGAAAAGTAATAACTATCTCTGTCCAATAATAAGTTTCATAAATAATGAATACTTTCCCAATAAGACCATGCAATTACCACTATTATTCAGGATGATATTAGAAATTATGGCTATGGCAACAAGAAAAAAAGTAGAAATTTAAAGAATGAAGATAGACAAACAAAAAACAAAAGAATCCTTCAAAGATAATATGATGGTATTTTTAGAATATTATATCAATTAAAAATAAATAGGTCAAACAAAGAAACCAAAAATCCCTTCAGAATCTGAAGTTTTCATTCACTTAAAGAAATTCTTATGTATTTCTTTCCTATATGTTTTGGTTCTTTTCCTTTAATCCTAATTCTTCATCTTGAAAATAACCAGTCTGTAAATATTTTAATAGAAATCTCTATTACAATATATTCACCTGATTATTCACCATTGAAGATAGAGGGGTGGGAAGGGAGGGTGGTAGTAAATTATGTAAGAAAACTATGCATATGCATATGAATTAGTGTTGAAAAACTTTCATAACACATATCTGAAAAATAAAATATGAATTAATAAAATAAAAAATAAAATAAAAATAAAATTAGTCAAATAATTAACAATTTTGGGTTTTTGTGACTTGCTCAAGGTCACACAGCTAGGCAATCATTAAGTGTCTGAGGTCACATTTGATCTCAGATCATCCTAGCCCCAGGGCTGGTACTCTATCCATTGTCCCACCTAACTTTCCCCAATAAATAACAACTTTGTAAAAGTTTAAAGGTAGAAAACAATCCCACAAAAATTATTAACATTTCCATATATAAACAATAAAATAGAGTAGCAAGTGAGAGAAAGAGAAATTCTACTTAAAATAATTACAGACTCTATCAAATATTTGGGAGACAATTTGACAAGATAACCCCATAAATCAAATGAATCAAATGAAAATTTTTTTTCTTATAATACAGACAGACCTAAAAAATGGAGAAATAATAATCATTAATGGATAAGCTAAGAAAATATAATAATAATAATAATAACAATGATAATAATTCCATTGTGTTACCTAATTAACTTATTCAGTGGTATACCAACTACCAAACTACCAAA
Organism: Macrotis lagotis; assembly: GCF_037893015.1. NCBI lineage: Eukaryota > Metazoa > Chordata > Mammalia > Peramelemorphia > Peramelidae > Macrotis > Macrotis lagotis. Next base: position 50,463,066 of record NC_133662.1, read on the forward strand.
GATTTATTTTACAGTGCAAAAAATAAAATAAAATTCATCTCAAATAATAATGGTAAGGAATATAAAGGTATTTGATGTTAAAAAAATGAAAGAAGATGTTAAAAGATAATAATTTCAAACAAATTCACAAAGAGGTATTTATTAAAAAATCTGTTTAACTAAAAATGTAATGGTACATCAGTGGACAAGATAAGATACATTTTCTTTATTAGTAAATAATGACAATTTCATTTATTGTTGTTCTGTCATGTCTGGCTCTTTGTGAGTTCAATTGGAATTTTCTTAGCAAAAATGTTGAAGTGTTTTCAATTTCCTACTTCAGTTCATTTTACAAAAAAGGAAACCTGGCCAAATAGGGTTAAATGACTTAACAGGATTACTTTCTCAATGGAAGTTGAGAAGTGAATCCAGGCACTTAGTAAATCTGTAAATGGAACTTAAAGTTTCAAATTAAACAGCTAGTAAGTATTTGGGACCAGATTTGAATTCAGGAAGTTGTCTTCCTATCTGAAGGCCCAGGACTCTATCCCATGTGGGACCTTTACTTTATTTTTGTTTTTTCCTTTCTCCTAATTTATTGTAAATTTTTGTTGCAATTCTTTTTTCATGAGATAACAAATATGGAAATGTGTATGCCATGATTGTACATGTATAATCTATATCAGAATGCTTGCTATGATAAACTGGTTTATATAATATTGATATTAATTTTTTAAAATGTTTCTTAGTATTCACTGTACAATTATCTCTTTCTGGAGATATTTTTTCCTTAGGGAGATCATTGATGGCTTGTTCATTTTTTAAAATTTGTTATATAAGTACTTTATTTGCTCTAGAATTAATTTGGGCATTTCATAGATTGGAAGTTTTCCATCCATTTCTTTCATATTTATTGACATATAGTTGATCAAAATGATTGTAAATTATTTCTTTAATTTCCTCTTCATTGTTGTTGAATTAACTGTTACCATTTTGTTGGCTGGAAATTTAACTTCTATGTTTTATTTAAAAAATTAATCTAAAGATTGTATGGTTTTCTGGTTTCTTAAAATTTATATTTTTAGCTTTAGTTTTTTATTCAGAAGTTTTCTTACTTTCAATTTAATTATTCTCACCTATGACATTTTAGATTTCTGATTTGGTATTTAATAAGGGATTCTTATTGCTTTTACAGATTTTTTGGTTGAATGCCCAATTCATTGATCCTCTCATTCTTTACTTCATTTATGTAAGCATTTAGAGATATAAAATTCCCTCCCAAACTTCTTTGACCATATCCCACTTGTTTTGCTAGATTATTTCATTATTGCCATTTTCTTAGATGAAATTATTTATTGTTTTCATGATTTGTTGCTTGACTTACTCATTTTTTAAGATTAGATTTTTGTTTTCAAATTAATTTTTATCACTCTTTTGTTTTTCTTTTTTTCTTTAGAAAGTTTTTATTGATTTTGAGTTTTACAACTTATCCCCTATTCTTGCTTCCCTGCCCCAACCCCCACACAAGGCAGTCTGTTAGTCTTTCAGTGTCTCCATGGTATACACTGATCTCAGTTGAATGTGATAAGAGAGAAATCATATCCTTAAGGAAGAAAAATAAAGTTCAAGAGATCACAAAATTATATAATAAGATAACTTTTTTCCCCCTAAATTGAAGGCAATATTCTTTGGTCTTTGTTCAAGCTCCATAATTCTTTCTCTGGATACAGATGGTATTCGCCATTGCAGGTAGCCCAAAATTTTTCCAGATTGTTTCACTGATAGAATGTACAAGTCTATCATGTTTGATCATCACCCCCATGTTGCTGTTAGGGTATACAAAGTTTTTCTGGTTCTGCTTATCTTGTTCAGAATTAGTTCATGCAATTACTTCCAGGCTTCGCTGAATTCTCTTCCCTCCTGGTTTCTAACAGAATAATAGTGTTCCATGACATGCATATACCACAGTTTGCTAAGTCATTCCACACTTGAAGGACATTCACTTAATTTCCAATTTTTTGCAACCACAAACAGGGCTGCTATGGATATTTTTGTACAAGTGATGTTTGTACCATTTATTATGATCTCTTCAGGGTAGTGGTATTGCTGGATCAAAGGGTATGCACATGTTTGTTGCTCTTTCGGCAAAATTCCAGATTGTTCTCCAGAAAGGTTGGATGAGTTCACAGTTACATCAACAATGTATTAATGTCCCAGATTTCCCACATCCTTTCCAATATTGATCATTGTCCTTTCTGGTCACATTGGCCAGTGAGAGGTGTCAGGTAGTGCTTTAATTTGCATTTCTCTGTCTACGTAATGATTTAGAGCAATTTCTCATATGACTATGGATTTCTTTGATATACTCATCTGTAAATTTCATTTGCATATCCTTTGACCATCTGTCAATAGGGGAATGGCTTGGTTTTTTTTTGAAAAATTTGACTTAGTTCTCTGTATATTTTAGAAATGAGTCCTCTGTCAGAAGTACTAGTTGTAAAAATTGTTTTTCCAATGTTCTACATTTTCTTTGATCATGTTTACAGTTGTTTTATGTGTGAAAAACTTTTTAATTTAATATAAAAATATTATCTAGTTTGTTTTTAATGATGTTCTCCATCTCTTGCTTGGTCATAAACTGCTTCCCTATCCATAGATTTGACAGGTAAACAACTCCTTGATCTTCAAGTTTGCTTATAATAATGTTTGTTATGTCTAAATCCTGCATTCATTTTGATCTTATTTTGTTATAGGGTGTGAGGTGTTGTTCTAATCTAAGTTTCTTCCATAATGACTTGCAGTATTCCAACCAGGTTTTATCAAAGAGAGAACTTTTATCCCAATAGCTGGATTCTTTGGGTTTATCAAATAGCAGATTACTATAATCATTTCCTGCTTTTGCACCTAATCTATTCCACTGATCTACCACTCTATTTCTTATCCAATACCAGACAGTTTTGATGACTCAGACTTTATAATACAATTTTAGATCTGCTAAGTCTAATCCACCTTCTTTTGAACTTTTTTTTTCATTGACACCCTGGAAGTTCTTGACTTTTTATTTTTCATAAGAATTTACCTACAACTTCTTCTAACTCAATAAAGTAATTTTTTGGAACTTTGTATTGTAGGGTACTAAACAGGTAGTTTAGTTTTGGTAGAATTGTCATTTTTTATATGTTAGCTTAGCCTATCCATGAGCAGTTGATGTTTGCCCATGTATCTAAATCTTTTTTTTTATTTTTTATGAGAAAAGTTTTGTAATTGTTTTCAAAAAATTTTTGAGTCTGCCTTGGCAGGAAGACTCCCAGGTATTTTATTTTGTGTGAGGTTACTTTGAATAGGATTTCTCTTTCTAGCTCTTTCAGCTCTATCTTGCTAGTCATATATAGAAATACCATGGAGTAATGAGGGTTTATTTTATATCCAGAGACTTTTTTAAAGTTACTAATTAGTTCCAGTAGTTTTTTAGATGATTTTTTGGGATTCTCTAGGTATACCATCATGTCATTGGCAAAGAGTGAGAGCTTTCTCTCTTCCTTCCCAATTCTAATTCTTTCAATTTCTTTTTCTTCTCTTATCATTGAGGCTAACATTTCTAATATGATATTGAATAGTATTGGTCATAATGGGCATCCTTGTTTCACCCCAATCTTATTGGGAATACCTCAAGTCTATGCCCATTACATATAATGCTTGTTGATGGTTTCAGTTAGATACTGCTTATTATTCTAAGGAACAAATCATTTATTCCTTCACTCTCTAGTGTTTTTAGTGGGAATGGATGCTGTTTATTGTCAAAAGTTTTTTCAACAACTATTGATATAATCATATGAATTCTGATAGGGTTGTAATCGATATAATTAATTATACTAACAGTTTTCCTAATATTGAACCAACCTTGCATTCCTGGAATAAATCCTACTTGGTAATAGTGTATTATCCTCATGATACCTTGTTGTAATTGATTTGCTAAGATTTTATTTATGATTTTGGCATCTTTATTCATTAGGGAGATAAGTATTTAATTTTCTTTCTCTGCTTTTACTCTTCCTTGTTTAGGTGTCAGCACCATATTGGTGTCATAGAAAGAGTTAGTTCCATCTTCACCTATTTTTCCAAAGATATTATATAGAATTAGAACCAATTGTTCCTTAAATGTTTGATTGAATTCACTTGTGAATCCATCTGGCCCTGGAGATTTTTTCTTAGGGAGTTCAATAATGGCTTTTTGAATTTCTTTGTTATGAGATAGTGTTTAGATTTTTAATGTCCTCTTCACTTAACCTGGGCAACTTATGTTTTTGTAAATATTCATCCTTTTCACTTAGATTGTCAAGTTTATTGGCAGAGTTGGACAAAATAATTCTGAATTATTACTTTAATTTCCTCCTCATTGGTGGTGAGTTCACCTTTTTCATTTATGATACTAGTAATTTGTTTTTTTCTTTCATTTTTGTAATCAAATTGACCAGAGTTTTATCAATTTAATTGTTTTTTCCCTACAACTTACTCTTTTATTTATTTGTTCAATAGTATTCTTTTTTGATTTTATTAATTTCTTGTTCCGTTTTTAGATTTTGTTATTTAGTATTTAATTGGAGATTTTAATTGTTCTTTCTCTAATTTTAGTTGCATATTTAGTTCATTGATTTCTTCTTTCTCTAATTTATTCAAGTATTTAAAGATATAATAGATCCTCTGACAGCTGCCTTGAGTGAATCCCATAGGTTTGGGTATGTTGCTTCTTTATTGTTATATTCTAGGATGAAAGAATTAATTCTTTCTATAATTTGTTGTTTGATCCACTCATTTTTTAAAAATTAGGTTATTTAGTTCCCAAATAGTTTTGCCTCTGTATCTCTCTGGTCCAGTATTGCATAATATATTCTGCTGCAATCTACTTCCTTTGCTCTGTGTTCATTTAATTCATCTTCACATCTACATCATGTAAACTACATATTGTAGGATTCTGACTTTTAAACCAATCTGCAATCTGCTTCCATTTTATAGGAAAATTTATCCCATTTAGTTTCACAGTTATGCTTATTTACTTTTCCCCTCCAATTTAGTTTTCTGCATTTATTCTTTTTTCTCTCTTTTTTGCTTCATCTCTCCTAATTTTATTTTGTTTTTGACCACTACCTCCCTAAAGATTGCCTCCCTTCTAACATACCCTCCTTCCGCTTTCTCTCCCCTTTCCCTTCCTACTTTTTTGGGAGAGTAAGAGAAATTTCTAGGCCCAATTATGAGTACATTTTATTCCCTCCATGAGTTAAATCTTTTAAGTATAAAATAAATTCAGTGCTTACAAACTCCATTCTTTACCTCTACTACAATGAACCCTTTGTAACACTTCATGTGATATGATTCAATCTATTCTTCCACCTCCTTTTCCACAAAATTTTTTTGCATCATCTTTTGGATTATTACCATAAGACATTCATCCTCTCCATATCTTCCTTCAAACTGTTCTAATAGAAATATAGTTCTTGAGTTTTACAGGTAAATAGTTTAGTCTTTTTGATTAACATTTTTCTTTCATATTTCCTTCTCATGCATCTCTTGAGTATTATAGTTGAAGACTGAATTTTCCATTCACTGCAGTTCTTGGGTATCAGTAATGTTTGACAATCCTTTATTTCCATGAATATACATTTGTTTTTTTTTCTCAAAAAAGTATGCTGAATTGTTTGGGGTAGTGGATTCTTGATTGTAATCAATGTTCCTTCATTCTTTGGAATATCATTTTCCAAACCTTAAGATCCTTTAAGGTTGAAATTACTCTTGATAATACTGTCTGAGGCATCTTGGTCTCTTCATTGTTTCTTTTTATTGTTTGGAGTATTTTCTCTTTTAGTTGAAAAATTCTGGAATTAACTAAAATATTCTTTGGATTTATATCTTTATTTTGTTACCTATTTCTCTTGATCATGGGTGGATTCTTTCAAGGACTATTTTACCCTCTCATCCTAGGATATTAGGGCTGTTTTCCTAGATAATTTCCTGAGAAAATATTATCCACAATTTTCTTTTTAAGAAAAAGACTTTTAAGTGATATTGAAAATATATCCATCCAGAGAGAAATGTCCTTATTCATTTCATTTAAATTTCCTCTTTAAAATTTTACTATGCACTTGAGAAATAAAATAAGCATTTTCTTAGTAGATAAAAAAATGATTTCATATGAAACTGTAAATTTTCTATCCTCAAATTGCTGTCCAATCCACAAATACAATGTTTTATCATGAAACTTTCTTTTTATTCTTTTTTTCATTTCTTTTTTTCTTCCTTATCCAAACTGGCGATAGCTATTAGATTCACATGCACACATGTCTATGTTGTTCAATATGTTGATCAATAGATAAATATAGACACTATAAATATAGCACCTATAAATACAAATACACACACATGCATTCACATATGTGAACGTATACATATATATATATGTATACGTTCACATAAATGTTTTCCTAAGATCACTGAGCTCATCACTTGTTATAGCACAATAGTATTTTATCATGATCATATACCAAAACTTGTTCAGTCATTGCACAATTGAAAAGAATTATGCAATTTCCTACTCTTTACCATCACCAAAGAGAACTGGTATAAACATTTCAGAGCATACAGGTTCTTTTCTTTTTTCCCCTAATCATCCTTGGGAAATAAATGTACTAGTGGGATTGCTGTGTCAAAAGGTAAAGCTAGATAAGAACTCCTTGGACATAATTCCAGATTGGTAAAATTTTTGACTCTGTTCACAGTTCCACTAATAGTGAATTAGTGTCCCAATTTTTTCATACCTGTCTAACATTTCTCACTTTCTTCCTCAATCCTTTTTTAGCCAGTCTTATAGGTGTAAAATGACTTATCATGTTGCTTTGAGTTGTACTTCTCTAATCAATAATAATTTAGAGCATTGTTATACAATAAGTTCTTTTAATGTCTTCATCATAAAACTGCTATTTTATTTCTTTTGAACATTTTAAATTGATAAATGTCCTTTTCTTTGAGTTTGTATCTTATTTGATTAATTTGGGAAAAACAAATATTAATGGGACCTCAGGATCTTGTGAGTAGATATTGACCCACAATTTATCATGTCCATATGGTAGTTTAAAAGGATCAAAAACTGATACTTCATTTGATACTTTGAAATTCATATTATCCAAGAAATGTATCATTTCTAGATTTGGAAGAAGAACAAATCTCATTCTAGAAGTGATTTTGTCTTTCTATATGGATATTCTTTTTAAATTAATATCTTTAAAATGTTCATTCACTATATTTAAAGTAAGGCTATAAAAATTTTTAAAAGTAAAAAAAAAATAAAATAGCCTACACAAGCATCACAAAATCAAACATTTGATCCAAAAAATGTTTATCTATTTTCTTAGTCTAAATATACACATGAAAATATTTGTTTTCAAAATAAAACCTTTTTGTTATTAATTCCATCTATGAGTGAAGCAAGTTTGATTTAGTAGCTTCACAATTCTTATTTTAAATAAGTTGTATTAGTAATAACTGAAATGTAGGAATATCCCTATGCTATTTATCCTTAGCTATTCTTTCCCTATTATTCGTAAGTGCTTTCAATCATTTTTCATCCAACCCTAATGTACTCCCCATTGTGGGCATTCTAAACCTTTTAAATTCTTGGTAGGAGATGTAATGATGATATGAAGACCAGCTGACCTGAAGTCATTCACCTCCTCTCTTCTCCAACATATTTTAGTAACCTTTCTCTTTTCTCAGTTCTCAGCATATGCAAGTTTAATCTCTCTGCAGATGCCCTTTATTGATTCACCTCATAACTTTCAAAACTGAATTCTGTCATTTATCCAGTACTCTTGCATTGTCAATCTTACTCTTACATCTCTCATCTTCTTACATGCTTGGAAAAAAAGTGATATACAACAATGTCCCCATCCCAAAACAAATAAATTGGAAAAGCATTCTCTACTGTAATAATAACTGTCAGTTATTTGCTACTTTAATGTCTGTGAAATCTTTTCCCCACAACAATATGAGGAAAATAGTGAGAGCATTTTATTACAACCTTGTCAATTTAACACATAAGCAGTATGCAAAAAACAG